>NC_071402.1:23591958-23907236 GCF_017976375.1 Cuculus canorus
ACCACTGCATAAACATTTTGCTCTATTGCTTTGCATTGGTACATGCTAATATATTTACTCATCGAGCATGATGTTTGTCCAACATAACTTTTTTTTAATCTTGCAGATCCCCTTCAGTCCAAGGAGACTTGATGACCGAACCTTATTTGTTCACTGAATTGTAAGGCGATATGCACTTCAGTGCACGGCACGCTTTGATGTAACTCAATAAATAAAATACCTGCGTCAGTTGCGCCTAGTTGTCTTCATTAATGACAAGATGCTTAAATGCTCAGATGCTGGGAAGAGTAGGAGTGTGCAAGAGGATAGTTGTTACAGGAAAAGAAAGGCTGGATTTCTGGGAGGGTTTGTGTTACCTCTGGCTTCACAAGGTGAACTGACCTTGACATGAAAGGATTTGGAGAGGAATTCTTGGAAGTATACTGGCCAACCTGCCTCCTTTTCTGCTGCCAGCACTGTATTGTCTTCCTTACAGCAGCAAATGGTTTACATCAAGACTTACGAACTGTTCTGATGCCCACTTTTACATAGGAGTCTTGGTTTCAGCTGGGATAAAACATGTTACTCTAATGGGAAAATCACTCGGACCTGCAGGTATGTTCACATGTATTTGATGTACAAGAGGAAAGGGGGTAAAAGCAGGCAAAGTCAGAAATACTTACTTGAGAATACTGCTCTAGACACGTGTAATCTCCTTAGTATCTGGAAGTAGTCAGATGAGCAGTTTTGATCTCTACTGTGTTCTGTGTAGTCAAGACCTGATGCTCTGTCTTCTGCCATGGTATCCATCACTTGGGACATGCTTTGTGCATTGCCTATTGCTGAGGTTGAAGATGGTCCTAGGGTTGTAGCTCTTGATTGCTGAGTGTGGGTTCTAGGGGAGGAGTCAAAGCTGATGGTGTGAAAGGAGGGAAGGCTTTGCGTGAAGAAGCATGACAAATTGAGCCATCTTGTATTTGAAGGTCTTCAGTTCAAATCCTGTTTAGAGTAACTTATTATTTTAACTGGATCATTAGCTACTTAATATTTAATAGGTACCTGTGAGCAACGTATAAACTAATTGAAAGCACGCAAGTTGATGTACTTGATCCAGACTAGTTACAGAACAATGTGGGGTTTTCTTTAAACTTTCCATACAGGAAGTGCTTCCTTTGAGCAAAGACAGAATTTGACGTTAGTGGTGAATGGGAAACCAGAGCTTAACGATAGCAAATGATACCCATTTATCTTCCCAATGTACAGTATAAACACTATGCCAGGAAGTACTTGCCAGTAGCATTTTCTGGGGCATGGCTGAGGGTTTAAATAGCCAGGGTCTGTAGTCACATTGACAGCCTCAGAGGCCAAGAAACTTGCTACTGCCAGGCTAATAGACCTGACTTCCCTTGCAGCTCTAGCCCCTGTATTCTTCCCAGTTAATTTACTTCTAAATTCCAAGTTTCTTCTAAACTGTTTGAGCCAAGGGCAGCTACTGTTGCAGTCTCTGTTCCTTCAGGTACCAGCGTGTGCTGATTTAAAGAAATGAGTTTTGTGACTGAAGATAAGACAGCTTCTTGACCATGTAGCAGAGGTCAGAGATGGCTCCGGCTAGATGTATTCAACAATGAAGAAAAGTGACTTCTAACTTTTATGTCTGCATTGAGAGTTTGTAATTGTTGTTTTCTGTATAATATTCTGGTTTCATGATGGATGCAAAGCAAGTGCTTCTTTTTTTTTTTTTTGCCTTTGCCAGCAAGGGTTCAGCTGAGCCCTTCTTACAGTTCGGAATAGGACTTAGCATACAAGACAGACCTGTGAGAGTTCGACTCTGATCAGCTGCCTGTTCTGGGGTCTAACGTGCTGCTTCCAGGAGATGCAGAGCTGAAAAGCATGCTTGTCTGCTGTGACACCATCCCAGCTGTTTGTAAAGGCTTTTGCTATATTTAGGTATGAAATAATACATAAAAAGAAATTGTTTGCCCTACATTACTTTGGGAAGGGTCTTGCCATGTATAAGCCTGACCATGCCTTCAAATTTTTTGGCTGACTTTACGCCTGAGTGTTTGAGGAATGATTGATTGTTCTGGAAGTAAACTAAAAAGGTGATAGATTAGAAGGTGTGAGCGCTCCAGGCCTAGAGAGCATTATGAGAGTAGGCATGTGTTAAGAGTACACATTGGAGTGCTTTAGCAGCTAAGTACAGGCAGCTGCTCTTTGGACAACTTTGTTTTCATAGTTCACGCAGCTCGTATGGAGGAGAGGCTGATTTATATGCTGTCTCCGCACATTCCCATACATGTGGTCAGAAGGGGGAGAAAGAACCTGCCTAATGCCGTAAAGATGCTAGCTTGATTCACTGAAGAAGAGTGTAATTTCAACAAGTGTTTACTCCAGGAGAATATAATTCAGGAAAAACACAAATGTATCTTAAACACTGACTGCAATCTACAACCTTTTAGAAATTAAACTGTGGCCATCCCTCATTTCTTACAGGTGAGTTTCCATCCTCTCAGCTGGTTTGCATACTACATAAATAATGAACAGATTAGTCTGACTGAAATGGTGACTACAGTGCTGTTTTGATTCAGTTGGTCACAAAAGCATAAAACTTTTCAGCACATGTGTTTTTGGCAGGCTAATGATCAGTTTTTACTTCCAAAGTGTTGTCACGATCTATTGCATTTTCTGGTACATGAGAAAGTCCAGTGACCAAGCGGAATCTAATGGGGTCTACACGAAGCTTCTATGTCTGTCCTGTCACTGTTCTACACAGTGACCTGTTTATTCCCGTGTAACTGAATGACCAAATAGCTCACAAAACCAAGTATTATAGGAATAGCTTTATTATCTTAAAACAATCTCATTATATTACAATTTTTCCACCAATATGCAAAATTAGAAGTATTAAACTATTTCCATAAAATATTCAGGAATGAAACACATGTTTGTATCTACATATACATTTTTTAAATAGTGTTATTTAAACAAGAACTAAGTTATTAAATCACTGTATGAAATGTTGATAATGGATGGGCTTATTTCACATTCAGGAAAGGACAATGCAGATCTCAGGCTTCTGTATTTTCAGTACACAAGAGAAACGGCTTTTAGAAAATCCTTCTAACGCAACAGAACTCATGAGAAAAACATTGCAGTTACTACATTCTTATTTACTGTGCAGTTGGTCATATCAGGTATGCATAGAAGTTATTGACTATAAAGCATATGGATCTACTCCAAACAATGATCAGATTTTGTTCCAGTTCTTGTTTCCAACGCTGACCATGTTCAGGAATCCCCAGACAAAATTCATGTCCGTAAGTACAGAGGAAGAGGAGAAAAGTAACACGCGTAGCTGAAAACCAAGTAAGCTTTTGTTTTTTTTAAATAAAGCTACCATAGCCAGATTTGGTTTATAAGGTAATCAGAATGTGCCCAGAGACAGTGCCTTCTTGTCTACTACAAACAGAAATGTCTGAAAAATAAGACACTTGCAAAGCTCGTCTGTCTTGATGTGTTTAACATCTTATTCATAAGCGTAGTGTGATGGCAGCATTGACAGCTGTAATCAGAGCCTGTGGGTCCCCAAAATCTCACTTTGCTTAAGCACAAACATTTGAAAGGTCATGTTCCTAAATATCCCTGGTTTTATCTGTTCAAAGATGATCTATAAGCTTAAAATGAACTAGGGTTTAAGTGAACACGTACTATGTAGTGGAGGCAGATCAGAAGTAAGCAAGACCCACCAAGGCTTTTCTTCGCACCTGCACATCTACGTTCCATTGAGCTCATGGATTTTTGGTAGATTTTAAGGAAACTTAAGCTCCATTTCTTGAATCTTTGAACTGCATGTTACTGGCTTCCAGCGAACAACCAGACAACGCACAATGTCATATATACATTGAAAGTCCTTCTGAAGATTTGATGGTGGATAAAATAAAGTCCCTGTTTACAGACAGTTTTAAAAATAAGTTCACGTTGTAGTTCATGTTTTGTTCTCCAAACCACACAAAGGCACTAGTTTACATTAAGGACTAATGTCCTGCAAGACTTCAGTCAAATAAAGGAAGCTATTTTAAGGTTAAAGTGGTGCTAAAACCCAGCTGTCACTAGTAACTTAAACCAGCCACACCGAGTTTTTCAGATTTAGTGGGGGAAAATGTTTTGCCTCAGGACGTGCATGTTGGGGGAGTGTGTGTGTGTGGGGAAACGCTCAGCCTTGAGCAAGTTTTTACAGCTGAGTTATAAACTTGGTTTATAACAGACACTGGCAGACCCTAAAATATGATATAGTAGGTATTGATACACATTTTGTGTGTGTGGCAAAAATGTCTGTATGCACGTAATTTTTCTTTATTCTCCAATTTTTGGTTATTGAAAAGAAAAAGGATTTTGGCTGAGCCGTCATCCAAAGCTGTTCCTTTTTGCTTTATTTGTTTGCTAGAACATGTTCCTTCCAGCACCAGTATTTTGGCTAGGGAGCAAGAATGTTGTCAAGATTAGAAAAGCTATTGGGCTTAACTTTGTTATCATCTCCTACCTCCTCAAAAATTATATGCATCTCTACTTGATGTAGGTTACTGCAGAGAAAACATTACTTTCGAAATGGTAAAGTTTGACTATACTCACCACAAATAATTATTAATGAAACCCTTTCCTCAAGGCTTTATTTTTCACCATGGTGAATTTGCTAATGAATACTTGGGCAAAATTTGGATCAACTACATACTGATATGTTTTCAGTATAGTTGGAAGGTGTTCAGTAGCCACAGGTTGCGGTGCTGGCACTGTTGTGGTGCTGGGCGGGAGGTGATAAGAGGTCTTTGTGATGTACTCCACAAGGCGGTTGTACTGTTGTTCTGATAGTCTCTCTCTAGCTCCATCTGCCTGAAATCAGAAAACACAAAGTAATTACTGAACTTAGTAGTAAGGACAATAATTTCTATGTTACTTTCTGTAGTTAAAAATCTTCCTCTCTGGGATCTTACAACAGTTCAAAGGATGTTTTAATCAACTGTGTTCTCCCGTAGTTCAGTGCTTGATGGATTAGTCCTCTCCTTTGCAGTTTTGCACACTTCTGAGAAGCTCTTACTCTACCATGGAAAATTTAAGCAGTATCTTTTGAGAATTTCAGGGATAGACTCTACACACCTTGCTCCAGAGTAGATCTTTATAATAGATCAGCTCTTTGTAGACAAGACAAGCACCTTTTAGAAAAATGCCAGTAGCTCCTGGCAGTGCTTCTCAGACAGCAATTCTCTCATGAAGTACAACTAAAGACAGCCCATAGCTATATCTGGGCAGTTAAGTTCAAGTCTTTAACTTACTTGACTTAAAACAAAGACTAGAAGCTACCTTCCATGTGAATGTTCTACGATGGGATATATCCACCTGCTTGTGGTCACCAAAAAAGCCATTCTAGGTCAGAGGACTCACACAATTACATTGTTTTCAACAAAAGGTTTTTACTAAAGATGGTTTGGGCACATCATTTCTTTCTCATGGGAGAAGAAATTAAGTTGTCTTAGTAAGCTGCCTTTTCCATCACCATGAGTTGGAAGGACTCCTCTGAAGAAATCCCTTTTTGCACACTGAAATGCATAGATGTTCAAGGCTCTGGCAAGAGGGATGCAAGTAACCTGCTTTCATTGGAAAAAACACAGTAAAACAAATACTGTCAATGGAAAGGCATCTACCACATGGTTCCAACCAGCTAAGGAATTAAATGGAAAGCCATGAGCAAACCTGGCTTTGGAAAATCAATCTGCTGTGCCGCTTTTCTGAAGAAGAAATTGAAGAGATGACTATGACCAGCTGGAGAAGGGAAAATACATGAGCCGGCATCAAGCTAATTGCAGTAAAGTATATTTCAGAAATACCACTATGGATGCTACAGTGCTATCCCTAGCAGAATCATTCAGAATAGAAGCTATTTCCAAAACAAAGCAATGAACAAAAAAAAGCAGAAGTTATCCTAGGGTTTTGATGCTTCCTTGTTTACACCTGGGAGAACTGCTGACCAGTTTCACTTTGGTAGGGTTTCAAATGTCTCTGTCTTTTGGATGTCACACTAAGATTCACAGAAAAAAGATCAGAAAGATTGCCGTCTTCTGACTGTCATTCAGGGAGTTTCACACACGCCTCACTAGATGTGCTGGTATTTTCAAACAGTGCCACTGGATTCAATTTAACATCTAGGATGTTAAATAACTTGTCACATCTCTGGGCCACAAGGCTCATTTCAAACAAACTCACTTATTTGAAGAATGAATTATTATGATTGATAGACAGTGACAGATGTCACATCCAAATCAAAACGGTCCCTTCAGGTTTTTTTTACTGTGCCTTTGGAAATGGATTTGCTGCTCAGCAAGTAGAATTCCTCCTGTTTTCAATCATTACCACAAAAATGCTAAAGAAAGCAGGCTCATGAACGAACTCAGAAGCTCAAGGTTGGAGCCTATGCCTAGAAACAGTGGAAATGATGAAAAGGGCAGAGGAGAGTGTGGTTCCCTTGAATGACCTTAAAAGGAAGGCAAAATCAGAAAACAGACTGCTGCAGCAGACACACGGCTAATGGTGGAGAAGGGTGTCTGAACCACATCTTCAGCCTGGTGGCACAGAACAAGTATTTCAGCAGTCAGTCCGCTTCACCAGTTGAAAGGAGAGAAACACACTGAAGAAGCACCTATATAAACTCTATTTTAAATTATGTGGCAAATCTTGCAGTAGGTGGCTCCACATTTTTTCCTGATTTCTGCTTCTAGGGTGGTAAGCCGGGGGAAGCCGGGTTACAGATCTCCCTCCCCAATGACCAAAAGACCCACGCCCTCAAAGGAGATGGAAATGGTGTTGGCATCCCACTCACCAACTCTCATGAACCCATTCTTCATTCAGCCTTAGGCTACATCCTACAGATAGAGCGTAATTATTCAGGAGGAAATGTTAACCGCACTTGGATGGTCTTCCAAAGTAACTAGGACCCTGCTTGGTTCCAGATGACTTCATCTGCAACTGTCTGCTTCTCCAGCCAGTTTCAGTTTAGCTTATATTGTCAGGACAACAACAGAAACTTGGAATTGCTGTTATTCTACATTGTTTTTCCTAAGTGGGACTCTACGTTGTCACGAAGTGCTTCAGCTCACTGCTTTGAACAGCTGTAACGTTAATAGCCCGATCATTCAATGAATCAAAACTTAAGTCAAGGATTGCTTAACACACCTGCTAGAGGATCTGAAAGATGTCCTGACCTTTCATGCTAGAAGGCCACACTTTTGGGCTAAGAACTCCAGATTTTTTTCTGAATTGCCTCTCATTGTGGCTTATAAAGAATAAGCCTACAGCAATTCTACCTCCCTGCGCAGTAGCTACGGCATCTTTGTTGCACAGACTGGATGTGAATGTTGTGCTGACCTTTGTGCACATGGACTGAGGAAGGAGGTCTGGTTCCTTAGGGTTTTTTTCACTGCCTTGAAAAATCCAGAGACTGGTTTTGATCTGCAGAGATGATAACACATAGCACTATCACGAAAAGCCTTTTGCAGATCACCGCAAAGAAATTCTGGAATATCTGAAATTCTGAGGCCTTTCATTTTTTCGCTGCTTTCTTGATTCTACAAGCTACACTAAGGGCAGCTGGAAGAGCAGGTCTTTTGAGTTTGATGTCTGTCTGGAAGCAAGCAGTGTCTCAGTTACTTTGGAAGATAATCCAGGTACAACTAATGCTTCCCTTTCAATAACAAAGTTCTCAGTGCCAGAAGAATCCATCCAGGCTATTCCTAGCCAGATGGATTAAGTTGTGTACTGTGGAGGCGAACAAGTCATCAGGCAAACCTATTGCTGAAGGAGTCAAACTATACTCTATAACATCTCTGGTGGTTACAGCTGTAGAATAACTCATGTTTCCTAATAGTTCCAAGAGGCTGAGGAGAAGGAAGGGGAGAAACTGTTTTGGGCTGAGCTGAAACAAAATTTTTGGCAATTATTTTTGTGAGCAATAAGAAAAATGGGTGGATTTTTATAATGTTGAAGTGAAATGTTTAAATTTGTTGTATTATTTCTAGGATCTTTGACTAAATTAATCAGAAAAACAGACAAAATTTACATTTGGTAACATCACCTCTATTTTGCTAAACTGATCATAATATTTTGGTTGACCTGACTGAGCATTTTCCAGCTAAAAATTCCGACATTTACTAATGTCATCATGTACTGAAGCGTTTGCACTTCAGCTGAGGACATCTTCGGTGCAAAAGATGGTCTGCCATTAATATTTGGGAGTTGGGTCTCTTTGGGTGTAGACCTGCAGCTTTGAGGCTGCTCCCAGCTTGCTGCTCCTAAGGTTCCTATTCCTAATGACATTCAAAGAGTTTTTATAGAAGCTCTTCTGGGGAGCAGAAGGGGAGGCCCTGGCTCCCTCTGCCACCAGTGCTGCACACAGCACCCGAAGCACCACAGAACTGGCATGCTCAGCTGCACAAAGGAATTACCAAGTATGAAGTTTGCCAATCCGCTAAGGCAAAACACTAGAATAAACAGTAATTATAAAATAACATTACATAACTCTAGGTAACTGCTAAAACTTTATGAAGCTTTTGGAATCTTTTATTGTTTAGCTTTCTTAGAATAAACAAATTTAAACCTCATGATTCTTCTCTGCCCTACTTTCAGCTGTTCCTCCTTACAGCACATTTCTTTACATTTTCACACAAGTTTCAGCGTCAGCTTTTACGCTCTGAAGGAACACTTATGCCAGCTCTGTTTTGTACAGCATCACTCAGCTTTTGCTGTCTTGCCTTCACTAACTTTGCTCCACCTGGGGCACAGGAACTCTTCACCACTTTTATCACACCATTTCATTGCATTTTGAAGAGCCTGTGTCGGTGCAAGAGGTTGGGTGCTGTGGCTGGGAGGCTCGAGGCTCACAGCTCCCGGCGTTGCTATGTCACTGGAGCAGGACTCCCGTATTTCTTCCCTGAACTTCAGAAAAACACACATATTTGGTCCAGTAGCTCCAAAGCAGGTAACATTTACTGTGTGTACGAGCACGAGTATGTGGGAACGCTGGACTCTGTGCATGCCACAGAGAGTCGTGCTATACATGTACAAGAGCCACTTGCCCAGAAGTCCTACACATTCCCAGCTGCAGCAGCTGTGGGGACTAGAACTGGGCGCTCTGTCCCTTGCCTTCCCTTCTCCCAGACAGGCAGCCCCTCTGCCTCATCACTCTCTTGCAGCAACCTTTGAGCAAGCAGTCTTTCCCCCAGAGCAGCAGTCTACTCCTCATCCCTTGGACAACCAGATACAAAGAGAAGAGCCATCACACTACAGCCTAGCAGAAACCAATCTGGGCTGGTGCTAAAGTTAGGGTTATGATGGGTTGAGTGCATCAAATGCTCTAGAGAGAATGAATTATCTTCCTCTTCCCTCCAGGACAGTAGCTCTGGACTGAGCAGGATAGTCTGGATTCAGTCTGATGTGTGCCTCCAGAAACCACACAGCATTCAGGGATAAAAAAGCTGAGCTTTGCCCACTTGCATCAAAATTTAAGTAATGCCTCATGTAGTTTGTGGTGAGAGAAGGCAAATTCAGTCAACTCAGTGAGACTGAGGTTAGTGGAAAGACAATAAATGTAAATAGAGAATTCAGCACTAAAAAAAGCTTTTACAAAAAACTCCAAGCACTGTCATGACACAGATGAAGTCCTTGGTGTGCTGGAATCCATGGCAAAACTCTTCCGTGACTTTAGTGGAGTCAGGATTTTATTGAAGTTGTTGAAGACCCCCCTGCTTTTTGGCACACCTCACACTTCATGGGGTTTTACACATATTCTTTTCTTACATTTGAAACGGAGAAATTTTTGGTACAGCAGTCTACGAACTACCTGACACACTTTTATATAAAAACAACAGCTGGGTCATGAGTGTTTGTTTTTGAAACAATCTCTCATATGATTCCACTTGAGAATTTAATACAATAAACATTGTTTCCCGAAAGTGTAAAAATATAACATTCTTCTACCATTAAAAGAAGATAATTCATCCAAAACCTCAGCATTCAAATAGCTTAGAGATCTTCCAATATGAAGATGAAGGATTTATGCTCTTACTGGCAGACACTTGGCGCATCCAATCTCAGCAAAAGCATGGATCCATTTAAAAAATAGCATTTGCAGAAGAAGGAAGATCTAAGGAAGTAAACACAGCTCACAGCCAAGTAAGACCATTGCATTGGAAGTGGCAAGATAAGAAACGTGCTGAAAGGAGCATGCATCAGCATCACTGAACTGTTAAAATGGAATTCATAGAAGAATAAAAGGAACTATTCTCACTGTGACTTTGTAGGTACAGGCAGCAATGCTGACTTGCCAAATATGCAGTCATAAGAACCTCTTCAGAAAAGAGCTGCTGCTTATCAAGAACCCAGATGTCCTCTACTTTTTCCCTCAGAAAATCACTGTCACAGATACAAAATGTCAAGATCAGTAAGAGGACAGAAGGGAGGAGGCACATCCCTTTCACCCAAAGGGCAGCACAGTCAAATAAGAGTGAGTGAAAACAGCAGGTCTCCAGGTTTGGCACTTAGACCTCCGGCCTCCTGACTCAAAGGTGAGTGTGCCCATTGCCAAAAGCATCATCATCAGCGTAACTTACAACTTTGAATGAAAATTGTACTCAAGTCTTTACCTCCAAATCAGAAGGCACCCTCTGTTGTTTTAGCTGCACCTTCAGGAGGTCTTTTTGTTGGTCATCTTCCAGACAATCAATTTCAGTCACGGGGAATGCCTGCTGCTGCGTGTCTTCACTGATGCTGACCACAAAGAGCACCTCTGAGGTGAGCAGCAAGCAGCCTTCATGCTGCTGCCCTGATCCACTCACAATCATGACGTCTAAGGCCATATGGACCTCCGGCCTTCCTAGAGATTGCAGCATTTTCCTGTGTTATCAAGGGGGCGAGGGAGGAGAGAGGAAAACAATGTAGAAGAAAAAAAGGAGACATAGTCAGTGTTAGTACTGGATTCTCCAGGACTTCTTTTGATCACTAATGTTTTTACTTAAGCCTGTAGCTATCACTTACAAATATACAATAAGCCAGGGAGTATATTCCAAATCTCCATTACTGAACAATATAAGATTTAAGATTTGGAGAATAAATGAGAAACTGTTACTTATCAAAACTCCTTAATCACTCACTGCAAAATTGGCCTAATAACTGTGCTCGGTCAGCCTACTTCCCACTCTAACAGAAAAATTACCCTGAGAGGTGGCTTACAAATTCAGTACAGAAAATAAAGCTATCTTCACTAACAGCTGTTTCTGGAGATGTGCAGTATTTTTCTTGGGCTTGGTGCAACGATAAATAAGTAAGAACTCACTGAATGCCATTAAATAAAGATCAGCTCTGTAGTTCCGAAGCTGGAAGCAGATCAGCAGCCCATCATTTGCAGATTGGGTTTCTATGCACTACCTTTGTGTTTAATGTTCCTAAACAAACTGCCATAACTCAGCCTTTCCTAGGGAAGCAGCCTGTTAACTTGACCACAGGCCAGAACCTATTAATAAACAATGTGGATGTAAAAATGAGCAAGTGTCTAAATAATTTTACCAGACATATTTGACGTGGCTGTTTGGAGCCTGCTCAACATGTTGATCATTTGGACGAGAGCGCTGCTTGGGAAGCTGAGAAAGTCCAGCTCCATGCAAAATACCTGCGGTAAGAGAATTTAAGTTTTTTACTGGTTGTTTTCTAAAAAACAGCTACATGTTGCAGTGATGTCATCTATTTAGAGCAGTTCATAAAACAGCGCAGATCCAAGATGATGTCACATCTTTGGAAGCTGTAGTCAAGATAATTCATTAACTACAATTACAATTACAATGCAAGAGTCCTGCACTTAACCCTGGTGATCTTGCATTAGCAAGAAACAAAAAACCTCCCACTGCATGTTCTAAAAATCAGCCATACACTTGCAACCAAGAGAAACACAATGCTCCTGAGAGCCATCACTTCAGAGCAGGATTGGACACATCACTTAGGATTTATGTAGAAAAAATCAAGACCATCGTTAACTTTCTTGCTTAATTTTTAAATACTTCCATATATGTGTCATGTTCGGTACAAATTAGAAGGCAAGTTTGCCTAGATACTGTATTTAAATGTTCAGTTACTTAAGCCAGCTGTTAAAAGACAGATTCGTATGCATTTATGAGCTCTCCTGGGGCATCTGGTTTCTTGTGAATTCTTCTAAGTGCCAGCACAGAATGGAGACTATAAGAAGCATTTAAACAGGTTTCTACATGGTCTATCCAAAGCTGAAGATGATGCAGTATGTATGCTTTCAGATGGCTTGTAAACTTTTAAAGATGAGGTATGGTCACTAGAAAGAACGAGTGGGTTGCAAAAAAATTCACAAATTAAGTAGTTTTAAAAGTTTTTACAAGACAGACAGGAAGGAGGTTAAGGAGCAAGCACTAGTGTTACACGGATCAGTGCAAAATTACTCTTTAAATAAACAAAGACATTTTCTTTTGTCTAATTAAGCATTCCACTGAAGCAAAAGGCATTTTTGCATAAGAGTGTCAATAACTTAGATTCCTTTTTACACAATGGATAATAATTTAAACAAAACATCAGTGCTGAAAAAAGCCCTTTAATTTTTAGCACACATGTTGATGGTAATACTTAAAAGCAGCATCCCAGTTGTAACAGTTGGCTTACCGAGGTTCTCAGCATTATGTGAGTGAAAATGTTATTTACAGATGGAGAAAGAGAGAACATGTGTTTATTTCTGTGTGGTCCCCCACCCCTCAGTCCTCCCCAAGAGGCACGGTCCCACTTCCAATCCAGTTGTGGGTAAGAGTTACTTGAACTTTTGTGTGTTTTCCTCTCACGCACTGTCAGCTATTATTGATATAGTTTTTATGTTTTTTCCTGGCTAACTCTTTTTGTCACATGCTCATGGAAAACATGATGTCTTGTATATCATATCTGCAACAAAAAGTGTCCCTCTACTGTTACAAGTTGCTTGATAAAGACTGCAGTGGAATTAAATCTGTCAGGAACAGTGCTGTGGGCACCATAACCAACACACAGCCAGCAACAGACAAATGATTCTGATTTTACCAATATGGGTTTTACACCTATGGGATGCATAAGTCAGGAAAGCAGTTATTATTTATACAAACGAGATAAAGTTAATTGAAAGAACTGTAAGATTTGTTTCATCATTTCTTTAAGTAGATTGCTTCAAGGGATGAGTTCTCAGTGTAATGGAAAGCATGGGAACAATACCCTAAACTTTAGCCCTAGGAGAACTACTTGTATTCTAATCAACACACCCCTAACATAAATATTGCTAGTGATTGAAGGCTTTAATCTTCAAGGTTTGCCTGGCGTAATTAGTGAAGCAAAATTATTGACACATTGCCCTTGTATCAACAGGTCTCCCTGCTCTTCTTCCCTGATGCCCCCCCTCCCCTGCGCCAGCCCCCCTGTAAATATCCACAAGACCAACAGCTCTGATTTATCAATACTGGAAATGAAGAAATCAGTGCATTTGGGTATTTTATTTTTATCTTTTACAGTTTTTGGATGCCTGGAAGCCTTTACATCAATCTGTAAAGATTCTCTCCACTGGCACTAAGTACTCAGTCTAGCTGGAAACCCCACCTTTGGTCGTTAAAAGGCTACCCTGTACCACAAAATGGGACTGTCTTCTCACAACTCTCCAGTTTAAAAGGAATGGTCCTACTACATGACTCACATCTTTCTCCCAGAACACAACTCCCTTTGTATAGAGATAGCACAACTCTTTCCTTGCCATAACAAAGCAAACTCAAAATAACGCTCTAATTGGACATAGTGTTGCTGTAATACTTTTATGTCAAAAACTCTTTTGTAAGCACATATGTTTCTGTAACTAGTTTTACTGTATTCCAAGAATTACTTCATACTTTCTGCATTCTGTGTGTCTGTGGCTGTACAACGCTGATCGGTAACACAAGAGAGAAGCACAACACGATAATTTTTACGAAAACGAGCACAACATTTATAACGATTCAGCGCTGGCATCTCTGAATCTTTCTCTAAGTCACAGACTCTAAGACATGGCTGGTTGTATCTGGAGAGCATTTTAAAATTTAAATGGAGATGTTGGAAATGGAGCAACTCACCGTAACCTGTCTGGGAGACGAGCTCGGCTGCCCCTCCAATGGGCTTTGTGAAGACGCCCATGATTCCTTTCCCCACACCCGAGATGACCCCTCTGGCTTTATGCCCGGCTGAAGCTTGGGCCTCAGATACTCGCTGAAAATTCTGCATCGGCTGATCCACAATCCCAGCGATTGCACCTGAAAAAGCAGAAGTCCCCAGTAATTAGT
Source organism: Cuculus canorus (assembly GCF_017976375.1). Classification (NCBI taxonomy): domain Eukaryota; kingdom Metazoa; phylum Chordata; class Aves; order Cuculiformes; family Cuculidae; genus Cuculus; species Cuculus canorus. The sequence continues at coordinate 23,606,316 of NC_071402.1, forward strand.
GAAGATTAATAGCCCAGAATAAGAGGAAATCTTACTACTGGACCTGAATGTCGCTTGGATTACAGACTGCACCCTAGTCTTCTTACACAGCTACTTAGCACGCAACTGATCAGCTAAATAATATCTCAGCTGTAGTTTCAGTTAAATCTCAACTTCCTTTTCTTAATGTATTTTACTTCTTTAAACATTCAGATCACTAATTCAACACTAATTCAACTACTTTCACTAAATGCTTTTGCTGAGCTAGTTTGATTTAGTTCATTCTGTGTGGCAATTCTGAAAATGCTGGGCTCAGAATAAAACCCACCTATTTCAGAAGACTTGAGCTGTTATGGAAATGAGATTTTCATGTAAGCCTGAGATTGACTTCATGAGAATAAAAACTGCCTGTATTCAATAGATCATTTTTATACCCTCTTCCACTGCCAGAAATGTTCATAAGCTAATGCAACTTATGATATATTACTAAGATTAGCAGAATTAGACTTTGAAACTTTTTGTTACTTTTTTGTGAAAACGATCATATTTTACTTTAATGTGCATGGGTCAAACTTTTACAAGCGACACAGTGACCTTCCCAGCTTTTAGTATCAACAGAGAACTCCAAGTTAAATCTTCCTAAATGTAAACAGGTATGTGAGGTGGTACATTTCTTTGATCTTGAGTTTACTCTAGCCACTTAACCACAGACATGTCTCTAGTTATTGTAATTTTGATAGATAAGCTATTTGGAAATCACTAAGAGTACAAGCATTGGACAAAGTGACATCAGTTTGAAAATGGTCTGCCTGATCTAAAGTTCTTTGCTCAGTGAAAAGCAAGTATGAAGGCTCCTCGGCTAGCTCTCGGTTTGCACCTTCAGCTGCAACTATCAGATAAAACAATTATTTAAGGAGTAGGATCAAGTGTCACCTTAGTAACCAGGCATTTTTACTGCAATTCGGATATCTTTGAAGATCATGCTTTCTCTGTGGAAGGAAATCCAGGCATAATTCCACAGATTCAGACAATCACAGCTGAGGTATTTGGCCCCACGTGCTTACTAGCGTGACATGCCCTAGTCAGCTAGCTGCTAACCAGTTTTTCAGATGGTTTTAGTTACCGTTACTGGATAAACAGAGAGAAGTTGCTGACTTTGAACAAGAACTAATATACTTGTACACTGGTATTCCGTCCAAAGAAAAGATGAGGATGAGATGCAGCACACATTTCCCCAGATCCTTGTCCCTGGGATACTATCTATCAGCAATTCAAGGAACTTGCAACCCCCATAAATGCCCTCCTCTCCTCTTAGAGAGATCGCTTCCGACTTCTATATGTGTACACTTTACTGAAAAATGTACAGTGTTTACCCAGAAAATGCTGGTCTATTTTTAATGCAATACACAGTTTTTATTGAGCTCAGTCACTGAAGCTGCGCACACAGCTGAACGTTCACCCTTTGTAAGACAAAGGTCATGAAGCTTTCCTAATGCCATGCCATGGAAATGATACAATTTTCAATAGAATTCTCTTTCATTAGTACTTACCAGCTGCTCCTGCTGCTGGACTAAAATAATATCCCAACACCGCATTACACAATTGGGATTATTCATCCAGTCTTTTCTTTTGTACAATTGTGATGCATTTGAAGGCAGAACACAATACTTGGTGTTCTGCTAAGTTACAGTATTATGTTACCCTGTGACCTTCTTCACCCTATCTATTGAGGTCATCCACAACAACTACACTTTCAGAACAGAAGTTATTGCCTTATTAAATGTAATCCACCTAAGTCCTAGCACTAGTAAATTATTTACTGCAATGCACTTGAGCAATGTTATAAGGTAATAATAAATAAGAGCCTATTCCAAAGGACCTGTGGAATGCTTCAGGCACTTCTCAGCTGGAATTGGGCCCAGAGGACAAGGAAACAGAATGGAAACTGCTGCGACTGTGTTATATAAGATTATTTATATAGTACCTCAAATAATATATAGCTTAATTAGCCGGTTGTTTAGTACTTCCACACTTTCTGTTATTCTGCCGTTTCATGCATGCTCTGAACTGGTCTGTGAAGCCATTGCCCTTTTGTACCTCAAATCCTTTTGCAAGTCCTGTGTTTCTACCTGCAAAAATTATAACCAATGATCTTCCTTCTCTGCTCAACTTTTCTAATCCCTTATCTCAAATTGCAGCTTACTGATATAACTCATTCAAGTGCTGCTGTCATGCCCACAAATCACATAACCAACTAAAACCTTACTCCCCTTATTAAGGAGTGGCTGGTCCTACCACCCCTTCATGGGGAAGCCAGATCTCTGCAGCTCGCTTCCTGTGTGCATCATGAGTGGGCAAAGGGTAAAAAACCAAAAAGTCAAAGGCTGAATAACCTCAAAACCCAACAGCAGTGAGATAACGGTGACACACCTGTGAGATTCACTGCATCTCCTCACATCAGAAACTGTGCCAAGCAGATGTCCCTTGGTATCCATGTGGCTTCTTTTTTTCTGACATAAAGTCAGTGCCAGGAGCATCATGCTGGATGGACTTACCACAGAATTCCTCCTCAGGCTTCAGCAGAGTATCAGAAAAGCAGAGCACAACGAACATGTAGTGGTCCCTCCTTTCTCACTCTCATTCTCACAGTCTAGAGACAGCTGTGGGGTCCTACAGCTACCCTAGCCCCTTCTTTGTAATGTCCCTTGCCCACTATTTTTTCTTTTTAAACAAAACCATTCTCCATTTTCCTTTCCTTACGCTAAGCATTCAATTTTATATGCATGTCCACATATGTACACACAGAGTATGTATGTATAAAGAAAACCTCAATAAAATTAAACACCAAAGCAACAAAACAAAAACATATTCTTCTATTACTGGACCAAAGAGGTTCCAGCAACACCATAACATCATAACATAAACATCAGCTCTGGTGCACTCTGGTTAATACATGTTGCTCAGTAACCATAAAAAAGATACTTTGATAACTACAAAATTCAGACACTTCAGAGCATATCACTGTATTACTTCAAGAAGAATTTGATTACGGGCAGCAACTGGTTTGTGCGCAGACTGACAATGTTTGGTGAACATAGGACAGCTTATGGAACTTAGCAAAGCTTTAGTTGCTTGTGACAAACTCTTTCAGACCAAGAAATAATTGAAAAAAAATCCCCCACCAGGAAGAACTGTCCATGCTTTGCCACGAGGCTGGAAGCCAGCCAAGCTGAAACCATTTTGCTGCCTTTTCCTTTCTCTGCTGTCTTTCAGGATTGCCACAAGTGTTTCACGCTGTAAATATGGCCGAAGTGTAGTCTCATCACAGCAAACATCACATAAAAATACAGCTAGAAGAAAAGAGCACCTCTTGGTGTGCATTAATATATTTGCAGAATTAGTGTGGAATAGCACACACTGCTGATAGATGTAGAGTGGCCCTGATTCATGATTGTTGCACAGCAAGAACAAAACCCATCACCCTTAATAACAAAAGCTTGAGCTTCTGAAATACAGATTTTATGTTCTCTAGCAGCACAGTCAAACTAACTGTTAGCATTACTATCAATTCACTTTTCCCAAAAGCAGGAAGGAGTAACTGAAATGCTGAGCACTTTTGCCATTGTGAAAAAAGGCTTTTCTAATAGTTCTCAGCTTTTTAGATGTTCATAAATGCTCAACTTCCCAACCTAATATGATATTTTTCAGTAGGACCAGCAGTAAAAAAACCAAAGTGTATAGTTTCAGTATTCTTTTTTTCTATGGCTATAAATTGTTATTTTAAGTTTGACCTTGTAATGCAAAATGCAAAAGATAGTTCCTTGGTGGGGAATGCTGATCATCTGAATATTCTAAATACAATTGCACTGCATGTTTTTCTAATCATATAAAAGAAGAAAGACACCTATCATAAACGTTCGCTTCTTTTCATGCACAAATGTTACTACAATGACCCAGAAGTCTCCCCCAAACTAGAAAAGAAGATGACAGCTGGCCAAAGATAACAATCCAATCAAACAACACCCTGACAGTGCTTGAGTCATTTAAAATGAGAGGACAAAGCACTTAAGAATGTACCACAGGGAACAACTTGCACTGAGGAGGAGGCAAGAGTACATGATTTTGGCCCTGATTCAGCAAAGCACTTAAGCACGTGCTTAAGTGCTTTGCTGAATCAGGGCCACCATGAGCCAGATTTTCAGAAAAATCAGAAATGTAACTCCTCTTTCTCCACAGATATCGCCATGTATTGGTGAACCGAGGGCTCTTACATGCCTGTGCCTGGGCACGAAATCTGCATTTGCAGTTCTTTAAGCTACTCGCATGAGTCAGATGGCTTTCACAAACATGAGAGTACTGTCACTGTCCCAGAAATCTTTTTCATGCTTCTCAATTTTACAATTAGAAAATCACAGAAATTACAGCTTCAGAGGGTCTCGTTCTCTGCATTCCCGTGCTCATCTGAACTTATCTTTGTGAAGTAACATAACATAGCAGCTCTGCTTTGTTATGTATGAAGAACCTGAAAGTGTTTTTACAGTAAAGATGTTCAAGTTTACTCTGAAGTTTACTCTGAGGTGCTGCCTCCCTTCAACTACAACCGTTTTTTTGGGAGGAAGCCATGATATTCTTTAATCTAATGATTTAAACTAAATGATCAGGACAGAAACAGCTTTCTGATGGGCTTGAGAAAATGTAGATTCAAGTCTATTATTAATTTAGGTCTTGGCACAATTAACATTAATGCTGCTGTATATATAGAAAAAATGTGCTTTTTCAAAATTAGACTCAAATAAAAAAAAATCATGCCTGATACAAATTCACCAGACTATTTCTGATTCCTCCCTTAGTGAGAGGTCCAATACTTGTTGAGTCCAGCTACACAGTAACCATAGTTATTTATCTGGGTGCTTTGTTGCCTCTGCCACTGAGAACGGATGTATTTAGCAGGGAGGAAACTCTAAATAATAACAGCAGGAGTAAGAACAAGATCCTAGCTTGCGGAGGAGCGTTGTTTAAATGTTAATATAAAGTTCTTAGTTTCTAACATGAAGTTTGATTTCTTAGGAAATCAGGGACACTGAAACTCTATCTCTTCTTTTTTTTTTAGTTTTGTTTTTAATTTGGGCATACTCCCGTGAACAACTGAAGCCTTGTGCACAGGGAAGTACAGGCACTGCATATTTGCGCAGGCATGTTACAATTTCCCAGCTTTCCTGAACAGCAGAAACTTTACCTTGCTACAGCCAAAGCTACCAAGTTTTGCTCTTTAGTTCAGGCTGTACAGCCATGCTTTGAAGGGCTCTGCTGTGTCGGTGAAGGGCATAGCCACCACATTATCCTGCTGTCTTATTAATAACTGAGACAAGGTCACCAAACCATTTCACCAGCACACATACACCAGGCTGAGACAGTGCTTCAAAAAGTATAATCTTTCATCCAGCTACTCAACCTGACTGCCCTTAGCCCAATAAAACAAGAAGAAAAAAAAAAACTTCTCTGAACTGCCTTTGATTTGCAACACCAGTAACAGCTTACTATTGGGATAGTAGCTACTAATATATGAAATTTCTCCTTTATGCACATTTCTCCCAGGACACTTGCTCGCTGGTTTACAGGCATTATCAAATGACAGTGCTTCACATCATCTAATGTTATTGCTTAAAATAATTTCCAGTAACTTAACCCACACTTGTAACATTTTTACCACTTCCTCTTTGGGGCTTTCAGGGTTGCGGTTGCAAATTTAGAAGTTGTGTACACTATTGAAGATTAGGAAAGAGGACAAATCCTTTCAAGCTTCAGCTCTTCTAACCTTTTGCACTGGACTGCTTTTGGTCACTTTGATCTCTAAGGGATTCATACTCTTTAATATGTACTGAGGAACTCTGCCAAACAATACAGTTCTGCATTCCTTTGCTGTGTGACAAGTAGAAACAACCAAGAAAATCCTGCCCCTTACTGCAAAACTTCTTGCAGAGATTTTTTTTTTTTCTCAGTACAGGTTAGTTTTCAAATTTTTAGGTATTATTTTGAAATGGCCAGAGTAATCTTCACTTCTAACCAAATCACTTGGTTCCTCGAGGAATAGAATTACACTGAATCAGGACGATCTGGGTCTCTTTCTTAAAGCAGAATTCCTCATCAAAGCTTTCTTAACATCTGCACTAAGTTCAAGTGGTTTTCAAACAAAACCAAGAATCACCGATATCTACAGTGCAGCAAAACCAAGCAGGTTTGGAAGGCATTCCTATAACTCACTGGAAAGTAAACATCAGCATGATGACATCTTTGTGCTGACTTAGTTACAAGTCTCCCTGGGCAGGTTTTTCTTTTGCAGAATTATACATACATCATGTACCAATGAAAATATTATTTCTCAAAGTGCAAACTCGTTCTAGATCTGCAATTATTTTATCAGAAAAAATCCACATACAAAAGTCACTAAACCTTGATGAAAAGAAATAGCACCTCATATACATACAGTAAAGCTATTTCACAAGAAAACACCAAAACAAACAGATTTTCCAGTTACGACTCACACGTAGAAAATGCTGGTGAGCAGATCAGAAAACAGTATTATCACTCAACTTGATATTTAATAGTACATTACCTAGAAGGCTAATGCCTAAACGAGAGAGCCCCTGTCTCAGTCCTTCTCCCAGGCTCTCTGGAAGCTGCCTTCTCCATTCTTCTTGTCTGTTGTAATGCTCCTCATCCAGTGACAGTCTATCCATATTCCGAGCAAGACTTGTAGCCAGATTGGTAATTGACGTCAGCGTACCTAAATACACAGAGATATACATTTGGGTCTGGATCAAAATGCTTTAATTTAAAACACGGAGATGTTCTCTGCCTCACTAAATAAAGAGCTTATGAGCAGAATAGCAAGTCAATCGAAAAGTCACCCATGTGTAGCATGCTTTACTATTTGTTAAGCATCACCACACCGCATCTATGGTCCATGTCACGCCTTTTACATTAGTCTGCACCAGGTTTGCCCAGCCAGTGGAAAAAACAACTCATCCAAACATCATTACCCAGTTCCCAAACTTCTGAAAGGCAAACCCAAATGGAGGAGGAGGTGATGGAAAGGTAAACAAATATTTACAGAAGAAGCCCAGGAAGAAGTGTCCTGAGAGAGCCCCGAGCAGCAGCGAGCGGCTGCGGCAGCCGTCGTCTCTCCCCGGCGCTGAAGCCACGCGATGGCACTGTTTATACAGACTTCGCAACACAAAAGCTGCTCCTGTTCTCAGCCCAGCCCTGCTGTCAAAACCTATCCACGTACTTACACAGTTATGACAACTGTATCTACCTTTTTTTTTTTTTTGAAAAAAGAAATAATAAATATGATGAGGCGACACAGTGTAGAATTTCTGATGCTTAGCAGAAGTACAGAACACTTTTAATATTTCTGCAGTTATCACATGAAATACTGGCTGAGCCAATCTCCATTTCCCACTGGGAGGTTTAAAATACTGAAGTTTCTGAAACATTCTTACACACTGCAGTTAAGTGGTGATCTGTTTAAAACATAAGATGTTATATATGAGCTTTGCTACCCTCCCAGCATTTTGCTGCAGCCTAGCAGGCCAAACAAAGCTGCAAGCAATATTGTTCAAAACTTTTAACACATCCTTTAGCAATGCATAACAACAAAGCAGTAGTTGGAGCAATGAAGTGAAAGATCTACCTTTGGAAATGTGTTTTACAAATGATGTTGTTCCTCTGGAAACTCCACTGACAAACGCTCCTGGGCCTCTAGTCAGCCCTTCGTAGGGGAGCCTAAAGAAATCAGCTATGCCATTCCCTATGCTTCTCACCAGACTAGCTGGGCTTCCGAGAATTTCCAACGATCCGACAACCCAGCCTGTATGGAGAAACAAGACACGTTACGGCTGCAAAAACTGCAGAAGCAGCAGTTGCGAAAAGGTTATTCCTTAATTCTCTTTTTCACACTAGAATTCATCACATTATGAACTTCCTTTGAGCAAAACACGGGAAATAACTCATCCACTATGAATTCAGAAATGGCAATCTTTCATACTTCGTAAATCAAAGAAATCCTTTTGGCAAACTCACAAATAGCTTTAGAATGACTTCCTTTCAGGAGCTTCCCGTATTTCTGCTAAAAGTGTGCAAGGGAGGCAGATGCTAGAGCCTCACAGCTATGGAGGAATGGGACTGCAGCTTCAGATTGCTGGTTGGTTTTAGATGCTATAAGGCAGCTCTATGACTTCACATCTTTATGTGATAGGATTGTGACAGGGAATTTACACTGATACAATGTACTGCTTTACCAGAGTGTGGAGGTCAATTGCTTGATGGAGTGTTAGGAAGGGGATGCAGATTTTTGACAAGTGCTTAAGAAGTTATTTTAAATCCAGTCCAACCTTTCTAAGCTGATCATTTTCTGTCAGAGCGCAGCGAAAGCCAGACAAATGTCTTTTTCTCAGTACAGTTGTGTAAACAGCAATGACATCTACATGCTGATTAGGTTACTCATAGGGGAGTATTCCTTATGCATATCCCAGGAGAGGCATCTGCAGATCTGGTTTCCTATATAAACGCAGGGCTGCCAGCAGCTTGCTGGATGGCCAAGTGCGCAGCAATCTGTTGCTGGAAAGCTGTTTGCAGGTCTTGTCTTTCTCAGGCTGGTTGGCAGCAGATTTATTAGGGAAATAGTGCTGCATAACTTTTTTTTCAGCAGACTAGAGAGAGCGATTCAGAAATGGCAATAAACAGTAAATGGGAACTGCCTGGTCTTTGAGCCCCAGTACCACGAATTTCAACTGGCACTGACAGAGCCACACAAGGTGCACAGGGACAGGAGATTGAAAGATAGACAAACTGCCCTCCTACTCTTCCACTGAGGGCCCTTGAGCTACACTGCCCTCCTTATTTCCATCTCATCCCTGCAAACTCCTGCTATCCAGATGCTTTTCTTGTTTTCTAGTAACCCCTCCCAGTCACTCCTGTGGAAGGCTGAATCATGAAAGTGAACAGAAGAGAAAATGTTACTCATATGAAATGAATTAATCTCATACTATCATTGTAAGCTCCTGGAAAATCTATTATTCTTGAATCTGTCCCACATTTCAGCCCTGGCAGGTTGAGAACTCCAGCTCATGTAGTATAAAAAGAGGGAACCACAGTGGACATAAGGGAGAGGGTGGGATTGACTATGAAAACAAATACCAAGTGCTACTGGCAGTGTGACAAGCAAAGCAGCAGCGAGCGCTGTGGCCCCATGGTGCCTGCCCTGGAGAGGAGCATGCCCCTCACAGTCCTTCCCTGCAGGGACCAGGGGAAGCCAACGCTCCAGGCTGGGCCTGTGACTGCCTCGCTGTAGTATTTTTGACAAATTATCCTTGCCACTGTGTGAAGTGATGAAAAGCTGGAAGGGTGGAGAGGCATGCATAGATGGAAGAGATGTTCTTTCTGCTTTTTTTGATCAATAATGTTGCAATAATTCTTTACAAACAGCCTTATTTTTTTTTTCCCCTAAATGTCCTTGCATTCCTTGCCCTGTGGTGGTGATCTGATGGCATAAGGTGATGGAAAGGGGCTACACAACACTATGGATTAATGCCTTAATGCACTGCAGACACCTCCAGGCTGGTACACGAGAGGATCCAACTTCACTCACCTTATTGGTCAGCCAGCCAGCGTGTTCATGAATGAAAATCAGATTAAAACCAGGAATGAAACCAGTTAACACACAGCTGAGTAGTAGCCTGGTATTCCAGGGATGGACTGTTGTAGTATGGCGCTGTCCTATAGGCTGTCAGTTTTAGGAAGCTCTGGAAGAAGCATACTCACCCTTGGAGAGCACATGGGAGGAAACTGCAACCTGCAGCAAGGGTGACCCTCCTTGGCCAATGCTCAGAACAAACTAACGTCTCCTTGCAGCCAGCATGGACCACCCAACCCAAGGAGGAAGGCATGACAGTAAATTGCGAATAGGAAAATGATGCCTCAGGAATAATCCCTCAATTCACAAGCTCTCTGTTGCATTTTACTTCCCAGACTTATAGTACCATGTCAGGTAACCGTTTCCCAAAGTATCCAAAGTAATTATATGCACTAATATGAAATAACTATGACTACATTAGCAGAGAGCAGCCACTGTATTTTCTTTATAGGCAACTACAGGGTTAGATCTGGCTGATACCAGTAATGCTTTTCAATAGAATTTTATTAACTTTTAAATAGAAGCCAACTTAATTAGAAAAGGATGGGAGATCTCCATTGCAGGTTTTACTAATTTGATACAAGCAATGCTAATCAGCTGATCTGAGCAGAGCTCTCCAGGCACAGTCATTGCTTATGAGACATGGATTCCGGCCACTACTTTGCAACATCTGAGGCAGCCTGATACACTCCTTTTAGTAGGCTTTAGGGCAAATCCTGCCTCCTCCCACAGGGCAGTAATGGTCTTGCACACAGCTAAGAGCAAAATGAAAATATATCCTGCTTGGAGCATAAGGCGTAACAGTATGGGAATGCTGTTTGTGCAGATGCTACAATGATTTATGCATGGGGAAGTGATGAGTAGAAGGGGGGTCAAATAACCCCTTGTTTTGCAGATTAATGTGGTTAAAAGGCACATAAGAGACCCAGAAGTGAAACTCACCTCACAGTGAGGAAAGGACTCAGGGTCTGCAGACCTTACAAAAGTTTTTGCTTTATTCTTCCCCCCTTTTTAAGTTTGTGCCACAAACTTTTCAAAATAATGCATCTTCTTCACTCAAGCAAACATTAATCAACGTGATTCACCATTTTAATCATGGTAACCCCTTTAAAAAAATAACTTTTAGTTTTAGTGCTTTGAGTGGGATTTAAGTAGTAAGCAAATATATGCTTCTATATTTTCCTGACGAGAAGTTCCACTGAAGCAAATCTTATTTCTTAATATTTAAACTTACTTGATTTCACCTACATCATGAGCACAGAGCAAGGGGTAGCCTGTGTGCTGCTGTACACTGTTAAGGGTAGCGTGGGAAGAAAGATGCAGACCAGGCTCAGGAATCCCTCACTAGCATATGTGCCTCACCTGGGATGTTGTGGATAAAAAGCCACCGTAACCCCAATTTCCTGCTGCAGTCTATTACAATTGGTATCACCACTCCTAGCCAGTTGTGGGGAGAAACATTCACACTGTGAACCATATTTGACCACAGTTACACTCTAAATTAGCAAGAAAATAGATGTCCTCTTTTGTATTCTGGGATTTGACTGTAAAACAAATCCAAACAAGTAGTAAAAAGAAAACTCTGCAAACTTTGTAAGTAAAGTAATGCAAGAAAACAATAAATTGGTGCACAAAGTTCTGGTGTATAGTTGCTATGATGAGCTATGCAAGTCAGGTACGTGCACAGTGAAAGACCAGATCAACAGTTCTCTATTTATAAATGCCTGAAATGCACGTGTACAACACAGACATCAGGTTGCAGCTATGCTTGTGGCACAAATGGATGCATCAGGATTTCAGAAAATCTGATCATTTTATTGCAGGAAAATAAATCTCATGTTTCAGTGTGGAGTACTTTACTTGTGTGTGATCCTGGAGGAGCTTCCTACTGTCTCGGGTACAAATTCCATTTCACAATAAGACACAGCACAGACGAAATTTCATTATTTCTAAATTAATATTTATGGGAAACAGAATGTACCTGCTAATCTAATAGACTAATTGCTCACTATTGATCCTTTATGGGAAAAAGTCAGTCACAAAATACTTCATAGTTCTTGGATCAAAGGACAACAAACATCTGTGTGCCAGTTTAGCATGAAGGCTGTATGAAGAAAGACAGATTCCTAATCATAAACTGCAGCCAAAAGGAGTTTTAACAACAAAACAGCATTCAGGGCTATAATTTACTTCTGAATGCAGAGCAATATGCTGAATAATTTGATTAAATGTAGTTTTGGGGAGGTTATGTGAAGAATGTGGCTAGATCCTGACTAGTGTTATAATATAAAATGACAAAACCTAAGCCAGCTAGAATACATTTTTATGCTGTGTTCAGGGTTTCGTAAAGCCTTCAGGTGGCTGGCTAACGTTTAGCACAACTTTACAAATCTTCACTGGTGTCTGTTCAGCCATTGTATTTCCTTTCTGTCACATGGCAGGACATGAAAAGTGTCTGAAAATATCATTATCAAACTGTGTTTGAGGAAAACAATAATCGTATGGCTAACATCTAGGTTATTCAGCTCGAGAGACAATCGCAAAATCCAGGTACCTAATAAAAATGTTACATGTTACAGAGAAGTACTGACCTGCTCTGAAAAGTGCTCCAGCAGCATAATGCATGGCCAAGGCATGGACAAGTTGTCTGGCAGTGGTGAAGATGGGTCCTCGCTCAAACACAGAGAAGGAGAGAGGGGTGTGGTCTGAGGCTATATACAGTTTCAATGATGCATGAATACTGACAAGGAGATTAATAGGTTGTATTGTTAATTTTCTCAACTTCACTGGCTTGACTAAAGCTCTTGCATGCTCTCTCACTTGTTCAGGCAGTTCAAGGGTACTATCTGAAATATTAGTGAATTGACAAGCGGTTTTGTTTTCTGGAAGGTACGTATCAAATAAAGTCTTAATGTAGTAAACAAAGGTGTCTTCCACATACAGCCGAGCTGGTTTGAGCTCAAAGCTGAGGTCATTCACATGAAACATGAAATTCTCTTCTTCAGAAAAAGCAATGCAGAGTTTTATAAAGCAGTTTTCCTTATAGCTTTCCAAATCTTTGTTACAAACGATGAAGTTGTTCACTCTGGTCCACTGCACAGTCTCATTTTTCTCTCCTTGGCACAGCAGGACTGCAAAATGGAAATTGGATTTGCTGTACAACTGATTGTCCAGTTGCAAGTCTTCACAATAGACTTGGAGACTATGAAATTGTGGGAGGCTTTCCATGGCATCCCGCTGGAACTCCTGCGACAGCGGTCTCAGGTAGCTGTTGGCTGGGGCCATGTGGAGGAAAACGTTGTCTGCTGTGAGACGCAGAAGTTCAGATGACACTTTGTGGTTTGTAATATCATCAAACGCAGCAAGGCTTAACTGACTGATGAACATTTTCAGTGACAGTGTCTGCTCTTGACTTCTAGACAGGAGGGAAAAGAAGTTTTGTTCCTTCACATATTTGGAGTTCACCTGGCATCCTACTTTCTCAAAAAGCTATCAGGAGAGTCGCTCTCCATAATACACAGGAAAGTCACTGTGCAAGTGCCATTAATGTTAATGGGATCTGGCAGCCTTAAACACCACTGTGGGTACCACCCAGGAGGTCTTCTAAGAAATGGGATATTACACACCTATACCGGGTTTCTCTTTCTGTCAGTCAACAGGGTAGTTTGGACAGGAACGTCTCTATATACACAGTAATTTCTCACTGGATTTGCAACAGATATTGAAGTATACAACAAGTACAATTTCATGATGTTTTCTGGGAGCCACTACTGAAGGTTACTATCGTGGATAATTAATTTCACATTACATCCAGTGAGTGCCCTACAACGAAGCCACCACAGCGTTTTTATATTGATGGCATTGAAAGCTTCCCCCCCTCCAGTGTTAACTGCCCATTGCCAAATTTAACTAGCAAGTGGGCTATTATGTACTGCTGATGACCAGTTTCTTGGGGATTAATACTTCATTACAGTGCAAGTAAAAACAATACAACAAATTCCACTCTAATTGTAACAGCATTGCTGGAGGCCAGGCATTCTGCATCTTGGAAATAGGTATTAATTGTAATTGCACTAGAATGGAGCTGAGGACCAGGTTGTGGTGTGTGTGGAAGTCTAAAGAAGAGCATTTCAATCAAGTACAGCGAATTACTGACTATAAGACTATTTCTACAGTCCCTGCATATCAAAACTGCTACCAATTTTAGTGAGAGTTTGTACAATTATGGATTATATGACCCAGCTAAATAAATTTTAAACTGATGAACACACTCAAAATTAATTATGATGGAAAATGTATTTTTTAATAATTTAATAATAATTTATAATAATTATTAATAATTTAATAATTCAGGACTTCTTTTTGCATCAGACATCAAACGTTTACCCAAAAGTGACATGACTTTTGATTTTAGATTGTCCTTCTTCAACTGTGATATACAAAGTATAAAATCTGGTCTAAACATATGCCACAGAGTATACAGCAGTATTAAACAAGATGAACAAATAAGCTGAAGTTCGTAAGCCAGTTAACGCTTAGAAAGCCGATTGACCCCTCAGTACTGTTAGGCAATGCTTTTTATCATCTTTTATGTGCTTTATGTACCTGTTGAGGTTGATCTCAATGGGTCCTGCTCTTCCTTCTGAGGCCAAGGTTATGACTATTGTTCCACACCGATGGGCAATATCCACATAAACATAGCCAAGACCAGTTAAGAACACAATCTAGTGGAGAGTTAGAAATATATGAAATGCCACCGAAATTTCTAGTTTTAACATCATAACTTGCATTAATGCCTTCTAGTTGAGATCTTTCACTTGAATCATGATACAGTGCAGGAAAAACAGAAACAGATTTCAATACTTTTCTAACAGCTCTGATACTTAAAAATACTTGTTGTACAGCAAGATGAAATCTGCATCTAATCTTTTACTTGTATAACTGAATTCATTTAAATAAGAAGCTTCTCCGTAAATAAGCAAAATAAATAAGAAATTTTAATTTGTGATTTTGGATTAAGGAGAAAGGCATATTTCTAGAGCTCAGTAAAATCCTACCTTCTCCTCCGGAAAAAGGTCCTAAATTAATGTTATGTTGCTATGCCCTAGCTCAGAGCTGGTTAGATGCATGGCTGTTAGGATGATGCAAAACACATGAAGGTTAAAAAAAATAAGTCACATTTCGGATTCATGAATAGTTGCTTAACAACTGAGCACATTTTCAAGTCATCTAAACTGGTTTAGTGAGAACACCTTCACAAGCAAGGTGGTGCCATATCTTACAGATGTACAAACTTTTATTCCAAACAAGTCGTCCTTAGGAATAAATATCTTATTTAAATAAATGGCATATTACAGCTTAATTCTGTAATATTTCCATCAAGCTTTGTGTTTTTCAAGAATATAAAAGATTAAGTCTTTATATGTTTGGAAAGCCCACAGCAGTACTTGTTAGAGCAACCGAGCTTCTGTTTTCTTCTAGGGCTACTATCAACACAACTGTTTACTAGACTGTAAAGACAGAAGCTATAATTTCAAGGAATGCAAACTCAAAGAATACCACATAGATAATGGGGTAGCACAGGTAAAACAAACAGTTGTTTGCCTTGAAGAATCTTTACAAGGAAAAGCACTTGGAAGTTCAGTAGGATCAGCACTTAAAGTGATTCTCATTGCACTATTTCTAATAACCTCTTAGAGATAAATAGATTTTGTTCATCAAATTATGTTTTATTCTTCTCAGAATTACACGTAAAGGAATTTCTAAGTTTGATATGTCCGTTTGAAATTTTTGCTTATCTGAAAAAGATTCACAGTCGTGCAAGATGGAATTGGAGAAAAAAGGACATCTACTGAATTTTCAATAAACCTCCATTATTCTAAAACACCCTAATCATTCTTAAAGAGCAATCATTTTAATCCCAATTTCAGAGTATTCTGATCATAAAGGCAATTATCAAAATTGTAGCTAGGTAAAAAAATTTTTTCTAACAGAATAAGAAGTACTTATCTGTGGCCAAGTAGAAAGAGTACAAATTAAGATCTTCTAAATTCCAGTTATTTCACAATCTGAACGAGTTGTATGTGAAGCTATTAGCATACTCCTTATTTCCTTATACTTATAGATGTCTATGATAAACACTGACTAAGAAACCCTGGGGAAATTTTCTACATGTAAATCCTAAAACTTCAATAACAGAAGGCTACACTTCTTATTCGAAGAGCTCTTCAAGTAGTCGATCCCCAAATGTTGTCTTAGCATCTAATTCCTTCTAGGAGCCAGATACTTATAAAGAACCTTGGTCTGGCATAACATTAATGACTGAAATTTGAAACCTTGCATTGCTTGACTGGCTTGCTGAATGAAACCGAACTACTTGCTATATAACATAACACTCAATAATCAAGAGCATTTTGTGATTGGTCCCCAGGGAAAACATCTGAAACCAATATTTCTTTCAAAGAGTCAAGCAGTTTATGTTGATTCCATGTAAACTAATGACTTCAAAGATGGAAAATATTCCCATCAAAAAGAATTACTCCACTCAAGGAAGTTTTCATTTACCCCAAAACAGGAGGAAAAAACAACAGAAGGAAAGGAAAGTGGGGGGTTTGTTTTGTTTTAGAAAGATATTCATAGCTTCTGTGAAGACACAGAGGGAGAATGACAGTGACGATTCTTGCAAGATGTAAAGATAAAAATCCTGTGTTAATTAAGTTATCAAACAGAAGGATTTTCCTGGATCCTGTGGGATTTCCAGGGCCAGATATTTTCAGGACTGATTTTTCCAGGGAATATGAGGTTGATTAAAAAAATCAGAGCTAGAAAGCCTGGATTTTTGATCTCACTATTTTTAAAAACAGCCAACGATGAAGGCAATCCATGTTCCTTTCTACAGGAAAGGACTTAAGAGGGAGTGCTCCCAAGACTTAAATAAAACTCCCCAAACCAACCTAACAGATATGCTTATTCCAGAGGAACAAGATACTGTGAACTAGGAAATAGTTTATAATGCTTTACTTGTGTTCCTTGATTGTTGATGTCCACAAAATCACTCCATTCATTTTCTAATCCATCGGATGATATCACTTTCAGAAGAATGCTGGGCAAAAAATCTTTTGTTTTACAATCTGGATAGCTGGAGACTTGATGGTAAAGTTCGTGATGAACTGAACATTCAGCTGGAATCTTTCTACAATAAACTTCAAACTTTGGTGTATCTGAAATTTTATTAAAAAAACAAGATTAGGTCTTTCTAAAACCCGTGTTAAATCAAAACTCACCTATGCTTACACAAACAAGGAATTTTGTCTGAAATATTACTAATAAACAAAACATTACATTTCTACAGGTTGGAATATGTGTTCGGGTTTTTTTCCTTTTCTTTTTTGTCATTAAGGTTTACATAAATAATGTTCCACTGATCATTACAATAATATATCGTAATTAGTATTTTGATAGTATGTTTTGTATTACATTTGTGCATCTGAGAAAATTTAAATGCTCCACAGGAATTGAACTAATGTTGACAAAACTCCACTGCCTACTAGTTTCCTACAGCAAGTTACCTTGACAGCTAGAACCCAAACTTGACAGCTGGAACCCAAGAGCTGTGTTCATTCATACTCTTGACCTCATGATTAGCTCCAAGAGCTTCCAGGCTGCAGTATCTTCCAGAGTCTCTCATTTTGAGACAGATTTTTATGAGGGCATCAAGTTCTTGTTATAACTAAAACACATACTGAATTGAATTCTGCATTGGCGATCTAGTATAACAATTTATGCTAGACAGGACACTGTTTCTAATTACTACTTACCTTTGAAATTCTCTTTTACAAGCAATGGAACGGAGCACCTGTTGTGTATAATTATACGAGGACTAGGATCTTCTGTAAGTGTTAGGTACGTCACACCAAGATGCTCTTGATAAGTCAGAGCTATAGCTCTAAAGAGAAGCAGATATATTTTTATAAATTTGGACAAATACAGTTCTCCACTGATAATTACATTTAAACAGAGGAACTCTTGGAAATAGCATGAAAAACAACATCACAGAAGAAATCACTTCATAGAGACTACTCATGAGTTAAATCGAGCATGTATGTTTGCAAGATGAGAGCCCAAGCCAGCAGAGATTTATATTAAATTAAAACCATGAGATTGTAGGCCCAAATTTTCAACATAAATCTTTAAAATTTTCCAGAAGAATTTGCACACATACTTCTCTGATATACATGAAAGATATTTTTAACAAATACATAAATCTGTAACTGACTGCTCTGCTGGAATGATCCACAATGCCATCGCCCTTTCAAATGTTAACATTAAGGATCATCGCTACATAAATTTTCAAAACGAAATTAATTGTGCTCTACTCATTAGCTGTATAAAATGTCTTCACACATAAACACAAATTCTTTTCTGCATGTGCAAATTTATTAGCTATTCCTAAAAATCTTCAGCTCATGGCGATTTTAAAAATCCAAGCAGTCTGAAAATTTCATTAGGAACATCAGAGCCTCTCTGCCTGTCTCAGAATTATAAGGAATCCTTTCCTGTTCTTCCTGTTTTTCAATTTTTTCAGTCTGAAGTCTGTGTGAGAAACTTTAGTATCCACGATACCTTTTAGACTCTGCAGAGGAACCGTATGAGGGTTTGAATGATACCAAGCACTTCAGGCAAGAGAAAGATCATACGTTTAGTAATATATACTGATGCAGCTTCTCCAATTTCAGCAGACTGTTTATTGTTTATACCAGTATAAGCATGAATAGCTTCAGATATCAAGTCTGGGAAGTGAAGTTAGGCATCTGACAAGTCATTGGACTGCTATTTTTGACTAGCTGCCTGCATATGTTCCTAAGGGGAATGCACATTGGATCTTTCAAACTTTAAAACTTGGAAATCTTTTCTTGTTGCAGCCTCAAAATAGCTTAATCTCTTTTCTGCTTTTCCTGTTTATGCTTATTATTCTTACTAAAATATATTTTTACCTTTTATAAACAAAACCTAGATTTTTGTATTTTATTATTTCACACTGTTCTCAAACTCCTGTTATCCACGAGTTAAAAAAGACAATGATCTCAAATATAAAGTTTTCATACTCTTTTTTTTTTTGTATGCATGTAAAAAAAAAAGCAGCCCACACATTATAAAAAATGTACAACTTGTACATGGCCATAACATTAAACCATTTATAATAAAAGCATCAAAACCATCAAAAGATAACAAATTTTAAATTAAAGTAAGACTTGCCTTTACATATGGGGGGCATGTGTTACTCTGACTTTTGCATTAATCTCTTAGGGTTCCTTACTAGCTGAGGTTTTATAGCAACAAGCGAAGTTCATTATTTATGAGTGTTCAGTGTACAGTACCTGGTACAAAATCCGCTTTCACTACGAACGCCTGTGGGCACTGCCACACTCTGTCTAGGAAACTCCTGTTTAATGACAGCTGGTAGGCTCCACAGCTCACAACTGCCAGCACAGCTGCCTGGACTGAAACTCAGCTGCAAGCGTTTTTCAGTAAGAGGTGTCCCTGAAGTGAAGGGACTGGTGTCTGACATCAGGTCCCAGCAGGGCACAGCACTCAGCGTCTTGCTGGATGGTGCCCCGGCTGGACTGACGCTGAACACTGTACTGTCTGGTGCATGGAAGTCCTGGAATGAAGAAAGATGGTAGTAGTATGACACTCTAAGAGGGAGTTTATTCATGTTGATCTTGCACAGAACAGTCTCAAGTAGCCAACTGACCACAACTAACTAAAAATTGCACTAGGACCACTGCATTAAAAGCTATTTGGCCAAATTCTGTCTTCAGGTATGTATGCTGTTAACAAGCACAGTTATGTACAGTCCATGCTCAGTTCCACAATATAACTCTACCAAAACCAAAAGTTACATCACTAACATAACTGTGAGAAGAAAATCCATTTATAGATATAAAACTAAGAATGGATTTTAGCCACAACATCATTCCAATTCCCTATCCCACAAGACTGCCTCAAAATTCACAATGCACAAATATAGATACTGACGTAAAGAAAATGAATACAGAAGTAAAACAATACATAAACAGGGAACTTTAAAAACTTGTTTATCTGCCAACTCCTCTAGCAAGTTTGACTGCAAATTCTTTCCACATATTTTACTATAACTGTAATCTTCAATAAATATGTATAAATGGTTTATTAAAATATATGGACCGTGCATACATTTTGGTTCCTGTATGCTAGTCCTTAACAATACTGTTCAATTATTAGAAAACTGATATTCACAATTTAATGCAGTTCACTGAAATACACAAACTTCAGGCAAGTCTCTAGCTCTGCAGCTTTGTTCAGACAACTGGAATCTTCCCAAAAGGATAACAAAAAGTTTTCAGCCTGCCAGGCCAATATACCTGTTTTACACGCAAACTCAGTAAAAATTCTGAGAACAATTTCAACAGCTACTATGGATTACATTGCCTATTTTACAGAAATGGCCATTAGTGCCTGAACAGATGGAGAACAGGCAGAACTAATTCTGCAACATTCAAGAATCTCCTGCTTTGCACAGATCTCTGATCACAATTACTGGACTTGAGTTTACCCAGGATTCTGTATTTTAAACTAAAATGATATCAAATGCTTAAACACTATTATGTCTAAAGATTGCTGCTCAAGCTCTGCCATATGCAGTTGAGACCATAGAACTTAAACATGCATGTACCGCCCACGACAAACAAACCCAGCATCCATAGCACTTTACCTCTTCTCCTGAGTGGGGTTTGGAAATGGAAAGCTGTGGTCTATAATAGATTTGATATGATGTATCATTGATTATTGTTGTTTTATCTTCTATCTGTAGAATTTGTATACCTTGTCGAACCATAGAAGAAATGCAGAACTGACACAACTGTAAGATAATAAAAATGATGATGAGGTCTCAAACAAAACCACAAAGGTATTGATATACAGTTACAGAATTGCCATTTTCTTTTTAACTGTGGAAATCCTGTCTGTATTAATGCTCTTTGTAACTGGAGCTACATCACATACTTTTGAAGTTGTATCTCTCAATGTTTTCCAAAGAAGAGTGAGAATTCATTAATTATTTTTCCAGGAGATACTGTATTCTCTTGATGAGTTAGGCAGAATAATTTTAAGAATCTAATTCTTCAAATAATACTTCATACATTCTTTATATTCCCATGTTTTACATGTATTAATGTAACTAGAGAGGAGCTTTTACACTGTGTACATTGTTTTCATTTGCTATATGACTTTGTTTTTAAATTATAAAGATATAAATTGTAAAAATTTTCTGCCAACCTTTTGATGACCTGGGAAGGCACCAAGTTTTACTTCTGCTTCAACAAAACCTTCTTCATCCAATGTTACTACTTCCCCGTTATCGGCATCCTTCCATTTTGGGGAGGTTACATTATGAGCCAGTTTAATTGCCACTGATTTGTGTACGGTATTAGTGTTTGCCCAGTATATTCCAACCTGAAAAGCTTCCTGCAAGGGAAAAATAACCGATTTTCTCTTGTTGACAATTTAATACACTTCTACTAGTGTTATATGTAGTTTCCAGTATGAAGTCAATCCCATTTCCTTGTCTTCTCCCTCTATTTTTTTCTGTGCAGTACAAGGACAGGTGAAAACACAATGCAGATATGGGACTGATCCTCACCGTGGAATCAAGATCAGAGTCTACACTGAGACATGATAATAATCTGATCTTTTGTTTATAACAAACATATGGGGGGGGAAGATGGCAAAATAAACAGGAAATATCGGATTATCCAGTCGCAATTCACAAGTTGCTGTGTCAAATTATTTTAATCCTTTCAAAAATAAAGAATATTGGGGTTGTATTAAAAAAAGTATGTGAATAGTCACGCTAATGTATTTGAGAAGATCTATTATACAAAGCTCTGAATCCAGGAAGATGTGCATCCTAAAGAATCTTAAAGAATCTTCCTCATATGTAGTTCACCCTATCTCATTATCAAAACTTTCTTGGCTACATACAAGCTATGAAACACCTCGACGTAAAGCACTCTCAAAACAAACATCCATTTCAGGCTGTCAGCTTCCCTACTGTGGTCAACACTTCCCAAGCAACAAGTCAGCACAGCAGGGGCCGAAGCCTATATTTGACCTTTGTAGCAGTTTACTTGGACTTCTACATTATGCTCACATTGTGGATTCATTGGCTGGACTGGGAGGAAGGAGAAAAGGCTGCTGAATCAGTTGGCAAGCAGATCTTCTTCCTACAGTGTCTCGGAGACAATTTTCAACTAAGCATCTTTAAAACATGCTCTTCAAACATTGCTATCTAGTACGTCACGCTGCTCACTCAGTGGCTCAGTGAATGTGGCAAATTTCTGCTGTTATTTCTGTTCCTCATCATATGAGTGACTGGAAAGTGGGAATCATCTGGAGAAATAACCATTCTTCAGAACTGGAATGTTTAGCAGAACTGTGCCTGTTAATGTGAATGGTAAAATTACCTTGAAGTTGGGAGGTATAATTACTTTCCCAGTAGGTACTTGAAGAACAATCTTCTCTCCTTCAAACAGCCAGAGATCCCACTTGGACTGATTGATAAGCAAAGCCCAGGGCAGGAGTTCTATCAGCAGAGTTTTAACACATGGTTTCCACACTGATAGCTTTACCCGCATTGGGCTATCCCACTGGGACAGTTGTTCACTGCTGTTCAAAAACAAATAAACAAAACCTTAAACTCAAAGGAGTAAGTAATTCAAGATTACAAATGATAAGCTGTCACTTTCAAAAATTCTCAAGGCTTTTCTAATTTTGAAATAGAAAAACAATCTCTTCTTACCACTCTGGAACATACTGAGAGACTGTCAGACAGATCTAGCTACATGTAGCCGATAAAGACATATTTCTAACTGCACAAGCTCAATCTAAATTTGGCCAATTAAATAAATGCCTTAATAGAACTATCACTATCCCTCAGAGCTAAATCTGTGACTTTTGTAGTCATAAAGTCACATTTTCTTTTTTTTCAACTCCTCCTACAACATCTCCCAATTTCTGTAATCAAACAAACAGCTACTGAATAAACAACAGACCCTAGAGCTGCAGTAAAGAAGGTGCATTCACAAAAAAGCACAGCTCAATTTTTTTTTAATCCTTGCTGATGCAATCTTCTTAGTGTAAGCAAGGAGAGCCCCAAGAATGAGCTCAATTTTTTCCCACCTGCAACAGATTCTGTGGCTTACATACATGATTCATGTAATTACTGAAAACATATTCAACATTGATCACATATAGTCTTCTTGAACATGATTTCAGTTTCTTTGAAAAGGCAATGCAACAACCATGAAGAAGGTTAAGCAAAAAATCACCTGTCTGATTCCTTCCTATTATACGGCCACGCAGGCTGAGGAGGATTAGCAGTGCCATAAAACTCGGACAGAATTTGGTTGACATTGACGTCTGGATGGGATTTAGTCGCTATCTGTTTAATTAGCGTAGTTGAGATAGGGACTGCACACTCTGATGGATCATCTTCCTCCCTGTCATTGGAAACACATTCAGTCACTTATGCAACAAGATCAAGCATTAGTAGCACTAACATCATCTTTAATGAAGCTTTCTGAGCATACTGTACAGTAGGAACAGTCTCAAGGTAATCATGGTTGAATAAAGTTATGTCTAAGAAGTTCCTGAGCATTAACAAGATTTTTATGCAAGAATTTTCTATGACTCTGTAATGACATTTGTGTCTGAGACTCTAGAAATCCTTCAGTACTCTCAAAAACATTTCAAGGTCCTTTAGGAATTTATTTTTCAAAACACAAAAACATGGATTGTGAAAGCAAACAAATGTCAATGTGCTTAGGATAGTTATACCAGATTTAATATTTCCTATCATATCATTTCAGGCCACGTATGCTTGTCCTGTTGTACCTCCTCTGCACATGCAAGTGTAAATTATTCCTTCTTTTCTACACAAATGAACCATTTTCAAGGAAAGCAAGTATTTTACCTGGCTTGAAATGTCAGGTGGTGTGTAAGATCAGGTTCTATATTTTGCAATGCTTTCTCCTGTCCTTTCCCTGGAATCACTTGTGTTTCATTCAATCCCAGACTCCTTTTCTCTAAATGTATGATAATTGGGTCTGGAAGATGGCTCCTTACAATGAAAAGAGGGCTGAAAACAATCTATAAAAACAAAAGAATATACCATTTTAAGGCTAATTTTATTCCAGCATTACAACTGTTAACACAAGCTATTAATAAATCTCTAAAGTGGGCCTTTCTGCCTTAATTTATTATATGACATGTAAGACTTGAAAATGTAGATTTCAGAGACATTAACTGTACTCACTAATCGTTGTTGCACATGAGAGTTGGGTTCTAAAGTCAAAATTGTGCACCACACAAATGTAATTGAACTCTTTGAAGATGGTACCTGTATGCAGAGAGATCAACAGCATTAGACTAAAATTATTTCAGGACGATAATGTTCATCATTTCATCATATCTAATAGAAGTCTAAACACAAATGCCTAGTTCTCTCAGGTATTTTTTAAGCTATATCCTGTATACATATTTCTAGACATACCTGAATGACAGTGCTGTGTTCTGTATGTTTAGAACTTAGACATACATCTCGAGACCAGTCTTCATCTCCTGTAGCTTTCACACTCAGCTCAGTGAGCTCATTGTTCTCTAGGATGTATGAAGGCAGTTTCTGCTTGGCTGCAAGGCAGTTGATGTGTTCTTTAACAACGGCTTCTCCATCCTGACTAATATAATGCTGAACCACTTTCAGTTCAATACTTTCGGAAAGGTAACTACAGACTGTCTGTCTTCCGCAGATTAGGATCTAAAATACACAAAAATATGCAGCTTATATATAAATAATAGTGAAAAAAGAAAGGTCAAAATTGAATTATAGAGTGAAAACCTGTACAAGAATAATCCCCCTATTTTAGGTTTTCCGAATCACTGCTGAAGGCAGTGAATGGTAAAACGTTATTTTTATTGGCCAAATGTGTGTGTAATTTCATAGAAACTTAGGCATTAAAACTCCTGAAATATTGCTAAGGCAGTATCTGGACTTCAAAGAAATATGTAACATATCTACTTCCTTTCCCACTGAACTAAGCAGTACTGCCCACGGCTGACATAGCTCTGGTTTGGATTTTAAGAATACTGTAACGGTCTCTGAATGCTGAGCGCTTTCTGAGCAGACACTGTCATGCACTTCAGAAGAAAGGTTTTTACTGACAACTCACATTCGCATCACAATTCAGAGATCCAGACCTTTCAATATGTTTGCTGTTTTAAAGCTTATAAATCCAGTAAATGGCTGTACCACATTTCTGTGCACCTACCTAAAAAGTGACCAAAATACACTCAGAGCTGTTGCTGCCCATCATATATGAATTATTTATCATAGAACATATTTATCTAAGCTCTACCGAGGAACAGCATTCCACGCGTATCACTGATACAACCATCTTCATTTGCTTTTCATTAATGAGGGTGCACACCATAGCTACAACTTACCAAGCAGTTCTTGGCTGATCAGCACTATTTCTGTTGAGCAACAGAAGGTGCTCTGCCACATGTTATGTCAACCGCATGCTCTGCCAACACAGGCAGAATGACTGCAGTGTTATTACACATCTTGTTACAAAGATAGTATGTGAAAAGTTACTTCACAGCAGCCCATTTTCAAATGTCAATTTGGTTATTACTCATTTCTCTTTTGACAATACAAAGGCCTGAATTACAATCCAGTATAGGATACGAACAGTTTCTTAAAAAAATACAAATTCTGCTTCTCAAGAGCTTAAAACATGCAAACAATTGTGTAACGTAGCACTGTCACAACTTATAAACCGTGTAAAGGGATGTTTACTGGAACATGTAAAATATGTGGTGCTAATTGAGCCTTTAAATGCTCAGATCAATACCAAAGTGAAGAAAAGAGTAAAAGATAAGAGTAAAAACTCCCTAAAATGCCCCTAGAAGACTGTTACACTTATTTTTTTCCAGATCCCAATAGAAGAAAAAACAATAAGGTGATTAATTCACAAATTGATAACAGTGAAATTATTCATGTTATTTCTTTCAAACTGGATCAAATACTTACTTGCTTTTGCACTCCACTGAGCTGTTGAACCTTGATAATAAGTGATGCTGTCCTGCCCTTGTACTGAATGGTACGAATAAAGGTCCCTGTATTGTCCACACTGAATGGTTCAGACCACCGCCAGTTTCCCCAGCCTTCAATACAGATGTGTAGCAGCTGGAAAGAAAGCAATTACTACTTCAATACATAACTGGGAAAAAAACCCCCAGCCTTGCAGTAGGATAAGAATTCCCATGGCAGAGAAATATTCTTGGTTTTAAAACCCAGTAACGCTAAGCACACCAGTTCTCTGAATGATCTACTCATTCTGCGATTCTGTGATTTCAGATACAAACAGAAGAATCATCAATAACATAAGATGTCTCTGCATCATACATTTCCATAAATTACCTGCTCTAATCATGTATTTAGGATGGTAAAAATCCAGTTAAAAGAAAAGAAAACGTTACGTAGACTAGAGAGCACAAAACAGGAAATAAGGGATATTCTTTACTGCCCTTGAAATTGTTCTAGAAATCCACCCTCTTTATTACTAGCAAGGTGATATGGAACAAGGTCCAGGTCAAACTTTTTTGCCTTCAGAATAAACCAGAAAATTACAAATACCCTTCCCTTCAAAATCAAAAAGAATGAGAATCTATTTCTAGGCATAATTGTATAGCTCGCACGTATGTTTTTTAAATGTACAACTTTGCATATTGCTGAGAGATGGGAAACATTTTATTTCTTACACAAATGTGGTGGCAAGTTCAAGCTTGACTGCATGAGAAGAAATTTAACTGCGTAATTATACTCCCTCTGTGATTTATCCCGGAAAAGGAGTGGCTTTTTTCCAGTTTAACTTAAATCACTTCCAGAGCAATATAGTCTTTCATCATCTGAAGAGCCTTTCATCCATTTACCCACCATACACACTTACCTCTATCCCATGGAGATTCTTTATGCCAGAGTAGTGAAAATTGGTACTGTTCCATGTAGGTCAATGAAGTTACATAAATTTACGCCAGCTGAAGATCTGGCTATTTAGCTCTGTATAGATCTTTTGTGGCTGTGCAAACTTAAGAATGTGAGTTATATATAAAGGATCAAAGCAGTAAGCATTCTGGGTAAAATTTATTCTTTGCAGAGGGCCTAAGCATCACTTAAGTCCTCCAAAACAGTTATATAAAGGCCTTGTGGGAATTCTCTCGAGGGTTGAATTTCACTCTTTTTTTGACATCTGTTATTAATTAATTTAAGTAATTGAGAACAGGATTGGGTCCAAAGTCCGATTATTTACATGAACAAAAATTGAAATTTCTAATTATGATGTTCTCCATGATTTGTTTCCAAAAAGATATACCGCTGGCCATAGATCTGGCCAGTCAGACTTAGTGAATGGCTGGATGTTGGGTTTTTTTTCATTGTTTTAAGAAACAACTGCAGCAACAACTTTCAAAGATATTATAGCTCAGTAGCCTGTTTGCAATTTGTGGTATCCTCAGCACAAGTTACACACAGAACAATAACATCCATTCAGTGTGTGGCTTTTGAATTTGCAAGAGTGATGATTGTCACATTCAGATTCAAATTAGTTTTTTGCTGGAAGCACAAAGGCTAATATGTGCCATAGGCATGCATCTGGATGTGCACATGCGTGGGCAGTTTTATATTCAAGAATAAGCGGAGGGAAGCTGTGCACTAGGACATTCAAACTCATAAACAAACACATCGCTTTGATTCTTAAGTATTAGTTATAGAAAAGGAAAAACAAAACAAAACAAAAAAACCCCAACTGCAGTGGCTGGAATCAGTTCAGTTTCTTACAGAGGCAACTGGGAATAAATCTCATCACATATGAAAACCAAGAGAAACAAGGAAATTGTTTACTTTGGAGAGACTGGTAGCTGGAAAAGACAGCCAAATAATGAGAAAAGGTACGAAGCGGTCAGTTTCAGCTAAAAGGCACACAAAATACAGTGTGCTCCAAAGACAGATGTCATATAAACGCCATAATTGATGATCAGCAATTGTATGCAGCTCCAAAGTTAGGATGTCTCCCACCCTGTATAAACAGCTTTGCTCACAAGTTGAGTGTTCCCAAGGAACAAGCTGTCAGCTTTCCCTGAGCAGGCATTCGCTCCCAAATGCTGCCTTACTAATTTTCTTTGTAGCATGATTAGTCTGCATTTAACCTCACAGTTCAGAAAGAAAAACAAAAAAAGAGCCATCATCATATACTGGCAATTTCTTCCTCTATAAACATAGTATACTGGTAAATGCTACATACAAAGGAAGAGCATTTGTAACTTATTTTAAAGATACCTAATATATGTGTATTAATGACATAACAACGTAAGAATTCGGTACTGTGTAAGTTTACTTTTGAGCCAAGGAACTGCATTCCATGAAAACGCAAGAGATCTCTGGGTGAATCAGTTATTTAGATGTGAGATTTCTGGAAAACATGGCTAGAAGTAATTAGCAAATGACACGAAGTGATATAGAGATATATGGCAGGAAGCAAAAATTGAAGTAATTTTAGAAAATTAAGTAATCAGGTGTTAACATTCTTTTAGCAGGAGACGTCATAATAGACAGTTTAGGTACTCAACAAGGCAGAGCTCAGTGTTCGAAAACTAATCTAATACTACTGATTCACGGTAATTGCCACATAATTCCCTTTCATTTATCAAGTTTTAAGTAAATTCTAAGTATATATTAGATACTGCTAGTAAAAAGTTCAACAAGTTGAGCTAAATATGGTATATGTATTAGGAGAAGTCATTGCAAAAGGGAACAAAAAATATTCAGGGGACTTCAAAGGCATTCTAACAAATACAATCCAGTGATAAGTGGCAATTTATAGCTTAGACAGAATTTAAAACAGACTGTCTACTGTATATGTGAAGATAGGCACTCATTTGTGTAACCATTTGATTTCTGCATTTTCTGTTAGGGAAACATATCAACAGATAACATAGAGTTTTTTGTTTTGATTAGACTTTGCTGGGGTTCGGATTTATGATTCAGAGTCATTATGGATTTCTACTTTGAGCGGGAAAGAAACTGCCTTCAGGGAGGCTAAGATGATGCGACTCCTCCTGGAGTGAAAAGCTAGAAAAGTGGTATTCTTTATCATGTCTCTTCACAGAATGTTTCTATGCGCTCCTCAAAATTTACTTAAGTTTTCAGCTTGATGTGTGAGTGAAGGATATGATCTGAGTAAAAAGAGCTAAGTGTCACATGACAAGGCATGAAGACTAAAAATGGAGCCTGTCCAGAAAAGGCAGCATTTTCCAGCTGTATAAGTAATTTAAAGCTTGTGCCCTCAAAATGCTTAGTGATACAAATTTGATTTCTGCTTTGTTTGTAGATTCACCAAAGTTAAATTGGTTTCACTGCAGTTAGATTATATCCATCCTCTAAAAGAAACTAGAAAATGCTTTTTGGGACAAATAAGGGTTATCGCTCAGAACTCTGAGAGTGGAAGGAATCAAGTAAGGACCTGGTTAATGGATCTGGTTAAACAGTTGGTTGTATTAAAAGACAAGAGATAGTAAAATAAAAGATGTGATGACACAGGAGCACAGAGGAAATGGAGACCTGGAGATGGGAGCTGAATTCTAAGACTTGAAGAGAAAGCAATTTTTAATTGAAAAATTAAAGGAGAAGGATGATCGGTGTTTTTTTGATTGCATTTTCAGGATATGAGGTGGCCCTGGACTAGGATTAGGACTTACAACAATACAACCAATTAGGATCTGGGAAGACAGTAAATGAAATGTTCATTCTGCACATTGTCAGCTGCCACCAAGACAATCTGAATTTCAGTTTGGCTTCATTTTCTCATTGGACCTGGAAGGTGTGACCAGTTTTACATCATTGTCCCTTGCAAGACAGAAAGCTGGTAGGGAGTATGGGAGAAACCATTTCCATCACCCCCATGCTAGCTGGTAGAAAAAAGGTCACATTTGACAGATATATTCTGACTCTCAGGGGTTCCCGGAGCTGTTGTGAGCCTCAGCACAACCTGCAAAGCAGACCTGAACCTCACAGGTACAGACTAGCTCTACATACTGTGGAAAAGAAGAGTCGTTTCCTTAAGGAACAGTAACCAAATTATGACGGTTCTTGTGACTCATGGATAATACCAATCCTTATTGGTCTCTGATATTATCTGGGCAGTCAATTACATTGTATATAATATAACCATTGATTTTGAACGCAGGACCCCAAAGGAAAGCAATAATACATTACTCACTATTTAAAAAGTGTAAAATAACATAACACACATTTCCCCCCCCAATGTTGTTATGCAAACGACCTGAGCAGGGATTATGTGAAGTCCAAAAGGTCGTGCAGAGAATCTGTAACATCCCTAAACAATAAAACAGGAAAATGTCCCACTAATAACTGATACATAAGTCACAATTTCTAAGTTTGAACCCACAGAGTACTGCCTGTAATCTTTAACTTCATATAACCCAATACTTGAAAGAATAGCAACTTGGAAATAAAAAACAATGAATTATCATCCTGCTGGAGACGCAACATAAATTAAAATTTGGCTTCAGTCTTTTTATGCAGGAGAACAAGGAGGAGTGCTTAAAGCTACTTCTAAGTCTACAACTATGTTTATGAAATTGTAGCAGAAGTTGCGCTCTGCAGGCACACTATTTAAAATAAGAGAAGTAAAACTCTAAATAGGTTCCAGTGAAGGTATTGCTAATATACTAACCACTACTAGCATCTATTCAAGAATTTGTAAGTGTATGTCCAGAAGAACAGAAAAACAAATTATATTTTACCTCAAATTCCCTATTAGTAGCAATACAGCGGCACATAGCTGTTCCAGACATTTTTAGCTACTTTGATAAGAAATAAATATTTTGTTTATAACTTGGCTACATTCTCATTAAAGTCATTGCCTGAATCAACACAGGAACTGACTTTTATCCACTACACCTACTGCTTCAAGTTAAGGACAGCAAAAAGTGAAAGTGGGCTGTTATTATAACCCTGGGACAAGAATGTGAAGAAAGGTTTGGGCGCTGCTACTTTAAATGCAGATTTCCCCTACGCAACACGGTTTTGCAAGGAAAGCATAATAATTAATTTAGATCCATTATTCTTTGCTTCTTTAGAGGATTAGCTGAAATTTGAGCACAAGGAAAATAATTTGTAATAACTATAATTTATAGAAGATTTTTTTCTGTTTATTTGCAAGCAAATAATCTCTGCAGAATACATCCAGGGGACACTCACACGAATAGCTGGTTTTCCCATTTGCTGTGTCCCTAGCGGGACCCTCCGACAGCCTACCGTTTTGCAAGGCAGAATTCCTTAACTCTGAGTAAATTGCTAGGAAGATCTGATCTCTCCTAACTTAAGAGTTTCACTCTATGTATCATATGCTCCACTTCTAAAAAACACAGCTGTCTTGGAGACAAACATGACTTTAGACATATCTGGGGCCCATCCCACAAAGCAACTTGAAGATCAAGATAAGGAGTGCAGACTGGATCCAATAATAATGTAGGAGCCAGTGCTGTCTGTAGAGCACAGGAGTGATGTAGCTTCTCTTCCCCTTTAATGATATCTAACAGACCTGTAACTTTCATTAAAATCTGCAAAAAGAACTTACAAGGTCTGGCAATTTTTGCTAGAATTGCTTAAAGCCTCACATTTCATCAGGTTTGGACTTACCCCAATGTTGAAACAGATTATATAGTTGGGGGTGTCTTATCCCCAAGGAAGGTCAAAATCTGAAGAAATCTGAGGAAAATATGGGGGATGGAGCAGAGTAGAAGAACAAGGATCAGACCTCAGACTTATTACTGAAATATTAGCCAAACTAGCGAGACTTGCAGGAATCAGAGTGCAAGTTAAAAGGGAAAGGTTAGGTTCCCTGAAATGTAGACTATCTGGGCTGGGAAAAAATGAAGGAAGGAAGGAAGGAGCTTTAAGTTAAGCCAAGCAGTTGGAGAGACACCATCAACAGCTGATAAATCCAAATCCTTAATGTGCTATAGCTGTTCTTGTAACATGAAAAAGCTCAACAATTTTTAATTATAGCCTATAGTGGCTTCATTAATACTACAATTAATTTTAAATGTAAATAAAGCATTATATAACTATCTGCTACTACAAAATTAATTTATTATATATATATTTAATTGTGTTAAATAATCCAAATGTGTAATTACTGCATCTCTTATTATGCTTAATTAGCAAAAGAAAAATGGAGAATTTTATCGATGTGAATGTAAAAGAAATACAATCCTTTTAAAACTATTTATTTTCATTTAACTGAACTGCCTTGCCATACTAAAAAAACATTTTGCAGAGGTTAAATAAAGTATTTCGTGGCAACCGCTGCTTCGTAGTGCCTGTGTAACAAGAAACATGAGCCAGCCAAAGTTGTGCAAGTTGGTTTTCTTTCCCAGTAAGAGAATGTGGTATCTAAGACCTTGTCCTAACTCATTTTATCCCCAAGAGTAAGTCAAGTAAGTCAAGTATGAACTAATGCCTGGAGGGAAGTCCCTGACTCCAGAAGTATGGATTATTTCACATTTATCTTACAATCTGCTCTCAGAGTTCGTAAAATTCACTAACTTGGCAAGTCGGGAATTATCATGAGAAATGAAATAATTTCATAACTATGAAGTCATCTAGCATTCCATGAATATGACACTTGGAAGGTTTGTCCCTGCTTGGGCATTATTCTGACCTTTCGGTAACAAGCTGTTAGATATTTTGCATGGAAACAATTAGAGAAGTGCCATACCATAAGAGGGACAACCTGATGTTTTAATTGAGTCGTCATTTACATTTCAAGGATTTGTATTAATAACCGAAAAAATTTGCACAACAACATTTTTAATACTATTTAAACAAACCTATATTGTATGATCTAAAACAAGAAAGGATTGTGCCATTTAGACTGTTCAGATAAACTGCCTTTCTGAAGCATGCTAAATTTACAGTGATTCATATTTAACATTAATCAAATAAAGAAAGCTTATAGACGGATGCCAAGATTCTCTAACCTTAGTAAAGAAAATTTACTTCTATCTCAACGTATATGGAAAGCCTTTCCCTTCCTATATTTTCAGTGAAATTATTGCAGTGCTACTTTTCTAAATTTCCCAGCAAGAAATGGCTATTGAAAAATGTTAAAAGAGCACGAATAGTTTCAATATTATTCCAAGGACTGGGACAAGGGAGGTATAGCCCTCCTTCTAGAAGAGAGCCTGCTGGCCAGCAATGTGGTTGAGTCAGGAGGAGTGAGCCGTTAGCTTCACCATCTCCTGGGACATAGGAATCCAACATGACACTCCTGACTGTTTATCAGCCCAATTCCTCAGAAACTGAACAGAACAGAACAGAATGGGGAAACCCTTTGACATCACCAACTTTCAGTTGAAGAATGAATATCTGAAAAACGAATCTGAACTTCCTACAGTCACCTCACCCACTCCCTAATGTGTGATTTGGGTTTCTGCTGCACTTTTCCACCTTTCCTCCTGCACTTCTATTTTTTTTTTTAATAAGAAACTTACATAGCAGCCATGAAAGTGGAATGCTTTGCACAGCTCAAATCTGTGACTGAAAGGACAAGCTAAAGATTGATGTTTCAATATTGAAGTTTGCCAGGTGTTGGATGGCCAGTGCCATATGTTGTGCTGGTGGTCTTTAGCAGCTCGGCTGCAACTGACTGAAAGTATCGGTAACAAGCTGCAATTTTAATCCATCCAGTTTTAACTCTGCTTGAGACAATCCTCATTTTCAAAACTCCAGTTTGCACCGTTATCAGAAAAACACTATTACTAGAAATACTCCATAATTAGACTACATCATTAGCAAAACTATCTAGGGCTATGTTTAAAAGGAGGATTCTCTTAACTGAACAATCTTATACAAGTAACCAGAAAATGGATAAGAAAAATCATGATAAGGAAAGACTTACTTAGTTCTAATCTTTTTTAGAATTGCTTTAAGCATTTCCTTTATTTCCCATCTTTTCATGAAAAGGTTGAAATGATTTTTTGGGTGGTTGCTACAAAAGCAAGTGATAGTTGCTTACGAAATGTGGTCACATTAAGCTAGCTTTCTACAAGCCCGGATGCTCTTTCTCCCTCAAGTAACCAGAGGGAGTTACTCAAGTGCCAGTACTGCTAGGATGAGTGCAGATCCTGCCTTGCAATCTCACACTTGCCCGACTGCACAGAGCACAGTCACCCATTCAGCTTGCTCGCCCATAGGCTGGGTCATCACAGGCGCTTTGCTTGTATGAGAAAACATATGTACCTTTGAAAATGTGACAAGGGATGTAAAGTACTCCGGTGACTTGAAGTCTCCAAAGGTCCCCCTTCTGTGCACTAGTGTACACTGTTTATAACAACTTCTCTGTCACTGGGGTGAGACGGTCCTTTATTAGCCTGCCTTCCTCTTAAATTACGCCTTGACTTAGTGTCAACTGGAACTGTTTACTCTGGCTGAATTTGCTCTGCACAGATTACTGCATTCATGTAAAATGCAGTAGTTTCACATATCCACCAACTGACACATGAACAAAAAACACAGTAAATTTGCCATCTCTGCTTCCCACTGAAACTTGAAGCTTGTCAGCAGTGAAAGTGGGCACAGCTTCTGTTTGGAATTACCATTCAAATTTCACCTTCTTTCTCACAGGCTAGGGATGGTATTTTCCAGGGCTCTAGAGGAGTTAGGAACCCCCATCCACTACGCTCTCCTAGGATCTGTAAAAACTTTATTAACTCTTCAGTGCAGGACTGCTGCTCAGCAAGTGGGGTGGCACAGGTCTCTCTTCCACTCAGGAGATGGGTATACATTAAAAAAAAGAGAAGAAATGGCTTTGCTGTCTCAAAAACTTTTTTTTTAGTTTTAAATTCTTGCTCTATTTTTAATCAAGATGAAAAGTCCATTTTCACCACCACTCAAGAAATCCAACAACGTGATTTCTTTGAAATATTTCCTGTTGATAATTTTTAAATATTTTATTTCAGTTTCAGTGTTTATTCTTTAAAAAAACCACCCAAGAAACAGAAACTGCATTATTTAAACTATAGAAGTGGGGTGTTTCTGACAATTTCAAATCTTTTCTAATGCAAGCACATGCTGAGTTGAGAGATTTGTCCAGTTTGACCCTGTTCTGCAAACAATTTCAGCAAACAGATGCTTCTGGTAAAAACAATTCATTAAAAAAATTCCCCAAACCTCTAATGTACATCACAGAAAACAGATACTGATCACTTAGTTATAAAAACCTGGCAAGCGATCTTCTTTTGCTTTTTTTCAGAAGCTTCAGTTTCCACAACCACCGAGTTTTACAGAAAGTGGTTGTGCACATCCAGTTCTGCCCTCGAGTAACTTCTAAACACTTCTGTCTTTCTTCACTCTTTGTTTACCTTTTCCTCTCTGATGCAGCCCTAGCATGTGGCTCCTGAAAGAACTGGAGCATCAGAGGCAGTTGAGACCATAGAGAAAACTGAATAAATTTATGAATAAATGCATAAATCCACCAGCCAGCTCTAGCTATTGCTGCATTCGAAGGGGTGTTTCTGACATACCTGTGAGGACTTGTGAGAGCGCCAGCTGTACTGGTGACTGTGGAGACTAGCCAGCAAAATATTTTCATCGGTATCCACCTGGCCAAACCGCAGTGTCTCTTGTGTGTCATTACAGATCACAAAATGGCTGAAGACCAACTCCTCTGCCTCTGGGCATTGGTTCTGAAAGGAAAGGGATATGAAAGCCAATAAGTATCAGATTAATTGTAAGACATTTGGCAGCTGTCTGCCCAGTGGCAACTGCTACAACACAGAAATGCTTCAAGATATCTTGCCATTAGCTTTGGTCTCATACCCTGCTCTCTGTAGAAACTTGACAAAATACATCTTAAGACTTAACATATTTTACTTGATGTTTCTGTAACACAAATCTTAAAGATTTAAAACTACAAGAAAAACTAGATAGAATTTCTAACTTCCATAAAAGAACTTCAACAAAATCAAATTCATTTGGAAATGACATGTTGCATAGGGCAGGTGGGACACTACAGGCTGATCAGAGAGGCATGAAGAGGTTTCTCCATGCTTGACAACTGATCTCTCAGGCCAATAAGCTGCACTTCCTCTTCCCCAGCTGCTGCTTCAGTCTGCAGCAGCAGAACTCTTCTTTCTCCTGATAAAACAACACTTAAAAAAATAACTAAAGAAAAAGTAGGAGACATGAGGAATTTTCACAGCTCCACGAAGCCAGTTTGAAAATGCATCATGCAATTTGACAGTCTAATATGAAAAATCAAAAAACTATCTCAGCTTTAAAAAGTATTTTAGATTTTAGAATATTACATCTCCTGCCTGCAGCATCCTTCCATCCTTCTCTTTCTGCTTTTCATCTGGCTGCTTGTCACTCTGTTGACACAATGAGATTATATGATAGTCATAAAAACTACCAGAGCTACAGGTCTTCAGCCCCTGAAGACATGAACTATAATTCCCTATATGGGAGAGGTCAAAGTATGACAATTTGATTCGGAGATCACCTCTCATATATTTCTGTCCTAGTCACTACTGGCCTGGCACCTTCCACTTACAAGAAACTATCTAGCAACCATAACAATTACTCCAAGAAAGAACATTTGGATACTCTTCACACAGTTTAGTGGGTGTAACACAAAGAACTCATCTTCTTGTGCTTTTTGTTACCTCTTCTTGACCCATGTCTCCTAGCACACACTTTTGACAATGCTTTATCGTTGGTTGGTTCCCTTCCCTCCACAATATAGCCCAGCTGCTCTTTTCTCATCCTTTTTCCCCATGACATTTTCTCTAACTTAAGGGACCTCCACGGTCTTTGAGAGCTGGTTCTGTTTCCCCTCCTCGCTCTCTCGGTGGACCTTTTAAAAACACATAATGAAGCTAGCACCTCCTCTGTCTATGATCATATAGGTCTCAAGTTCTTTGATAACAATGTGCCTGGAAGCCTGCAGAAATTCAGAGATCAAACAAGACAGAGAAAAGTATTTCCTCATAGATCCCTATGGATCCTTAGTTATCCATGAAAAACAGTTTGCAGCACATTGCTGAGTGATACATGTGGAACAGATTTTCTGAAAAGTGAAGTGTGCAAAGCATGTCCAATTTAGCATCCTTGAATGCATGTTCACTACTGTTATTAACTTCAGAAGAACCTAAGGTGCAGGTTGCAATTCCTTTTGTGACTGAATGCCAGAATGGTTGCCTGGGAGTGTTTGTGCAAAAAATTATTCGCTCTATGAGCATTTAAGCATGAGAATATTTAGATTAAGACTTCTCTCCAAATCTCATTAATTTTTCTGCAAAAGATCAGGTAACTTCTGTGGAACAGGAGTCGGGTGAGCATAACCAAAACCTCACATTTTCAAAGCAGTATAACTCATTACAGAACAATATGTATGTATTTCATTCAGTAGCAGATCTGGATATGCTGAAGGCTGATGCTTGCAGTGCCTCTTCAGAGTGCAGAGCTTAGTTTGGCATTTTCTAGTGGTGGATGTATGACTTTTTACTGTCAAGCTGCCATATCCACACATCTACCACAAATATATACATATAGTCCTGTTGCAGCTTTACAAAATGTTCTTTTTAAAAGGAAGGATTTACTATCCATAGAGCTCAGCATGTTGTTACAGTCAAACCTAGATATAACCCCAGGGGACTTTAAGAAAATTCTTTTCTCCAATACATTTTCTTGCTGATTATGCACAGACTGGAAGAATATCACCAGAAGATGATGAACTTTGTTCTTTTTACCTATTACTGTCAAACTAAGTCGACACAGACTGTAGCTTCTTGCATTTTCTGAAGGAAAAAGGGAATCTAGCAAGCTTCAATCATCTGTCTTGAGTTTTTGGCATGTGTAGAACTCCTAAATTCTACTGGGGAAATATTATCCCATCAGGGATTGTTAATAGACTTGTGCACATTTTGGTGCTGATGAATGACTGCCATCAGTCATTAGTCTTAAATGCTAGACTTGCTATTAGAATACACTGCTTTTAACAACAATGCTTCTCAGAATTAAGCAGAAGAAGTATTTAAGTTGTGTTTTAAAACAGTTCCAAAGTTTTAACTACAGAAGCACCAAAATTTGCATGATCAGGAGCTGCTCGATGCTGCCAGGCTTAAGAGAGAGCTACTGATTATTCAAGTCTTGATAATAACAACTGACTAAAGGATCATCAAGTAAGCTTGGGGATGCTTTAGCTCCATGTGGCAACTATGCACTGTACAGGGAAGATTCTATGCAACTCTTATTCTCCTTGTGGTAAATGTAGATTTCTTCTAGACAGGGTACTGCTCATGCTTCTCAGTCCCTGGGGAGCTGCAGCACCCATTTCAGGGAACTGAATTCCAAATTTACTGCAAAATTCTGAAAGCAGAAGCTTCTAGGGTATGCAGAAAGGGACCAAAAACCCCCAGAAACAATCAACAAAAGGATAGAGTGAGAAAATCTTGATTGAAAAAAGAGTGGTAGAGAAACCAGACATAATAAAAACAAACAGAAGTGGGCTATTTGTGTGGCAGTGATGCTGAAGAGCTGAATGATGACTGCAGGAGCTGAAAACATCTAAGTGTGGATTAGGAAAAAAATGCCCCCTCTGAATGAAATCAGCAAATCAAAAGAATGAGCAAAAGATCAACAGCGTGAATCAGATACAGATTAGGGTCAGTTCCTGGGGGACAATTTCCTGCCCCTCTTTAGATCATTTTTCAGCTGTTCTTTTCTCTCAGAGAGGCCTGGAAAGTGTTTCTTCTTTATTGGGCTTTCAAATATTTTGTGAATTCTATTCAGAGAGGTGAAAAACATCTCACATAATACTAGTCACTAGGCTTAGTGTCTCAGGACTTTCTGCTCATGTCTCAGCTCACACGTATTTCAAAGCATTTCTGGATTTGGGGAAAAAAAAGACACATAAAAGCCTAGGCCTCTTTATATGTACAAAGTTATTTTCTTTGTGCTTCACAAGCTACCAAAGAACTGCGCAAGCTTTCTCTCTCACACGCACATACACACATGTGCGCACACACACTCTCTCTCTGTCTAGTACTTAATAATGTTTTATGGACAGGAAGTCTTTAGCAATTTTCTTATCTCCCTCTAAGTTCCTCTAAGAGTAAAGAACACTTTCCTTCTGATTGTCTAAGCGTCACTCTTATCCTGACATTGTCAGCCGAAAAGTTAAATTGCATCTACATGCAAATTTTCTGTAACCTTTTCCTTTGTTCTTTGTCCTTATGGTAGAAGGATGGGGAAACTACTGTGATCAGAGATGTCATTCTGACTGATTCCAGATCATTAAGAAAACTTATGCAACTGCCAACAGAAAGGTTAAGCACCACACAGACCTCGAGGAAAAGAAGTTCTAATGGTTTAAAACAGGAGCTTTTATAACTTCGGAGGGGTTTTGGAAAACATTTGCAGTTCAAGACCACAAAGGAATAGCTTTTTTTTTCCCTAGGAATACTCAGTTAGTACCATACCAAGGGATCTGTTTTCTCAGCTGACCCTATGTCTCTGAGTATATATATATTGCATAGTACTAATGATCTAAAACAATTCGTAGAGGCTTAAATGCCAAAATGAAGGTGAAAACCCCCAAACATTCCCCCCTGTACATTCACGGGAGACATGCATATTCTATATCTCACTTGATACTCTGTGCGTTATTATTAAATAATAAAACTAAATTAATAACAATCTTGAAGTTTTCTGCCCAGTTATTTGATTATTAAAACCATTACTTCAGCTTTGCATTTAGTTGTGCATTAGCCTGTTAATGCTTGTATTTAAACAGGGATTTTAGATTATACAGTAAAATACATCAAAAGGGGAAACTGCTTTTAAAAAGTGTTAATCCTCCCAGATTTTCAGCATGTGACTTACAAGTATACAGCAAGTTGTATGCCTGGTGTTTTTTAGGCTTAAACTACTTTCAAAATGTTCATCGCTACTTATACAACAACAACAAAAAAATCAGTCCATATCTAGGAAACAAAGACACTGACAGAGGTTTCTGTTAATCCTGAACTCTTGACCTAAAGGTGCAGGGCCAAATTGTTTCATGCTTCATCTGTCTGTCCATTGCCTAAAACATCACTTGTTTCAGATATTAATCCAGTAAAAAATATGTGGAGAATTCAAACAACCTTTCCTGCTTATTAGATTCATGCTTCTAGTTGGCAGCATATATATTGTATTTTGTGTGAACAGGAAACACCAAACAAAGCTTATCACTGAGAAATTCATTCCTCCCCCATGCACTGCGTGCCACCTTCCCAATCTGGAGGTAAAACCACACACAAAACATCTTGGTAACAATTAATTTAATAAGCCATTTTGAACCCACTTGTGTATTAACTGTTCCCTAATTTCAAAGCGGTGCAAGTTTTTAATCTCGAATACTCAGGGCTAGATACCCACCACATCAGAACATGGTGGCAAGTACCCTTGACATGAGAGGAAACGAGAAAATTACAGCAACAATTACAGAAGTATATCCTCCTGTGGCTTATGTTAACATTGCCAAGTCCGTGTATAAATCAGTACCAACTATTCATAGAATGTACCTGTCAGCAATATACTATGCGACATATGGCTCTACTTACTCAAATATACAATTCCATTTTTTTCAACTGAGAATATTCCTTCAAGGCACAGAGTGGTCAGTCAGTCAGTCACTGTGATGTGGTTTAAAACATTTAAATATTTATGCACTATATTTTATTTATATGTATAGCTATGTCTGAAAGATCTTTTTTTTCTTCCACCCTAAGAGGAAACTGACCTTTCTGAAGGCCATTTTGCAGTAGTTGCCACACATGTCTTAGATGAGGGACTAGTACTAAGTCAGAAATATTTTGGGTTTAAACAGCCTACCAAGGACTCTCTTATACTTACTATGTTTGTTTTTTATTAAAAGCATTGTTCAAAATATGACAAAAACCAGAAATTGGAGCTACAAAGATTTTTGTTCACATTGATATTTGAGCCAGCTGTAAAGATTTAAATCACACTAGATCTTGTTTTATGAATGTCCTTTTGCAACAAGAAAACCATGGAATGCCCTTAAAAAAGATTTTTTTTATATAAAACAGATGTTTTATCCTTTTTGGGGGG
The DNA here is from genome assembly GCF_017976375.1 of Cuculus canorus. NCBI lineage: Eukaryota > Metazoa > Chordata > Aves > Cuculiformes > Cuculidae > Cuculus > Cuculus canorus. The sequence continues at coordinate 23,647,286 of NC_071402.1, forward strand.
CTTTGTTATTGTAGTGCCATGATAGGTAATTAATTCCCAGGCTCCACATAGGTCTTCAGGCAGATGAAGAGAATGATTTGATTTCAAGGCTATAGTGGAGTAAGGGAATTACAGGCCTTTGAGGGGTCATTGCAGAAGCAAGGTTCCTTATACTGGGACTAGCTTCAGCCGTTAATGTTGCCTGCACAGAATGTAACGTGAAACTAGTGTTGAACTTCAATAAGGATAGAAGTAGTAGCTGGAAATAATATACCATACCACTCAGACTGAACTGTGCTTACACGTCATGCATCACTCACGTTTTCGTAAATGAAAAGAATAGTATGCATTTTAAGACCAAGATTCTGATTATTCTGATATAAATCCATGCAGTTTCACTGAAACTCAACCAGTTCTGGCTACATTGACCTTTACACATAGCATTCTTTTTCTCCTAATTGTCATTGTTATTAGAGAATGAATGTTTGTTAGTAAAAACCACTTCTAGCATAAACTAAAGCTTTTACATCTTGGACTATTTTTAATGAATGCAATTGGTACTTTAATTTCCTATTAAATTAATCACAATAACTACATTTTTTCTCACTACTGTATTTGCATACCTGCTGCCAAGCCTGAATTGCTGTATTCAGAGAGTGAAGTGCATATTGACCAAAGTTGATGAAAATGGGGTCCACCATTATCGTGTAGTCCAAGAGGCTTCCTACTGCACTGCTGGAAATAGCAATCTGCCCCCAGATTTTGAACGGTTTTACAACACTCTGCATAGTCACATTTCGACACTCCAAAAGTTTACAGTCAGCTTGAGTTGAAAACTGGATCTCCTGGAACATCGACTCATCGCTCCACCGACGAAGATATAAATGAGGCTCGTCAAAGGAAATTATCATGTATTCGAGTTCAGATGGCATGTTTTTATCAGATAAAAATGGCTGAAGAAACTTTGGTGGTGCTGAAAAGTAAGAGAACAAACAAGACTAGGACATCACAACTGTCACATTCTGAATGTTTTTGCAAGTTCTGTTTTTACTATCTGTACATATGATGAAAACAAATAAAATTCATCAGAAACTCAACATTTCTGAAATCTGAAATTAATCCTGTTCACACTGTTTATTAGATGTAAAATAGAACTGCAATTAATAGCAGCTGCAAACATAAAATATCTGCAAATCAAAATCTTTCATGGTAAATACACCAGTCAACCAAACTGCTTTATCTACATGCTGCACAATACTTTGGATTGACACTTATTTGTAGCAGAGACCATATTTCTATGAGAATTTTTGCTCAAGTAGATTTATATGATATTCCACACATAGCACATTATGAATACAATAACAATTAGCAATATAACATTTACTGACATGACTGTGCATACCAAAAGGCTCCACAATGAAAGTTGCCTTTGCTGTGATTACAGAGTATTCAAGACCACAAACCCAACATCCTAGCTCATAATACCAGAAACTAAACAAATCAGTATCCCAAGACTAAAGCATGAGAAATATATAATAAAAAAAGATTTTATCGTGTTCACTTAAGTCTTAGTCCTGCAAAGAGCCAAGCACTGCGGCTGTAGACACTGCAAGGCACATACATCACGTGCGTACTCACATTAAGTATGCGAGTATTTCCATTGAAGTTGTTATTTATGTTGCTGGAACTACTCACATGCTTAAAATTAGCATGTGCTCAAGTGGTCTACAGATTTGGAACAAAAACATTCATCATTTTCCAGGATCAAGCCCTATTATTCTACAAAAGCATAATAGATACAATAAGTTTTGTGCTCTCTTAGTGTTTAACAAAGCACAATGAAGCCCCAAAACTTAAGGCCTTTAGGTGCTATAACAAAAGCAGCATCAGCGTAAACTTTGTCACTGTTGAAAAATGAAACAGCTGGGTTTGATTTTAATCTGATTTTTGCTTTTTCCAGTGTGTGTAATTTCAAAGATCGAGCATCTGGAATTGAGCGTAATAGCGAGGAAGATTATGTACTGATAGAGGTAGCCAATAGACAAGGAATTACTTGCTAGTCACTGTGTGTCAGTGTTGGTACGATTTGATAATGTATATATTATAATGCTTGCAGCAACACAAAAACTACTGATGCAGAAAGCTGGCCCTGTCAAAATTATCGAAGATATTTGCTCATCTTTCGTGGAAAGCATTCCTGGCATTTGAAAATCAGACAATAATCTCAAGATCTCTTGGAATGTACTTGCCATTAATGCAACAACAGAGAGCACTGAACAAAACCAGATGTATCTCCAAAAGTGATCATAATTGAAATAACAGTTAAATCTGCAGTTCTCAGAGCTCTTCCAAGGAATTCTTACTAAGGGAGTTGCAAAATCTTGAAATATTTTAATAGTACTGTTAATTCGGTGGAAAATTCAAAAGCTCAAATTCATTCACTAAGATGGCTCAGAACTGAAGTGGCACCTGCTGTCACTAATCAGACTACGAAAACCAGATAGCTTCTACAGTTACCCATTCCGGAAGGAGGAAGGGGACTGATCAGCCAGCCCCACCGCCTACCGTACGCGCTTTCTCAATGCACAGAAGTCATCAGTTTTACCCTGAAGTCTGTACCACCGGTGGCTGTTGGTGATCATTTATTTCAAGAATTCCTGTTTGAATGAAATGGGGACTACAGACAGCAAAACAGTGAGTAAGCATCATGCTTGAACTACACTTAGTCTACATAAAAGACTACATACCTGTGCCTAATTGATCAAGATGATGGCAGAGGTGGACTTCCAAATAAGTAAATTGTATCAACACACTCAGTGATGGCACAAACCAAGGAGTAAAACAGGAGTCCACTCTGGTACAGGCTGCCAATGCTGTAGGGGTTACTAGCTGATCACACGCACTTTGCGAGCCAGATTCACTTTCTGAGCTGTGGAAGGTAGATAGCAAAGCAGTAGTTAGGCACTTCGAGTAATAGTTGACCATGTGCAATGCTGGTTTTCTGAAAGAGCCAATATCATCATTTTCTTCAAACTGCTAGTGTCAGTGTAAGTGCTTTTTCCCAAGCAGAACATAGCAGACAAGACTGCAATCCAACAATGCTGTTATCACACAGCACTTTCAATTTACAAACTGAAACACGTGAATCACAGACAGTAAGTATATTTACAGGAAATAAAAAGAAAATATACCAGGCATCTTTAATTGTTGAGATAGCTAACCAGAGTACATTACCATTATTAAAGCTTCACATTAATCTGGTGAAGAGAATGATTTTTTTGTTTGTTTTATTTTGAGGAAACCAACTTACAACCATCAAACTACTTCTACCCACAAACTCTGTACTTGTAAGCTTTTTTTTTCCCCCCTTCTAATTCTACAATCATCATTTAAAAAGAATCTGAGTGCTATAAACTCAGACTGGAGCCTTTCATTAGCACTCATTACAACATATTAACTACACATTTAAAATGCCGCTCCACTGATTTTTTTTTTCATAGCCGTGCTCCTGATGCCATGAATTTCCAAGCATTATCTTTCAGTCTCTTGAGAGAAACTAACACTACATCACAATTCTATAGGTTGCTAAGACACCACTGAAGTACAAATAAACTTTCTAATACAAGCCAAATATATCCTCAGTGTTCTTTATTCTCACTCCCTTTGCAGTTTGGCACCAAAGAGTTTTAGTTTAAAAGCAGACTTGATTCAAGAAAGCTAAATCCATGTCCTCCATCCAATACTGCTTTTATTTTTAAAATAAAATTTAACGTAGTGTTAACTAAGTTCAACTTACTATCCTTAAATGAATAAATTCCCATTGACAGTTTAAAGATAAAACACGTTATATTCAAACTCGACTTTAAGTTTGAACACTGGCTTTCAAAGCAACATGTGTTTAATTGCAAAATTATGCACGAATATAGCAGGTACTCAAAATGCATAGAATTCCATGGATGGGTAAATCTAGCAGTATTATTTGCTGTTACAATAACTAGCTAGTATGGTATTTATTTATGGTGCTTAAATCCAACTTCAGACTTGTGGACATACACCAAAATACTTGTGTAGCAGTAAAACACAATTAAAATGAGCTAATTATCAAAGAACAAGATAGGATATCAAGAATGGATTAGGTTCGTGAAGGATGTAAGAGAGATCACTTAATCCTGCTTTCCTGAGCTGCTTTACCTCTTCAAATTGTCTGCTTACATTTAAAAATGGTGTTGTAGGCCTTTTGAGAACTGGCATGCCTGGAAATAAAATTCTTCTATGTGTTCACATGACAAAACATCTATAAGAGTAGAGTCAGAGAAATGGGATGCATTTCTTTGCTCTGCCATGGATATTCCCTAGGTTGTTGGAAAAAAGCATGGAAGCAAATCCAAGTACAACCAAAATTCATATGCTGATTTAAACTACTAAATACTTCTGAATCTGAGAAACTGGTTAGTGCTCTCAGAATTTTAAGACTATCTCTCCATATTTTAAGAATTTTTGGTCATTGCACTTTGGTTGGAAACAGAAGTTCGGGACATATGGAATGAAAACACAAAAAGGGTAGGGGGTGCACAGAAATGGCAACCAACTTATGAGGAACTCTAAAAAAAAATAATTACACCTTGATTTTCTGAATTAGGACTTAGTTCACACAAACAGCTATAACACTAACTGCACTAAAAGGTAAGATTATTTATTTCTGAAATTTGAGGTTTAGTCTGAAATTATAAGTTTATTTTCATCAGAAACCTCTTCCTTGGGTCACCTATGAGTGACTTGGCATTTTTATTTTCTTAGATATGTTTTCTTTTGAGATGGATATTTTCATAAAAATAAAACCCAAACCCCTTCAAATTCCTGTTTAGTCAAATTTTATATAAATGCTTTTTATTTATTGAGCATTTTACTATAACAGGACCTTTGTCATTTCTCACTCATAAACACAACAATCACAGGACAACATGACATGCTTGACGCAGGAGGAAATGTGGCAGAAGCTTCATAGCAGGGAAACAATTTAAAGCATTTTGCCATACTTTGCCCTGACTTTTCTGCCCCACAAGCAGCACAGCAAGCAGAGGTAGTATTCTGGAGCTTAAAATGTAGGAACAAAAAGATGCAAAATTGCGTTTTGCTTCCTCCTGGAGAAAACCCCACCACTGATATGATTCCCTAACAAACTTCAGAGTCCAACCACATAGTTAAAAAAATAACCAGAGGGAAACAGTAAATGAGGGTGGGACAATGTTACTCCCTGGGACAGAACTGGCCTTGCACCCCCTCCCCTCTTAGGTAGTGGAGGAGTGAGACAAGCATGACAATGTGGGCTAAACCATGTTTTAGAAAGGAAAGTCACTCTACAGAGAGAATATAATCTAAAAAGAAATACAATGACGATTCTTTCATCACTGTTTTCCTGTCTAACAAGGCTTTGTTCAAATGTTATTGTTTTATCTGTGAAGAGGTCCATCCAAATTTTACTCAGCCAGAAATCATACCCAGAATTACAGCCCCCATGTTATGAAAATAACAATACAGTAACAGTGTAAATCAGTTAAAGTACAAAACATACTAAAAGCAGCATCCAAATTACTACCATACTGCCTTAAAAAAAGAACACAATAAGGGATCATAATATTGAATGAACATTTTGTAAAGGGGGACTGTAGTCCTTACAATCACTACCATGATTTTAATTAAATCTCATTTAAACTTTTTGGCTAGATAGACTTCTGTCGCACACTTAACGGTACTTTCTTCTTTTACCTTGCACAGAGGACAGAAATCAAAGACATAGTCCTTCATGATGTGTTGTGCACAAATAGAAAATAAAACAGTATTAGCTGAAACCCCAGGAAATTTTCTGCTGTCTTGGTGAACAACAGTAGAACCATTAACATCACAAAGGTAGATCTGACTGTGAAATCAAAATCTGTGCATCAAATAAGTACAATATCAGAAAATCCCACATTCTCTTGGTTGCTACAAAAAACACAGTGTGGACTGTCCACAACTTTTCAGCTGTGTAGAAAAGGAACAACTAGCTTCTACTGCTTTGCACTTGGCACAAAGCAGTGAGGGATGGGTGTAGCAAAGCCAGAGGAAATTCTAAATAAAACTGACCTGAATTTAACACCAGATTTTATTTTAATCCTGTGAAATATCAGAGTTTTTTAAAATTAAAATACCTACATTTGAAGTCATCATATATTAGAAAGTATGACATTTTAACATCATGCAAAGCAGTTCAAGTTAAATACGTGGCAACTGGGAACAATGACTTAACAGTGACCTGCATTAATCTTATTATTTTAAGAGTAGAATATTTAAACCAAAACTGCCATTTGTGATGAGACCTCAACATGGGAAAATATCCACCGGGAAGAGGAAAGAGACCACTTAACTGATTTAACTTATGACTTAAACGCTGGTCTGAACCCTAATTGTTAAGAGGTCAAAATCCAGTACATCATCTATTCTGAATAAATCTAAAACAATTAGTAAGAAACATGATCATGATTCCTCACATTAATTTTTAAAAGGTAGCAACTCAAGGCTTATTTAAAGGCTGTTGAACTTGTTCCATGATTTGTATCTTAGGGCATTTTCAATTACTATTTCACGTTAGAATGCCAGTAATTATTAAAATACTGTTTACATTACACAGGAGATGCACAAACATCTTGTAACATAACCTGTTTAAACAAAGAGTAAGAAACCCTCCCACCCTCAGCAGGGAGGGACCTTAATGTCTCACCAACCAAACACAGCTTTAAATAAAAGTAACTTTCATTATAATCTGATAGTCCAGCAACGTGCAAATGCAACCTTTAAAAAGAATCTATTCTATGATAACTTCCTTTTAATCCCCTATTTAAAGGTCTTCCATAAAACAGTTATTTATGCCATATATGATTCCTTCCATAGATACTACACAGTAAACCCCGAAGGGAATATAAATTACTTAATTTTGACTTCAGATTTGGTCATTCATTGACTAAACAATCAAAAATGTTCATTCAAACCTTATTCATTCATTGAATAATGAATGGTCTACAAAACTCTTAAAAATAAACATCATATATATATATATACACACATATACTATGTCCTTAACCAGATAGCTCCTTGATTTTTATACTTCCTGATCAATCTCAGAAAGAGCTTGCATACCACAGGATTTGGATCATGACATCTCTGCATATTCTCATATTCATTATTCGTTGATATACTTCAGCCTGCCAGCTACTGCTCAACATATCAGCTGGATCCACATCTTCTCGCAAATCTTGTTGTTTTCCCGTCACACGAGCCACATAAATTTCATACTTTATAACTGATGTTAAGAGTCAGTAATAAAGTACCTAAGCAGAAGGGATCAGCTATCTGGTAATAATAATTAGCATATCATAGAGGTTACCACAAAAAAAAAACCCTGCAGAATATGAAGACAAAATAATATCATTGAGCAGCAGCTGCGTGCATATGGCAGCTGTTAGAGACTGACCTAAAACACAAGAAATTAAGTTTAAACTAAGCATTCTTATACTTTACAATTAATAGTGAATTAAACTTGCTAATCAATCATACAGTTACAGCATGTCAATGCTGCAATGTTGAATTATTATGAGTCTCCAGAAAAAAATGAGATTCAACTTTTATACAGTCTTTACATCTTGCTCTCATTTGCAGATACCCTCTGTGTTGAAGTTCCCTGGTCCAACACTCGGCACTGGTTTTAAGCACTGCTCTTTGTGGTTCTTCTCACAAGTCTAAGATCTCATGTTAAACACTTGCTTTAGGAATGAGACTAACATTGAAATTTAGTATGACATAGGTCAGTCTCTCTCAAAACCAAAAATGTTCGGGAATTTTTTTTCCAAGTAGAATCCAGAATACATTTTAGCATGCTCAGTCCCAGGAAAATACCCATACTGGTAGTGGTATGTCCATTTGATGAAGACAGACACACAGTTTCAGCAAAGTAACTGCCACCATGGGCTTCTTATGCTACCAGGCGTCTAGAAAGGTTGACCTCTGCAGGTCCACAGTATCTGTCATCACCTCCTAAGCAAGGTTTCCCTTTAACAGAACATAATCATTTAGGGCTTAACTGTTACTTTAAAACTATTATGTAGCTGTAACTACACATATTTTGGTGCTTGTGAACTGTCTCAAAACCTCCCAGTCAGTGACATGAGACTGACATGATTTGCTCTGTCTCCAAGAAAGAGACAGTGTGCCTCAAACACCATAGGTCAAACCTCATCACTGAGGAACAACCTCTCTTTCTCTACCTTTAAGTTTCTCTGAGAAGGATCGTTCCAGGCTGGTCAGGACTACTTCTTCCACACTAGTCCTTCCTGCAGTCACCCTTAAGAGAGCCATCAATACAGCCTTCTTTGAAGCTAGTGAATTTCTATCTGAAACTGTGGCTGAGGCAGGGAACATAATCTTTTCTCTTCTCTGATTGAAATCAGGTTTTCCTAATGTATCCCTTAGGTTTCTGGCTTCTGGTTGGAGTTCAGCCTGATGTACATGAATCTTTAACTTTCCAGCCTACTGTTGGTTCATGCAGATGTAAACTAGGCCTCTTAAAATGATAATAAATTCCTCAGGATGAGAGTATCAGGACTAGTGACTCCGCAGCCTCCATGCACATTCTAAGGAGCTAGCAGTTCATAACACCTTCCCTTGACTTCCCTCTTTCTCCTTGTTTATTGATCTCCAAACTTTTCAGTAGTGTGGCACGTGCTTTTTTCTGCCTTCTTTCCTTTCCTGCTACGCCTTTTCAGTGACCTGCTAATGCTTCAGTTTAATTCCTGTTTTTTCAGTTGTAGTTGCTGCTTTAGCTGTATGTGTACACACACAATCTGAAGGATACAGTGCTTCTAATATCACTGCTGTGGACAGAACAATTGTCTTTCTTGGACTCTTATGGTACCTCAAAAGCCATTAGGATATTTCTACTCCATTACAACTTGGCACCCTGATACCACTGAGCATGGTCACTATTAGGGAGCAGGCCTGCAGCCTCCCAGCTGGAAACTCATGAGTTTAGACCCTCTAGGCAAGTGGATTCATGTTGTGCTGTAAAATGTTTCTGATGTTAATCACAGTCTAAACTGGTTTTATATTTTTTCTTAATTATTTAACCCTAGACTAAATAATTACTACTCATTAGCTTATCAGAGCTCCCTGAACAAAACATTGCATATATTGATTAAACCTATTTCAGCAGAAAACAACAAGCATAATAACAGCGCCAAATGCCCTGATGAAAAAAAAATCTACTAAATTTCACTACTTCATTTTCAGTTCCCACTGAGTTCACATTTCTGTGGTGTTAAGCTGACCAGGAAGGCAATTTTGCCAAGGTCCCACATTCAGAGGAATTAACCTTGTCTAAAACACTTAACTTCTCAATGATGAAAATGCATTCTTTCACAATTAACATCAAGAAATCATTTTCTGACCTGATACTGTTAATGGAAACCAGATGTTAAATTTTATTCATTGATTTTGTTAGCTATGTTCATATTTCCTGATTTCTCTCAATTCTGTAGCTTCACGTAACATGTATATGGATGCTACACACTCATTCAAGCATGAGCTTATACACAGGCAGCAACAATCAGCAAACACCAATGATCCAATAAGGTCATTCTGGGTTTTCCACTTAAACTACAAAATGTTAAGAAGGTCTTGAAAGAAATTCCACTGCTGTTTGTGGAGAGAACTTGCACTCATTTCTTCTTACTCTACATAGTAAACAAAATTGAATGAATGCAAGAAGACTAAATATCTGTCATTGTACATTGTTCCCAGCTGTAAACATAATGAAAAATGGATCCCCAGAGTCTGAAAACACTGATTAAATTTTTTTTTTACTGTTAGCATAGTAAGCAAGCCGTGTGAATAATAACTGAATCCTCTTGAAGTAGTAAAGTTTTGCTTAATAAATTTAAGAGACTCAAGAGGCATTGACTTGCACTGAGGACTGAATAAAGGTGATGCATGGGGAGGGGTGCATGGAATAAGAATGTCTACTACTACACTATACAATGGATTGTGCTTCAGCTTTCTTTTGTTAATTAGATAATTTTACCGCCTTGTGCAGCTAAGACGTTTCAGGATATGGCTTGTTTGTCTTCACTTTTCAGTAATCCTTGTGGTCAGAAAATGGATGAATATGATGCTGTGAGGTTGCCTATAAATCTAAGAGAGAGCTCTTTTTATGCAGGCTGCATGACCGTGGGTGAATGTGAACTACAGTGTGAAGCTCATTTCAGACCAGCTACTCTTACCATGTATGAAAACAGTATCTTATTTCCTAAGTCTCTTGAAAAAGATCTCTCAAGAACGTAGCATTAGATTTCTGTTTTCCCCTCCTCCTTTCAAATTACCTTTGGTCATCCGCCACATTCTGATTGCTGTTTAGGACAATCCGCCACAGATCGGAGGCTATGAGCTCTTTCTGATCATTCACAAGGTTGACACTGGGCAGCTGTAGTTCACAGACTTTGCTTTCTGATAGACTGAATTCTCGGAATGCAACAAATGATTTCTGAAGCTCATCCCAGTACTCCAAACTGCAAGGAATCTGTGATAAAAGAGAGAAGGCATAATTACTTTATGCTTGATTCCAAATATAATGGGATTTGCTGCACATGCTGAAAGTATTAAACTACCTAAAATGAATAAAAGTAAGCTGTCATATAGAAAACCAGACTTGTAACTGTTACTCAGATTCTGTGCTGTTTTGACTTAAATTAAAATGCTGCAGTATAACACTTCCAACTTTCTTTTACTACACAAAGAAATCATGGCATCATAGAATGTTCGGGTTGAAGAGATCATGAAGGTCATCTAGTCCAATTCCTCTGCGGTGAGCAGGGACATCTTCAACTAGATCAGGTTGCCCAGAGGCCCATCCAACCTGACCTTGAATGTTTCCAGGGATGGGTCATCTACTACCTCATGGGTAAACTGCTCCAGTGTTTCACCACCCATGGTGTAAAAGAGTTCTTCCTAATACCTAGTCTAAACTTCTTCTCTTTTAGTTTAAAATCATTACCCCTTGTGCTACTGCTATAGGCTCTGTTAAAAAGTTTCCCCACATCTTTCTTATAAGCCCCCTTTAAGTATTGAAAGGCCGCAATAAGGTCTCCTTAGAGTCTTCTCCAAGATGAACAAACACACCTATTTCAACCCCTTTTCACAGGGGAAATAGATACTTATTCCATGCTACCCAAGAATAACAAGACAATAAGACAATTCCACTAATCATTATTTGTACTATGCGGCCAAAACATTGATCAGATATCATCACATCATGGTATCAAGGATGTTCTAATAATCATTAATTTTTTTTTTTTTGCTTGAACCAGCTCTATTAATTTTATTACATAACAATATATCAATTCATTAATCACCCATTTATTGCCATATTAAAATGATCAAAGATGCAGAGTAAAAATGATGATAGGCAACACAATGCTTTGTGGTGGGCCAACATACAAACAAAAATCCTGGGACAAATCATGAAGTACTTGTAATCACATGATCTTTTCTTTCATAGAATATTCTATTTAGACAACTGTGTGATTTTGAAAACCCGAACCCAATAAATCAATAAATACATAGTAGCTTCAGTTTAATCACATCCATAATTATAAGTCTGTAAATAACCCACTTAGATTATTTCTTGATGCATCACTGTAATGGAGAGAATAGTAGTAGAGACATTTCTAAAGAAAGTAAAAACCAAATTTTAACAAAATCATAGATAGGAGCGTGTCTTAGGTCTTTTTTTGTGTGTGTGTTTGCAACAGCATGAATGAGAATACAAATTTATAGAAACAAATACAAAATCAGTAAGATATGAAGATTTTAGAACTAAGATACAGAAATCCACAGTTATGACACTTTTACATGCTCATGAAATACTGAAAATCAAGCCGGCATAAAACAACCAGTAAAAAATGCACGTATACATACGTACATGCTCTTAGTAGTACCTTTTTTTATCCCTGTGTCTGTGTATAGGCATACATACATAAAGAACTAGGAAAAAAATAAGAATGTTGTAGTGATGCTAGGAAATCTAGGAATGGCTAGATAAAGCCCCATAAGTATTATTTCCTGTTACTCAGAAAGGAGTATAGTGCACATGGAGGTGACAGCAGGCTGATTAATTAACAGCAGTGAAGGTTAAGAAGGGAAATTCAGGGAGCTCAGTGGTTCAAGCAGTAGAGGGCAAGGGAACATAAATAATCACCAAAGAATTCTGGAAGAATTAACACGTGGAACCACAGAACCTCAAACAAGGACTTTTACTACATCTGTCAAGTCTCAATGATACCTGAAGACTGCAAAAAACAACTACAGTCACTAAAACATTTTTAGGCCAGGATGGGGGGGAAGTATCTGATAACTGTCAGCAAAACTCTGATGCCAATAATGTATATAACATAGAATGGCACAGCAATATCACTAAGGAGTGCTGATTTAATTTCAAAGACTAGACTCTAAGAAAAAGGGATCTATTTAACATCGAATAGCACATATCTTATATGTAAAGATAGAAACACATTTGTTTATAAACTGCATACTCAGCTGGAAATGGTGAAGATAGATAAATGTCTGTTGGGAAATTATGAGGCAGTATGATGACACCTGGAGAAAGCAAATGTGACCCTCAGAGTCATCAGGTGAGATATTTCAAAAAGAGAGGGAAAAATATTAATTGACTTGCATATGACACCAGCGGAGCCTCTTGTAGCATAAGGCATGTTTTTCTAATTATTCTTGTTAAATTTGTATTAATTCACACGGATCTGTGCAGAGCTGAGCATGAAGGAAAACAAAAGGAACATGATTGCTTAACACAGACACCTCAGAAGAGAAACAGTTAACAGAAAAAAGGTCTGTAGAAACTATGGGTCAAAACCGAGATGCTCTATGAATAAACCTAAACAGAAAAAGAAAGGGAGGTTCAAGGATAGTCTTGGTGCCCATGACAGCTGCTTTTAAAAGCTTGATTTGTTAATAAGATGGAGACAGTAATCAGCATGGCACCGATGGGAGGAGGCTGGACTCAACGACCCAGATAACATCTTTCTTGGTTCTGTGTTGCTAATTCTACAATGGTGCTGTGCACAACAGCAGTGGTGTGAAACACTGCATTATTGCACTTGTACCCATATCTCAAAGTCACAATACATTTATTCTTTTTGCTCTCAGTGTCACTATAGAGTTTTAGATTTTTTCAAAACTTCTCATAGTTGAATTATTTCAACCTTTAATGCCTGCGGACAAACACTCAAAACAGCAATACCTACCTTTCAATTACCAATATACACAAGGAATTGCCTATGTTAACTATGAACATCTGTAGATGGTGGTGCTTAGAGACATGGTAGATTTAGTGGTAGACTTGGTAGTGCCAGGCTAATGGTTGGACTTGATGATCTTAAGGGTCTTTTCCAACCTAAATGATTCCTATGAATAAATGAACAGCAACTTCCATCATCTGCTATCTTAGATACTACACTGTGGAGTCATTCATACTTACCTACTCTTTTTTAAACCCCCAGTCTCCTGGTAACAAAACATTTTATTTTATTTAAAGTATTGCAGTACTTAGCATATTTCCTGTAGCATAAGGTCTTAGAATTCTATACTTACAAAAGGATCTATATAATTTCTGATAAAAGGCTGCAGCCTTTCGCAGTGGCACAGGTACTTCTACACACAGCAGTATTTACTTTTGCATATTTTTAAATCTCAGTCCTTAAAATACTTTGAGATATCTCAGGAGTCTGATTTGATACATGTCTTGTGGAATAATAAGTCTTGTGCTTCCTATTACCTATCAACACCTAAGTTACCTTTTCTCATCAATGCTGTTGAATAACACGTTTGCAATGAAAGTCTTGTAAATTTATCCTACTATTTAGAATAATTATTTCTTTTAGGTTACATCTCCCAATAGTACTTTTTTTTTTTTTTTAATATGCAAGTCTCTGTAATGAGAATCTCACAAAACTGGATGGGAATGGCAAGCAGTGGGCATTTTAAATGAGACTAAGCAAGGTGATGAATTTTATTCCCACTAAGATTAATGAGCTGGAAGAACAAGCTAAAGAGCACAAAAAAGGAATTTCATACGTGGCACTACAGTATGAAAAATACAGAACTATCTGTAAGGCTAGAGGAAAGTAGTATAGAAAGATTGAAAATAAAGACTGAAAATGAAAGCGGAAGAGAACTTGAAAAAAAACCCAAACAGATTTCATACCTTTTTTTTTTTTTCAATTAGGTACTTTCAAATTTTTTTCAATTTAGAAACTTTGAGGAAAACGTTGGCAAAGTAAAATGATCAAAACAATTATTATGCCATAAAGAAGTAATAACTCTTCTTCAAGCTCTAGTATAACCTAACATAGCGTATTTTCCTTTTAGGATCTTCATGGTAACCTCTTAAATGAATTATGAAGAATTTGGAAAAGCACAGGAATGACCTCTGGACTCAGGACTATGAGTAGCCACAAAGAACATATCACCTAACAACTAAAGCAGGCTGAAAAGTATACTGGCAAGCATGTTGAAAAGATTATTCCTATTTATATGTCTCATGATTTTTTTTGCTGTGTTGTAATATGTCAAGTACTCTACCGAAGCAGCGTGTTTCAAGACTTCATCTGCACATTAGAAGGAAAAAGCCAATGATGCACTTTGTGTGATCACATATACAAAACACAGGTCATGTTTTGGGACTGTTAAAACTGTAAGCTTTTGAGTTTGAAGCTTGCAAAAGATTTAGTTGACTTAGAATCTTTGATTGCTACATATCTAGCTTTATTTGTTCTAAGGGGTTTATTACTAATGCCTGATCTGGATAAGTTTAAGGAAAGATAGTAGCTTTGGGCAATATTAGCTGCCAAAAATAATAGTTGAGAAAGCCTGGAAATGGGCTATAATACCAGAACTGAGTCATAGGCAGTGGGAATAAGCGAATTAGCTGCAACAAAAAATTCCCCATATGTAAAATTAAATATAGTGCTTTTACCTTAAAATATTTGAATAAAACCTAAGCTATAATTCAGTAATTGTTACCTCTTGGAAAATGTGACAGATAGTGCTGCCTCTATAAAACTAAACACTAACAAAGCATATCTAACCACAAACTTCTTTGCTAAACAACAAGTATGCTTCATCAGCAGACACTTCTCCAAGGCTTTTTGTCTTCTTTCCTAGCTCTCCAAGCAAGTTTTAATTGCAATGATTTTATTCTCCTGTAAAATGCAAATAGAACCATTACCGCACAGCCCTTGTCACTGACATGTGCATAAAACCATTATTTAACCATGGGGTCAGATTTAACCAAGAATCTCCAAGTTGTGTTTTGCAATAAAGCTATGGACTATGGCACAAAAACTTCTTTAGAAACATGATTAACACCAGTCAAATGCTTTTTTTTTTCAGCAGCATTAATGACAGAGATTACAAGCAGCACTGAACATCTACATGAAAACAGCCTAAACTCTAAGCACTTATAATAAAAACTGTTAATAAGATAAATATATTTAAAATAAAGCAGAGAATTTGAAGGTACCTCTTTTTTCTCTACTTCTGTGGAATACAGACATGGGGGACTTGAAAATTGTGTGGCACTGAATGTGATGAAGAATGGAAATGATGTATTAACAAATTCTGGTAGGAAGGAAAGCAGTTGCCCGCGAGTGACAGTTTCAGTCCAGCACCCTTAGAGTACAGGGCACAAAGAAATAACGCAGCTGAAACAGTTGTCTGGGGGCATAAATCTTTTGAATTAGGAGAGTGTGGATTCCTGTTCTCTGCGATCTCTCATTTTGCTCTATTTGAAGAAAAAAATCTTCATATATATTACACTAACACAGACATCACAAGAATCACCTCTGTGAACATATATCAGTTCTTTACAAATGGAGCCTGTCTCAATTTCAGCTGAGCTAAACCCAGTATCATATACATTTTCCCCCAAATGAAAACCCCAAACAGAAAGAAACTCGAAAAAACCCTTAAAAAGCTGTGTCCTTCAAATAATTTCCTGCATGCTGTTAAACTATCGGCAAGGCAGTATTAGAAAACAACATGAAGTATTCCCACCACCACCATGTGATAGAGCACGTTTTTTCTTGTTCATCA
Organism: Cuculus canorus; assembly: GCF_017976375.1. Lineage (NCBI taxonomy): Eukaryota > Metazoa > Chordata > Aves > Cuculiformes > Cuculidae > Cuculus > Cuculus canorus. The sequence continues at coordinate 23,663,456 of NC_071402.1, forward strand.
TATATTGTGTCACACATTATCTGTTCTGGAATCACTTAATCCCTATTTGGAAAATAGTGGTCCAGACATGATACAGAATCCGTTAACTCTATATTAGACAATATTTTCATCCATGTGTTATTGTACACCCTATTAACCACATGGATACTCCTTATCCCCACTTAAAGTTTTGGTATAATAATAGCACACAATGAGAGAGAAAAACCTGTTGATCCATCTGTGTTTTAGAGAGGCTTTCTTGATCACAACTTGCTACCAGATTTTCCTGTGACCTGATGTTAACCTCCCCGCTTCAGACTACTTTGTTAATATGGACTTGAAAAGTCACTTATCACTGGGTACCGTTTCTCTATCTAAGCTCTTCAGCCGCGCAGAGGGCCAACACCAGTGCACTTCCAGAAGCCATCACGTTACCCTACATGATCATAGCTATTATTCGCTACACATATTGGCATAATGTCAAAAGGTGTCAGATGCAGGTATCATTGCCATTTAGGAAGAAACAATTAAAATACCTCAATTTCTTAGCTAATCCCATCTTTTTCACACATATCTATTTTGTCTCTTGGAAAAAGCTACAGTCATCTGCCTATTCATTTAAGGCTGCTGAAGTATTATTACTTAAATATTGGTGCAGATAATTTTTAAACTCAATGTAAAACCAGATATTTAACTATATACATACAGACTTCTTAGGCTGCACAATACATCTTGTCCAGCTGAGAAAAAAAAAGATAACAGAAGAAACTGCTTAATGTTGTTTTCAGTGATGCTTCCTTTTGATTCATGTTTTTGCTAGAAAATAAGCTTTTATGGAATAAATGTTCATTTCTTGAATCTCAGCCCCTCAGATGGTGGGCGCTTCCTCTTGGAAATTAAGTTATTCTTGTTCCAGAAACAACTACTGTACAAGAAAATGCACACAAAAGACAGGAAGCGTGTGTGTGTTTTATCTTCTCCGAGCGGGGCCACCTAAGCGAAGGAGAGGCAGAACACAACACAAACTAGCACTTTGTGTCAGACGCCAACCCATGCTGAGATTTTAACTCCAGCTTCCTGAGCATGAATAAACTGATTGCTCTGTAATAATGCTATTCTGTTATTAGGATATTTTACTGGTTTAGGGCCAACTGTCTTAAAAATACAATTCTCCCATTAGGTGGACAGAAGTCACAGTAGTAGGAAATAAAAAGCTTTATCCAGATTTTTATTAGGGAAAAATTCTTGGCAATAGCTGCCAAGAGCACTACTTTTAAATCTGATTTTGAAATATTATTTATACAAAAGAGGCAAAACCCCCAATACCCTGCAGAAAAATATATAATGTAGAAAATTTGCTCAAAAGAAAATTACTATTAAATGGAACAAAAACTTCTGATGTGACAAATATAATCGAAGCTGACCAGTGGAACAACATATTGGACAACTGTAGGATACTTCAACATCTACGTTCCTGATTATGTTCTCATGTGATTGACATTGTGAAACTGCTAGAAACCTAACTGCCTGTTGGATAACATTTTTCTAGCCTTCCTCATGGCTAAGATTGTATCATATCAGTGTGGAAAACAGCCTCTCCTGGCACAGCTACAGACCACCAATTTTCCCTTTTCATGAAGATCCAAATTAAAACAAAAAAAGATGTAGTGGTTTACAGTGAGGTACGAATTCAGCTTGCTATTAGTGGTACTAGGATTAGCAGTAGTATTAGTATTGAAAACATTCTAACTGTACAAAGTATTTGATTTGTTCAATCTCCTTAGTATTTTTATTCTGATTTTCTGTACTTTGAAATAATTTTGACATGTTACATACCTATATATTTTGGGCAGCAAATGTTATTCCACCATGGCACACTCAATTTTCAACACTCAGGAATAATTAAATACCACAACTGGAGAAGTTTTAAAAAATTATCCCATATAACCTCTTCACATAATTTGTTTTATGCCTCTTTGAACTTATTTTAACAAATTTTGTCCTAAAGCTAGAACATTTAAATTATAAATACTTGCTTTAAAATTAAATATGCAATATCTGCTTTGTTTATTTTTTCCCCCATTCAGTCTTTGGCTGAAAAATGAAAATAATTAGTATTTTGTTTACTGAGTAATAACACATTCCTCGGCTCTTTCAACGTCATTTAACAAATTAATTTATGGTCCTATCAGCATATTTATTTCATTTTATTTAAATTTACATCTGTACTGTGGTTTATAAAATAAATATTGAAAAGAGTTATAATAAAGACATGTGAAAGAAAAAGCGTGCCTTCTGAGAGAAAATGTCTTTTAAACGTATGTAATTGTCTTTTAGCTGACTTTGGAAAAAAAGCTTCTATACATCTTCAACTAATAGAAGCTATAAAAAACCCTTTGTAATATTGGAACCAGTTGAGAAACCACAAGTATTCAAATGCAGGAAATCATGATTTTATAACATTTTAATGTGATCTACTCTTGGGAAACAAAGTTAACCAAGCCCTATTTCTGTACAGGAAATATTCCACTGTACAGTTGTAATACATTGTGGTGAGGGGTACAGCTGCAAATTTTTCACCTGTAATGCCCCACTGGTATTGTGGGTTACTGAATTGCATCAAGATTGCCTTCCTGTCCGGAAAGCCCTCTAAGTACAAACAAGACTCTAAGCCCAGGTTTTATTTTCCCTTGGTATCAGAATATGGTAATTTAAGAGCCCTGAGAAATGCTTTTTAACCTTTTAGAAGAAATATGTAGCATTCTTTTATTAGAAGCATGTTCTTTGCCTTTTTAAAACAACATGTGACCAACTTATCTTATCAATTTATCAGGCTAGCAGGTTCAGAGCGAATGCAGGTGTGTATAGTAATGTAATCTGTCACAGATACCACCTTTTATTATTATGGAAAAATTATTCTAAACACACTAACAGCTTTTGTTAAGAAAGCTTGGAACAGCTCTATGCTATAACTGAGAAGATTTCTGCAAGACTTTTTAAACAAGAAAGTGTATGTACTTTTAAGTGTCAAACTAATTTTTTCCTATTAACTGTCATTCATCTTGAGACTGAGTTTATGTGAAGATCACTTGCTTTCCTAAAAGCCAAAGCAACAGTATTCCATTTAATTTATTAGGGTCTTAATTTATTGTTGCAAGTATTGAGAAATTTAAATAGATAGAAGATACTCCTTAGTCTCTGTTTCTGATAAAGGAACAACTTCCCACATTTTATCTAAGGCTTTTAATTTTCTAAGCTTCAGTATTTATTAATAATATCAGCACTATGCTGTTGAAATGTAGTCACCTCTGGGACTCAGGGTAGTAGTCTATTAATACATGAAGTACTGCATAATTTTTGGTACTGGGACTACTTTGACCACATATTCTGATCACAGTAACACACACCCAACTTGTACAAGAAGTGCCACAAGATCAGCACAGAGCAGGAAGGGCTTTGGTTTGCAAAGTTTCATAAATCAGAATTACAAAATCTGAAAAGTACAGAACAAAAAGCAAGTGTAAATCTGTCATTAAGATAATCTGATGGTTTCGTCAGTCCTCTGGCACCCGGTAGAATTTTCACTGGCTTAGTAACCCCATAGGGTAAATTTCAGTGTGATGCACAGGCAAATTATGCACAACTTCCATTAACATTCCCAACAAGTTACGCTTAACTCCCTGCAGACTGCACAGAAACTGTAGGCCAGACGATCCAGTCTCATCTCAATACAGTGAACACTAAGATCATACAGCAGTATAATTAAGATTATACACACAAAATACAGTAACAAAATAGTAAAGTCTGAGATAATCCAACTCTCAGGCAAGGAAGTACAAAGAATAAAGTTTAAAGCTGGAATTCCTAAAGAGAACGGGCTCTGTTTCAACATCTGCTTAAGACTCACTGTGTAACATGCAACTTCTTTAGCCCCTGCTTCCTTCCTTGCAGGAAAATTAAGAAAATACTTATTAGTAGAGTCTTAACTTTTGAAAATGTGCAAAACTCTGCCCAGCATCACAGAAATTGCTGACATCCAGATCTTCTGACGTGTAAGCGGCTCAGGCTATAAGCAAGCCTTCAGCCCTCCAAAACAGACCAGTTGTTTACATGATATTTTTTTTTTTTTGTACACAGGTATGGATGTAAACACTGCTTCTACTGACAGAAAAGCAATTTCCTACATTAGAATAAAGGGCATTTGTTACAGTTCTAATTATTGAGCAGATATATGCTCAATAATTATGCTGTATTGGTTCATTTCAAACTTGTTGCAACTCTACACACAGTAGAGAGATCATAAAACCACTATTTAGTCTATGTATAGTTGTATAACTAGTCCAGGCATTTTGAATGACAGAAAAAGATAGAATGAACAAGAAATCTAAGTTTTACAAAGCAGAATCCCAGACACAGCACCAAATTTGTCTTCTGAGCAATTCACAAGAGCTAGCTAAATTATTTCGCCATCCATCTGAAAAGTCTGATTACTTGAAGACAGTACTGAACTGCATGGTAGTAGATTAAAAATTTTGCAAACTGACAGGTTTATCGATAAGCAGAGTTGAACTGTATAGCTTATTATCTAATAACACTATGAAATTAAATCACTAACCTGTCGCACACAAATCATCTGGATTTCCAAAATAGTTGTTGCTTTGGGAATGTAAGAAATAAATCAAACATGAATAAAATTTGTGGTTTCACAAAAAGCTCTTTTCCCAGACTCTTAAATGCCCAGCAGAACACTGTAGCCTCAACAGGGAATGAAATGTAAAAAGGAAGCAGAGCCAGCCAAAAATGAGGTATTCTCTGTTAAAAGGCAAAATGAATGTCTTTGACATTGATCATAATTCTTTTCCTGTTGACTGCCATGTCAAATCTTTCCTGGAATAATAACTTACAGTAGGTCTAATGTCAGTCATTCTTAAGCTCATGCTTCCTTAAGCCACTGTATAAACAGCCACAAGGTGTTAGAAAATGACTGTTTATTGGCTGACAACGTTGAAAAGATCAGATTTCAGACTGCAGAATTTGAAAATGCTTTATTTAAACAGCATAAGCATGTAAGGCCATGCAGCAGACAATTTTTTGAATCCTCACCTTTTGATGTTGAAAGTATTTTATTTGGAAATGTTGTCCTAAAAGAGATTTCAATGTCTCGGCAAATGCTCTGAGTGAATTTCACCTAGGTGGTTTTATTTACCTAGTCTTTCCATATTAAATCTCAGTTAAGCCCTTGCAACCTCAGAATTACACTCACTGCCCTAATTTTCTCCAGCAGACCTTGAGATCGGGTTAATTTAATCATCACTTTTCTGAACTAGGAATAAGTGCTCTGTTTATTAGGATACTGTTCAAAGAAAAAAGGCCAAAAAAGGAGACCTCAGCACGCATTCACCTTTTCATCATCTGTTATAATGCTGACTACACTTGCATGCAAAAGGAATCCTGGCAGGTACACAAGGGAAACATCCTCAAATACAAAAACCTGTCAGGGTTATAGTTCAGTAGATATTTTATTTTAACCTCATATGGAGAATGAACAAATGCCATAGATTATCTTCCTTTTCTCTTATAAGCTTTAACAGCTTGTATCTCTCACTGGATAACAATCCAGAAGAAAGAATCTTAAGTCTATGTTGGTGATGCAGCTTATATAAATCACAGAGCTCAGAATCTGGAGCATTACACATTATACGATGACTTTTATTAGACAAACCTGGTTTTCTCCACCTTTAAATCCATGGCCACTTGTGTAAACACTCTTGTAACAATACATAGCTTTCTGTTTGAGATATGGGGCAGTGCCAGCGATATCTCTTCTTGGAAAGATAACTCCACAATGGAATGGCAAATGTTGAGCATCTCTGTAAAAAAATCACTAACTAAAATAGGCCTCCAGCTGTACAGGAAATCATGTGTATGTCCTGCTTGCCTGCTTACACAGAAAAGCAGAATACTTACTTGACAGCATACAAATTTCTTTCCCATCTTGGTGAGACCCTCCCAAACCTTGCTCTCCCCCCTGCCAATTCAAACCTGTCCATCTTGTTCTTGGTAAAGATAAATGATATAAAAATGTGGCCCAGCTGAAATCAGAAAAGTCAAACAACATAGGGTAATCACAAGGAAAGACAAATGTAAATCTGGGATTCTTAAGACTGCAGGAAGACATGGTAAGACTTTGGGAAACTGGAAGCATAGTGCAAGCACATTTTTAAGCCCCACAGCACAGATATCCAGCAGCACTTTCTTTGAGCTTAAATGCCTAAATGTAGCTATCTCCATATCACAACTGTAAAATTTGAAAGTCACTATTGAATTACTACTGGATTTCTTTTTCCTGCAACTTTCTCCTCCAAATTGTAAAAACATCACAGAATTGAAGAACGGACAGTGGTGTTATCTGCATAACCATAAACTACTGTCTGGAACTAGAAATCGCTCTTATTCCTTTCTTCCTAATGCCATATTTCCAAAGCAACCTGAACAATCAGGATGAAGGAATAGCCACAAATTATCTTTCAGATGTCCTTGCAATCCGCTCAAGCCAATGTTCTCATTGTCTAGGAGATGAGGAGAGATTATGAAGCCCTTCTTCTGCAGTTTATATTGTCTAGCACAGTTCTGTTCCTGAGTTGCTCATGTATCTTCTACAACTCTCATACGCCTGCAGCAGACATTTCAATGTCCCTTATAAAACATATTCTGCTTGAAGGCTATTACCATGCCTCAAAGTCCTCAGTGGAAGACATTTTATGGATAGATTCACAAGTCTGAGAATAATTACCACCAATAGATTTCAGCTTTAACTGCTACCTAACAAGAACATTATAGAGCAAATAAAAGCCCTGTTGCCCTATACCGATGAGGTGGTTGCCTTGTAGAACATAGTTTGCTGTTAGACTGGGAAACTGAGGCATACCTTAAATCTTTACATGTGAATATTTATTGAGACAATTCTATAATATAAACATCTGCACAATTTTTACTATAGAAATCATCTGCACAAGAGTGTCCTAAATATTACATTAACTGTCTTGGAGCAAGATCAGTAGGTTTTGTGCACTTATTTTCTTTAAGTACATAATAAAACAGGCTCCTAAAAGTTGCTCATCTACATAACTTCAACTACAAGACTTTCTATCACCCATAATCTACTTGAATGATTTATAAGCTTCACCTGTTGTAACTGAGAAAGTCTGAGACCATCCTTTTTGATGTAACAATATCAATCAATATTTTAAATTAATGGCATTGGTACTTCATCTTGCTTATTACCTTTTGAATTAATTTTCTGAAGTTTTTCAAAGTTTAGACTTTCCTCTCATCCTGAGGTGTGAAGACGACTCACACATCAACATTGGTCTAGCCTTTGCCCTTGCTAATTTGGGCAGTAGCGGATTACCCTGGTTTACATGACATTAGATGGAGTCAGCACTGGGATTAACTTCACTGTTATGAAGTGTGTGCTATTTTAAGTGAAGTTGTCAGTGGAATAGGCTTTTTCTTCTCCATGTATTTTTAAAATATTCTTAGCAGTACTCAAGATCAAAAGGGTATGCCTTTATCAACATTTGAGTTGCTGCCTGAAGGTCTTCTATAGATCCCCTTTATACAATGGGTACATTAGTGGTGGCTTAGAGCAGTATTTATCACATTACTTGCACAAGACACAACCTGTTTACTTTTTCTTCATACCAGATTATGAAATTCAACCTACAGAGACTTTCACTAAGATATTTAGCTGTATTTAGAGATTTCTCATCACCAACCAAAAAATCTTACAACTTGGAAAGGAGGCAGCCATTAAAAGAAATGAAGCAGAAGTTGACAAAAATACCTACCCATGATTAAAACAATATGCCAAAAGAAGTTTAACAAAGATAGAAAGTTAGATGAAATGTCCCAGTAAGTTACTCGAAAAGAAAGAATGTGCAACTGGCAAACTTTGAATTCAAGACAAACTACAGAAATGTACCTTTACCTGGATTTATGTGAATTAAAGGATTAAGGGACACGGGTAGTGCAGCTGGTGACATTATAGGTCCTCCTAGCATTTGAACGTATACACAATCCCAAGAAAGTTTTAAAAATATATTCTTAGTATACTTTGATATCATTATTGTCTTTAAATTTAGATCGTTCTTTCAAAAAAGCTGAAGCCTTTGGCTTGCAGATGTTCCTCTAATGTTTCATGTCAAGAAGTGAATAAAAGTGTTCCTTTGTCTTTATCATCTTTATATTTCTGAATTTCCCATACGCATTAAATACGCTGTATATTAAGAAAAAGGCATATATCCACACGGGGAAAAACTGCAGTTGATTAAAGGCCTCCTCATTAATTTAAATCAGAATGTAAAGATGAGTATTTGGTAAATGTAGTTTACCTAAAGAATTTGAAAACTGACTCTGTATCACTTATACCACCCACACATCTATGTTAGATTAATACAAAAATGCATACTGCCCATATTTAAAATGGCTGTGTATTTACATTGTGTGGAGCTGCTTGTGTAGGTGCATGGCCATTTCTAGAAAATGTGATAAATCACCGCCTTGAGGCCAGACAACAGTTACTGCCATGATTAACGGCTCACTATCAAAAAGTGGATTCTCTTGTAGGCATTTCTGCACTCCATGTGCCAAAGAGCACATAGATTGAACACATTGAATAGATTTCCTCTACTTTGTCTGATATCTTTCATCTCTTCCCTTCTAACTGAAAGCCCAAGGTATTAGTATACGACTTACTAAGAATTAATTAGTCATAAAATTGACAAACCATAAGAAGAGAGCATGCCACAGTAAGAAGCATCATAAGGGAAGCTGTATCGGGACAACCGACATCAAACTACTGATGGAAACAGATCTCTGTGGTCAATGTGTAAGATGAAATGCAAATCTGAAGAATTACCTGGAGACCAGTAGAATTTACAGAACCTGAGGAGTGGTAGCTAAGTGCTTATTGGTTTCAATTGTACTTCTGAAGCAATTGAAAGATAAATGAAAGAGGATTACGAGTATCTTCTATTCTCCAGACCGTAGCATGTAAGCAAAAAGCAGCAGAACGTGTTCTACTACAAGTTCAGCTGCATATGCCCACTTGAAGAAGAATCAATAATCCCCCTATACAGGGCTACATTATTACACAACTACATACCTTATGCTCATGATGTCTGTTATCTATACTGGGAACTTTATGTAACTATACCAAAACCTTGGTGTGCTGTGCTCTGAAAATACCACCCTGAATGAAGGCAAGTCACTGGCTTTCATAGCAATCTAATAGGGTCATCACGACAGCATACAATAACATGATTTTGATCTTTGATTCAAACCTCCTGTCAAGTGGAGCTATTTTTTTTTTTTCCCATTTCACTTGAATTTTCTTATAACTGAAAGGAGCTGACATTTGGCTGTCTAGTGGACAAAGAAATTGGCAGGACACTTACATGATCTCATTAACAGTATGTGCATGGTAATAACATTAAACTTTATCTGAGGAAGATTATCCTACTTATCCATAGCTCAAAGCATATTGGTGCATAATTCAATTCGTAAAAAAATTTTTAATGTTACAGCAATAATGAAATAGAATTCAACATTCCTGAACTAACAGGAAGAATTGGGAGATATTTATTTCCCTTGACTCACAACACCATTCTGATTAACAAGCAGATTGAAATTAAAAAAAAAAAATGACAGATCCAATTTGTAAAGCAAAAAGTAAACTGAGATTATAAAAAATAAAATTGAGCTAAATTCAAAATAGGTATGCAAGGAGTAAGTGAATTTATAAAGATGGATTACATTGGACAGGAGAGAATGTAACAAACTGATTGTGTATTTTAGAAAGCAAAAATTCTCAGAGTAAAGGATCAGTGTAATCGTGCTGTATGGTGGTTTTGGGGGGCACAGAGTCACACAGCTGCAGCACTCAGCCGTCCTTTGAAGGACAGTTCCATCATCTCACACAGTCAAACTGGATCGCCCACTTCAACCCTCTCAAAGCAAAACAAGAGAAAATAGATCCTTTCTCTCTACCCTGTGGCTCTTACTAGAAGCAGCACAGCCATCTGCCATCAGACATTGGAGAGGATGGTCAGATCAGTTTGGAGGTTTGAGTTCAATGATTCGAGTGAATCTTAGCAATTTCAGATCAGGTCTTTCGTCACATGTTTCCATTTCAAATAAAATGAAGTCTTTGAGTAAAGGCTAATAGATTAAATAATAGCAAACCAGAATAAAAAACTCTGCATGCTTGCAAAGCAGAACTGATAAATTTGGCTATAGCCCATTATGTCATGGAAAAACTTCAGAGGTAAGCGATTAAAATGTTTGCATAAGTAGTTTTAAAACTAAAGACGTGCTCAAGCTGTGGAATTTACCTCCCATTGACTTTAAAGGGCTTCTGACATTTGTTTTGAGTTCATTTTTAATAGGCTGAAGTTTGAAAACATTCACTTTATAGCATTGATGTTTCCATTTGTTAATAAAAGTAGAAAACTCTCATTACCCACCTGAAGTACATCTCCAAGGTCAGCTGTGCTAATATCTGGGTCTTCAGTGGTATTAAAAGGAACAGGGTTAATTCTCACAAGTGTGAGCACTCTGGGTTCTGGGTATCTCCACAACATCATTCCTGGACTATCTTCAGTTTCATTGTAAAATACAACTTCATAGGCACCAGGCAGTTTCTGTGCTTCTGTTAAATGAAAGAAAGTCATAATCTGTTATATAATTTCTAGAAAGAAACATGCTGGTTTATTAGACCAAAGTAATTAAAAATAAACCCCTCAGGATCAAAAGGAGAGAAAATAAAAATTTCTCTCACTTTTAAAAGATTATAGCTTAATGGAAAGAAATAAAGTAATTTTTTTTTTGTTCTAGTAGATGTCTTTTTAAGTGCTTTTCCAAAAAAAGCAACGTTATTCACTGTAAGATACAAGTAATTTTTAATAGGTTACTACTGCATTTAATTCATAATGGAAAAAAAGAAAAGAGCAATAACATTCTTCTTACCTGCATCTTGTATATACTGGAACAGGCCTGTTCTCAAATCATCCGAGGTATGCTCAGTTTTTGTGGCCTGATTCCTTTCCATAGAAAAACAAGTGGGGTTTGTATGCTCAGGTAAAAATGTCTCTGCACTGCCCCTTTTAGTAAGATACTGCCACAGAAGCTCCTGGAGAAGAACTAAACAGTTCAAATGCTCTTGACCCCAGAAAACCTTTTTTTTTAAAAAAACAAACAAACAAAACAAAACAAAAGACAAAACAATTACATACAAATATTTACTTATTTTTGAAGCATGACAACTCCCCAAAACAACAGGAACTTTACACGGCTTCCAGCCTGCTCTACTTATACCTTAACTGCTTGCAAGTATCCTTAATGTGAAAATAAAGAATAGGAACAACAAGAAATCTCTACAAAAATATTTGACAAATTTGTTCTTTTTACCATTCAAAGCAAAGCATTAATTCTTACCACTTAAAATTGATACTGAGGCTGCCTGGAAAAGCATAGAACTTACAAGTCGAACGCAAGACCTTGTAGCTGAGTGCAGTATGTAACATTAGGACTCGTCTCAGGTTTTGCAGTTTAAGATATGACAAAAAAGAACTTAAAACCTCAAAGTTTAAACGGGTCAAAGAGCATGTTGGTCCAAAAGCAGAATTCTCGAATGCATTAAAAACTCAGTAAGTGGCGCAGCAAAGAAGATGACTAGAAAGACATGACAGATTATTTCAAACACAAATATCAAGAATACACAGCATATGAATAGGATGTGCTGGAAGTTCTCAGAGTGAGGTTTAGAAGTTTAAAGTTTTCTGAAGTTTAAAACAGAAATTTAGAAAAATAGCTAAAAAAAACTGGCAAAGTCCAGAAGATTCACACACTTGATATCAAAATAAAAAACAAGTAGACATTCCTCTCCTTCAGCTTTGATAAGCAGTGATGCTTTTCTCAAATCAGACTGCTGTTCGAGAGGATCATGTTAATGGGGACAAGTCCTTTAGTCTTCATGTGCAGAAGTGGGCCCAGAAACAAAAGGGAGGGCAAAGAAGCAATTAATAAAGAAATAAGACCTAGAACCAGTACGGGATGAAATCAAAATCATCAGACAGTAACTTAAAAGTCCATGGTAAGCATAGGAGTAAAGTAAACAAGTCAGGTGTGCATTCAAAGAGTAGAACCTCCCTGGTGCAACTTGAGGCCATTTAATAAACTGAGATCCTCTTGAAACACAGGTACAGCGGTCCTGAGCTACTCTTGGGCTACCCAGGTCACCTCCCTAATTCAAGTGCATCTCTACTGTAGTCGGTTGAGCATGTCTGGGCTTAGAGTCCCACACTTGGTGTAGCACCACCTCAGAGGAGCTCAGTGTCACCTAAGCTGATCCCAGAGGCTTCCCCCCGACTTTTATTAATTTTACTTTTAAGTAGCTGGAACTCTAGAGCAAGGAACTCCTACGATAGTGTTCACAGGTGAGGCACCAATTTCACATAACCTCTCTAAGCTCTGCTGCAATACAAATTAACAGCGGTAGAAGATAAAGTCATGTGTAGAGCAGGTAAAATCACTAGCACTAAGTAAATTAACAGAATTACTAAAGCTTTTGTCAGCATTTTCAAATCTAGTCTGCCAGACCAAATACTTAATTATTTTCTGGAAAAGGTAATTATGCCAGTGTATATTTTAATAATACATGGCTTTCTCAGATCTATAGATATTTTTCTGGTTCTTGTCAAAACCCCCAAATTTTGGATAATCCCCTCCCAACTTCTTAAAAATATGTAGAGGTAGTCAGTCAAGTACCTGTGAATAACAAATAAAAAGCAACAGAGAAACAAACTGATTTTATTTATTGATTTAGATGTAATTCTTTAAAAAATTCAGATTATTCAATTAGCCCTATCCCACTCCTGTGGTTTTAAGAACTTCTAATGCTGATTCTGGGAAAAGACCTAATGACACGACTAAATGTCAAAATTTCCTTTTTGTGTTTTACAGGCTTGATTTATATATTTATTTTAAAACATTTGGTGTGTATAGATACCACAATAAAAATAATTAAAACAAGACATATCTTAAAGCCCACTTGTTTAAGCCCCACAGAATCTATTTCTCATTTCAAGAACTCCCATGCTTCTTGGACTAGTTTCAAGCCGTGGGCACTTCCAAAAAGCAAAGGATAGCATGGAAAGCTGAGTATTAATTGCTACAAACAACAGTTTATAATTACTCCCCTGAGAAACTGGTGTAAGTATAAAAAGAAAGGATATATATTTCTTAAAGCTACCCCTAGGCACGACAGACAAACACACATACATCAGAACAGGGTCCTAGATATTAAGTGCTAGTAATTTGAACCAGTAGTTTTGAGGGAACACACACATACAGCTACAACACAGCTGAAACGGTATTTTAAAAACCCCAACCAAACAAAACACTGCACACAATTTTTCAATCAACAGTTTCACATGAAAGAACAGATACTTATTTTAAAAGGTAAAATAAAAACCACCCAAAACAAACAAGCAAAAAGACCCCAACCCAATAAACTGCTGTACGTTGCAAAGCTTTACAGTCTTTCATGCAAATTATTTATCAAATCTCAATCCTCCAAAGCCAGTCCAGCTCAACAGCAGAACCATAAGTGACTTATACAGACCTGCAAGAGTCCTCCTCTCAAATCGATGTGTATTTTTGGAATAGACTGCTCTGGGCCAGGATCGCCACTGTGCTTACACCACTTGGCTTCCACATTAACAGAGCAGCAAAAAGGGCCCATCAGAGATCTGGCTCTTTCTTTGAGACTGGTTTTAAGTAGCAAATCTTTTATGTCAAGGACAAAACATGATCCATGGATTCCTAAAAAGAAAGAGAGACAATTAATCCCGCTAGTAGTTATTGTCCCAACATCTCTGTGCTTATTTCCTGAATTCACTTTACCATGAGCCTGGGAATCTCTGCCTGCAAGCAATTACTCACACAAGCAATCCCTCTGACGCTTCCATGGCAATACTTGTATGATAATTGATAACTGCTTTTCTCTTCAAGCAAGCGGATCACAGTTGGGCCACGAGACTTGTTAATTTTTTTTTTCTTAGCGTGCTCTTCTGACACTATTGAACATACTTTATACCACGCTGCAGTTATGAAGCAAATAGGTGTTGTGCACATTCCTTCCGAAGAACTATTTGCCAAAACATTATGGCTTTTTACATGTGTGAGTATTTTAAGTTCTATTCAAAAGTATATTAAGAACAAGAACAGCTCCTTCACTTGATTATATTTTAAACTGATAGGAAATGGCTATTTTGAATGATTCTCTCTGCTCTTGTTTGGGTTAGTTATTATAAAGCATTGTATTGCTAGACTTTGGAGCGCTTAGCAGAAGAATAAGGGTAATGTTTAATTCCAAAGAATTCAAAACAATTACTGTAACTCTAAATATATAACATGTGTATACCTAAAAAACCAGTTCAATCTAAACTTTTCACATCATAACCATTTGCACTTTACATAGCTTCATAAAAGAAAAGTGATAAAGGCAGGTTAGATTTATGACAGAACTTACATACTCTCATTAAAGACACAAAGACCTTTAGGAAAGAAACGCTATCTAGAAATGTCACGTCTCTTGTGAATTTAACTTACTGCAAATCACTGTTTAATAAAACAAACCATACTTAATATCTCTGTATTTCTCTTGTATATTTAGATGAAAACTACATCTGAGGATGCGTTAACTTTTTTCTCTTCTGGTGCTTGTACTTGGACTCAATACCAAATACTGAATGTCACCATATTTCATAATGCCCACGACTTACTTTTCTAATGAAATGGGATATTTATCAAAGACAAAAGATTAAAAAACACCTAAAGTTTACTTACAGGTGCTTCAAGGTACAGTTGCTCTTATATTTTCATACATTTGCTGGTAGAAAAACACCACAAAAATACAACTCGCTGTTTTGAATACATGCACTAAAACGTCTCCTACAAATCTCTTTTAGAATCCAGAAAGAAGTCTGTCTGCATCCAGGGATTTATGCTTTCATAATACCAAGAAATATTTTATACAATGGAAGGAAATACATTAATTTTCTTTCTTTCTTCTTTTTTTTTTTAATCAAGCATCCACTAGGAATGTAGTCAGTACAGTTCCCATAGCAATATTGGCACTGAACTGTATTTAAACCAAGCAGGAACCACAAACAAGAAGAATATCTCCCTTGAGCAGTTTGGAGTTAGTAAGAATGATCAAGGGCTCAAGTGAACCTTTATCCCATGCCAATCAACAGGTTTTTTGCCACCAACTGGGAAAGCAGTTTTAGCTCTGGGTTATTTAGGTTGGCTTTTGATCCTCTAGGTCTGGTCCCACGTGTAACAGGTTTACACGAAAGAAACGGTTCAGCCTTTTTTTGACACTGAACTTCAGTGATAATGAAAAAAAACTAACATCAACACACCCTTGACACCTCTCTTTCTGGTACTGGTACAGACTTGATTCTGTAAACCTTGGAATGAAGCAGCTTCACACAGAGTCTTAAATCAAGAAAAAGAGATGTTTTTACAGGAGGGGCTCACCCTCATCCCACTATGCTCAGTCTAATTATTTTAAGAGTCACTACAATATTAGGAAATTTGATTATTTTTGGAATTTTGAATTTAAAGAGGAGAAATTGTTGGTAACTACTGCACAATTCTGCAATATACAGAAATGTCCTGTTGTTTTATCGGAAAATGTGCCAAGTTGCAGAAACAACAAAAGGGAAAAATGAATGCCAGAATACAAGTGGTTTTATTTATGTTTTCTTTCACTGGGGTTACACTTGGAAGGTTTATGCTTTGCAGTCTTTTTCTGTTGTCATCTCAGCTCCACAAAGTACAAAGAAAACACATTCTTCAAAGGCTCAGAAAGAGAACTCAGCACGTATTACTGCTAGTTCAATATCAGCAGTGCCTTTCTCAAACACATAAGAACAGTGAGAAATGAACACACAAATAAGAACAAGGAAGTGTTGGTAAATTTTAGATAATAAATTATTACAAGACACATCCATGGATTGTGTCCTACAAACACTAGGAAAAACTCAGAGACTCAATGAGATATTTTTCTTTTCCTGCTGCGACCCATATTGCTCTTGTATAGGCAAGAATCATCCCTTCATCCTTCCTAGTAGTTTAATCTACATGCCCCTTTGGGGATGAAGTGTGACTCTTAGTATAAAAACCAATGCACTTTTAATTAAAAAAAAAAAAATACAGAGAGGATTCAGACAAACTTGCACACAGTGATGTCCTGAGGAAGCTTACACAAAACAAATGAAGATCAACAAGCATGCACAAACCCTAAAAAGCAACACTAAATAGATCTCTGGGCCTGAGAGAAGTTTCAGTTAGTCCAATTGCTACGGAAATCCTAAAAATATGATGTTAGAAAAGAAATAATCTCACATCCTAAGGAAAGGGAGTAAGGAAACATCAGTATGAACTAGAATGGAGCTTATTTTAAGATTGCTAAATGCCATGCTAACATTCAAAGCATATGCTCAGTTAGTGAAGTTGCTTTCCTATAATAAAGCAATCATCTGAGAAAGGTAAAGATGCAAAATAATTGTCTGTTTTTTTTTTCCCCTCACACCGTTTTCAGAAAGTCCTTTGCTCTTACAAATTTCTATTGTAGAATTCTAACTTCAGTTTAAACAGATTAAATCAAAGTCTCCATTTGAAGTGAACTTGAGATGGCACCACACAGAAGTAATATATCTTCATAAACGATTGTTGTGATATGTAGAAGTTAACTTGTTCTGTTTGGATTATTGCTCATGAACACCAACACACTTTTCAGTACGTGCAATAATTTACTTCTAGGAACAAATAGTTTCATGACTTTTAAAATACTCCTCCAAGAGACTAATAAATATGAAGCACTTGCTTTGGACAGCGTTTAAAACATGCTGCCAGCCCTCCATTGTCAGACTCCACCCAGAGCCACAACAGCACTGCAACATGCTGCCACGCCAACTGAGCAAAATACACAACTTACACCAGGCTTCTGCAGGTCATTGGAATGGTTCCCTTCATGATGACATATGCTCAAAAGGAATATCCAAGTATTTTTATACAATTAGAAATAACACAGGAGGTTTTTTAAAAAAGCTAGCACTTGCTTGGTAATTTCAAGAAATTAACCCACTTAAGAGTTAAAGATGGAGATCATTACAACAAAATAGCAAAGAAAAATTAATAAAAGACAACATTTGCTTTGATGTTCTAGCATCTTTCTTTTCTTAGGCCAGTAGAGATTTGATTTATGGTAACATTTACAAAGACATCTCATAGAATCTGAGTGCCCTAATACAGCTAATAAATACAGCTATATTAGGGTTTATATATAACTATAGTATAGTTATATTAGTGTTTATCAGTAATAGGAGGCTCCATTTTTGTTAAACTGCCCTGTATGCACAAAGACATTTGTATGTATAGAAAAATATAGCTAGCCCATTTTAACAGCTGCAACAAATACATTAAAACAAACCCTGCCTTACAGTAACAATCAGTTTGGGCAAAACTGGTATTAAAAATATTTTCCTGGTTCATAGAAAAGGGAGACAAGTTTTTGACATGAACTATGGACTTTCTGTTTTCAAAAGCATTTTAAAATACCAATATCTGAATCAATTCTAAGTGAAGCAGAAATGTAGTAGGTGGTTTTCTTTTTCCTTCTATCCCTATGTGCATTTGCTCTTCCTTAGATAGCTGCAAATCCTGTTTGGCTCACTGCACTGTCACCTAATACAACACAGAGCATGATTTTAATTGGCAAAATTCTATATGGGTAAAATGTTTTAAGAAAATGGAAACATGTGTATTATTATACATATAGCAAATGACACTGGATATAGTAGAGCTACCTTTTGAAAAGCCTCTTGGAAGCTAGCAGCTTTGCTACAAACCATAGTGCTAGGAAGAAAAAGAGTTTTTCTGATTTCAGAGAAGCTCAGAAACAGGACTGTGTCCCAGAGCCTGCGATGGTGGTTCAGACTAGGCAAGGCACACATGAGCAACACGGTCTGCGCTGGCTGCAGTAGCTTGCAGACTGCATTCCCACCCAGAGGATCACAGTGCACTCTGAAGGAAGAAGTCCAGGCTCTCCCACGGCGCCTCCATGCCTGGGCAGCAGAGATACTATCTGGTTGCTGAAGGTTAACTAAAGAGTGGTTTTCCTTCCTACCTTCTGCATTAATGTCCCACTTCACTAAGGTGATAATCTGTGCTATTTGCTTCTGAGCATTCACACTCTTCATATTTGCAGGTTCATTAGCTAGTTTAAAATTGCCAGAGATACTAAGACAGCTTTGAATACGTAAATATATTATTATATCTACTGACAGAACTATCTACATGTTTTTTTCTCTTAAGAAAACTTCAGATATCTCATGTACTGAGTAGTGATACTACAGTTGTAGTGCTCTGTTGACAGGTGTCTTCTACTAACAGCTTCTGAGAAGAAAGGGTATCAAAGCTATGAAAATAATTACAGGGGAAACATTGTAGTTAATTTAAGTGTCAGCCAATTTATTCAAGTCTGGAAACAGCAGTAGCAAACAAATGGTGAGATGTAGTAAAGGACAATTTTCCAGGAGAGATTTAGTTAACAATTCACTGACCACACTGGATTACTCATTAGTGTCAAGCTAAATCTTATGATAGTTCATTCTCCCCAAGAGAACAATATTCACACATTACCAATTAACTATTCTTTAGTGAAAGAGAATTTTTCAGCATTACATGGGGACACATGTGGGCTCTGTAAAAACATGAGATGTGTAACACACGGTAAACAGAAAGTAATGATCTTAAACAGGCCAAACCCTTGAATTCGTCACTAATAAATGTCCCCATGCATTCAGCAGTCCTGGCTGCTGGAAGCCTGTTTTCTTCAAATACTTCAAACACTAAAATGCAGGAACATTTATTATTTTAATCCATTACAGGCAGTGCTTGATTTAACTTTATTGGTTGTGGTGGTATAGTAGTTATAGTGGGGGTAAAGCTATGTTCTTTTACACATCATTTCAAAAGGGCTTAATTATATTTTATAGCTCAGGCCAGAAATCCTGCTTGTTTTGTGTCTAACAAGGTTCAAATGGAGTTCAGGTCAGTGATGAATCAGAAGAGAAGTCAAAGATGGTTATCTATTTGAAGTGAGCTCATCTCCTTTAAAGAATAACTGGGCAGGTACATCATGTACATTACACTACTGCATACTAAATGCTGAAAAATCGCAGTTCGCTTGTTGATTTGCTAATTTTGGATTTTGTGATGCCTGATCAGAGGGGACATATTAAAGTTAAGATATAAAGGGATTTTCAGTTTTGGTCAAGGGTGTCATTGGTATACAATAATTTAGAATATATTTTTAAAGCTCTATATTGCTTTATCTTATTCTAATTAAGTGGATAAAAATGCATAATGGAAAACAACAAAAATAGCATTCCCTGAGTCCAGCTGTCAAAACTAAGTACTATACTGACATGAGTAATACATTGTTCTTGAACCATAAGAATTTTATTTTCAAATACCATAAGTCTTCAGAAAAGTGACTAAACCACCTTATGTGATCTTTATAGATAGGCATAAAGAGTTTCTTCAATTTAAAAAAAAATTAGTCTATTTTCATATCTTAATTTTAGGAGGTTGGTTGAAAGCTTTGGTTTCTTTTCAAGAGATGAGATAGCTGGTACCTACAATTGTCACTGATTCATGAAATTGTAGATAGTAGTACGAAAAGATCAGATATTGAATGATTGCACAGCAAATTAAGCATTACAAAAGAGTGGATGCCACTCAAATGTATCCCTATACAGCTGCCACAAGGTTGAATTATAATTATACTTATGATTATAATTGTAGCTTTGGTGTTTGCTCCTCTGCTCTGTGCTTGGTTCACTGGATTTCGACTGCTTTAATAAACTAAATGGTACATGAACTACAGAGTACTTTTTCTTTAAAAATAAACCACCCTGAAAATCGTGCCTGGCAGCACCTGAGCTGTTTGAGCCTCTATAACCCAGTGAATTACGCCTGTGGAAGTGCAAGGCTTGACAGATATACCAAATCCACACAAACTGAAGAGGCATTGCTGCACTCATGGGATGTGGTTCCCCAAGATCAAGGCTATCCCAGGTCAGGGCTACTGTGTTCCAGTCTTCTCTCTTTGATCACTCCTACCTCTTACTTCTCTGAATTCTCTTTTGTGCCAGCATGGTCATTAAAGTGTACCTGTCCAGTGAGCCAGACGAAGATGATGATCTTGATGGAAACTTTTCTTTCCTCTTGGGATAGTTTCAGACAGACCAGAGCCCTGACTCAACTGAATGAACAGCTACCTGGGTAAAAGAGTCGGCACAAGGAAGAGTGCGGAAATGTGTGGCCACAGTAACCCATACTTCTTATGGAATCGTACATTTTGTTTGGGCGGCAGGCCGATGATCTCATCCCATTAAAAAAAAGTCTCACCCCATTCTTGTCTTAGAAAAAAGTACATCAACAATTTAAACAACTTAACAAACTATTCCTTAAAATTGGGCAATAATGCCCAGTCTCTGCATTCTGTACCTCACACTGCAAAATGTAGATTGAATTGGGAGGAAATGCATAGAAAAGGTAAATTGTACCAAAAAAAAAAAAACATTCAGCTTTCACTGTTATCTGTATTTCCTCATGAATGTAAATATTCTACAAAACTATCATGAAAATGCTGCATCACCTACTCCTGCCACATACAGCACTGGGATCCACATAACAAAAGAAATTTTAGTCTCAATAAAATCAGTAATTACTTTCACATTAAAAGCTGAAGAGATTACAAAAGAACCATATTTGTTCTGAATCAAATTTCATTTGGATTCTGCTTTTCAAAGTCAAGTCAACCATAAATGCAGCTTTACAAAATTAGTGCACACAGTCCTGAATCGACACCCTACAACTAACCTTCTTTTGGTCTTTTTTCTCCCATCCACCCCACCCTGATTTAATGGGTGAGTTCATCAGTAGCAACTCTGAACCCTGTTAAAAAGTACCAGTAGGGCCTCTGACCAGGATTAATAGTGGTACTCAGTCCTGGGATTAGGTGGTGTCTTGTTTCATGGATTTGAGGCCATCTGTTCTTCCTTCCTACATTTTACTCCTGCAGAACTATAAACGCACCTCCACCTCAGGGACTATAGAAAGGAATTAGAATTCTTCTGCTTTTCATTATCACAAGATTCAGTAACTCATTTCATTGTCAGGATAATCCCCTTTTACTCTTTCTTTTGCGCTTGCAGGGTATGCCAAACTGACAAATAAAATCCCAGATGTTAGAGACCTGATGAGGTCTCCCACCTTTCCTTGAGTGTTGGGTTTAAGCTACTTGGGACACGGTGTCAAATCTGACAGGACCCTGATGCCCACACCCTATATTCATTAAGGTTTGTTAGTGATTTGTATAGCTGTCTACAAGCTGCACTTCCACTTCAATCCTCAATGGCCATTTAAATATTTAGTTTGTCCTGTGGCTTTTACTGACAAAGAATTAATTTCCTATTGTTCAAGTGTTGGAAAGAGTTTATATTTCTTTCTAAAAGTAACAAAAGTCTTCTGGGTGTTGTAAATGGTTTGTTACTGCTGCATATTACTTTAGGTAGTCATATCTAATTTAATGTTTTATTTCCCCATAGACTAACTTGCATATCTGCAGCATCCAAAGGCTACGACAACGCCTTAGCAGAGTTTTCTCGAGAGAGTCGGTTAACTCCAAAATGAAGCTTGGTCTTTGCTCTACGCCAATTAATAGCTGCATTTAATTTTTATATTTCAGTAACGTATCTTAAGTATGTAATTTCTTTCAGGTTTAGTAAAAACACTTGCAATTATCATACGCTCAACTAGTGTTTATTTTTCCCCTTATTTATATGCTAAAGTAATCATCTCTGCATACAGGACGAAGGGCTGGGGAATTCTGTCCATGATCTTTGGAATATTTTATGTCCATAACACTCTCAGTTCAGACACTGAACAGCAAGACTTCCCTCCTGTGTCCAGCCAGAGCAAAATAAGACTCCACCGAGAGGCTACAGGCTTCTTGCTGTCTTTCACTCTGGGGAGAGTACAGTCCTCAACTCGTCTCATTTATCTGCTCTTTTGGCAGGTAGGTGGTGCTAATTTCAACACCAAACCTAAATTAACTGAAAGTCATATGTTTAGAATTGCATTCTATTTCCTAGTATTTATTAGCAAAAGTTATTTCAACTTTAATGGCATGTGGTCGTTCTGGAGTGAGCTACCGACTTCAAGCATGATATCAAACAGCCTCAAATCTGACCGCATAAACGCCACCCCACTTCAGACGACAAAAATCACTCAACCAAGGTTTTGTCAACAGTATAAACAAGCTGCCAAAAATGAGCTAAATGTTTGTTATTTGTTTGTATGAAATGTGTACAAGTTTTAGCTTGCAACTCTAAGCCACAAAATATAAAATGATGGCAAATAATTATTTTATTTAACATCAGTATGACTTAAACTCCTGCCCTCAACAGTGTCAGAAAAATTACAATGGTAGTCTCTTCTAAAGTAAAATTAATAATATTTTTTTTAAAAAGAGATTTTGTTTTGTTTTGTTGTTTTCCAATACACTGTGTCACATTCTACAACAGTATTACTTTACTAAAATCAAAATACTTGATTTCACCGTAACTACAGAAAAGAACATAAGTATTCTAACAGAAATAGTAACCATGTTGTTATAAGTAACTGTTGCATTAAAACATGAAAAACGTCCAAAAAATGAAGTCCCTTGACACACTAAAGGTTAGGGGTTGTGTAACAGTGCAGCAGGATATGTAGAAATGGAGGTGTTTTAATTTGATCCAACTGCAATGTGAGTGTTCAACACTTCCAATTTTTTTGTTAGAAGTGAAATAATTCAACTAATTAGCCCCTCTACTTTTCAAGGGCTACATAATTTTACTTGCATAAGAAATTAGGAAGAAAAATTAAAACAGAAGGGCTTTAACTTCCATAATTAAACTAGGAAAGTCTAGAAGGAAAGCTGATAATTAAAAGAAAGTTACATGGCAAGCTTCTTTCTTAATTTCAGCTAGA
Source organism: Cuculus canorus (assembly GCF_017976375.1). Lineage (NCBI taxonomy): Eukaryota > Metazoa > Chordata > Aves > Cuculiformes > Cuculidae > Cuculus > Cuculus canorus. The sequence goes on from NC_071402.1 coordinate 23,686,610, forward strand.
AAAAATCAAAGCATTACACGAGGTCACGCACTTTTGATTTCCCTCTATAAGGGAAGAAAAATGCCGACAATACATTCTTGCGAGGTTTTTCTGTTAAATAATTCCTAGCAAATAGGATTCTTTACAAATCAACTTCATCTCCTACATTAAAACTCATCTGGAAAAGGGGTCATTTACACTGTTTATAAAACACTGCCACGTAAAATGTGTAAAAAAACATATTTCACTAAAAATAGCTTGTGTAAGTAAGGGATTAGAGTAGTTTCTACTGCTATAATTGTTCCTTTGTAGTTTTTTCCATGATGCTTTTGAACAGTGTTTTTAACTATGTTTATTAAAGTCAGCACATCAAAAAGGATCAAAGAGAAAGCTAGTGAGAACCAAAGAAACCCCAAGCGTATTGTGTTGTCTCACTGGGGAGTTATGCAGATTCAAGTAAACAAGTGCAAATTGTTGAGGTTTTAATGAAAATTTTCTACAATTATTGTATCTGAAGTCATTCTATATAATAACATCTGTACAGCAGATGGCCATACTGTACAAAAGGCAAGCAATGCTCCTTTTTCTTCCTCTGTTTTAACAGTACATCTGAGATGACTACTCTTGTCATTGTACTTAGTTTGGTTCAGCAAATAATTCGTAAAATGCAGCTGCTGCAGATGGTCACAATAATTATTTGACTGTAAAATCAAAGACAGAGTGAAGTATTTGTGTATTAGTTTCATTCTATAAACCTCCCCCCCGACATTAACCCTGTTTAGCTCAAAAGTCATATCTATAAAACCTTTTGTATAAAGAAAAGCAGTCAGGAGTAACTGACATATTTAAATACTCCTTGCTCCCAAGACACAGCTACCACACTTTTTAAAATTGAGTTAGAGTGCATAATTTCTTTGCCATAATAAAACAAATCTAGTTAGTAACTGTGGTATTCTTCTAAAGTACTTTTAACACAAGATTATAAAACCAGTTCCACCCCACCGAGTAATTTATCTTCTTCCCCAAAATTATAATTTGCATTTTGGTGTCCATTAGCATGTTAATTTCCAATTGATAATTTGAAATAAATAACTAAACAATTTATTAAAGGAATTTTCAACACTTTCCATCAGTTTTGTGGAAGTGTATCTTTTGCATTTCTTGAAACTTAAAACCCAATTTATTGCACCATTACAATAAGATGCAAAACCTCATGCACATTTTTTTTTTTATTTTTAAAAAGCAGAGACAAGGCAACTTCAATTGGAAAAAATGTGAAGAGTCTGTTGATGTCTATTTATCATGAAAATTCTTCATATAGAATAACTTCCATTTTCATTAGATTCAGCATCAGTATTGCTTTACTTAACAATGCTTGTCAGACTATAAACATACTGAAGATTCATGTGTAGCTTGTGAAATGAAAAATAAAGATTGGCTTCTTCAGAGTGCCAGAAGAATTATTAATAACTTCATAGCAGAATGTTTTTTGAGGCTTAATGTGCAAGGCGAGGTATGTCCTCCTTCTGGGAGGATGAAAAACTCCAGGGTACAAGATATACACTGCTGAGTTGCCAAACTGCTTTATGGTACAGTGACAGAATGGGCTCGGCTTTGATACTGATATATCGAAGCCTGCTGCGGACAAAATACTGTACCATGGGATGGATAATGTATAAATGATAGAGAGGAAGTGATGAAAGCAGAGAGGATTATTACAGAGAAAGAAAACTAAAACTATTTAAAGGAAATCAGAAAGGCCTTTTGCTCCGTTGCAGTGCTTCCTATGCTACGGTTGTGATCTGACTGGAAAAAGCGTGGGAACACAGGCACTGTTCCTGCCTGTACTGCTATTTATTTATGGATAAATCAAGACTTTAAGGCACCAGCACTTTCACAGGCTTTCATGTCCTATGAATCTTGAGTTTTTCATTTTTAACTTTTAAAACACTGAAATTTGCTGGTCTGAGGAGAAATATTTCTGATGAAAGTGAAATAAATCACCACCTAGCTTGGCCTACAGCCTGCTCCTCTCAGCTATGGACCATTTTACCTCACAAACTGCTCTGCCAACTACCTACATCTGGCTCATCTCCACATCATGTAAATGTACCATCTTATTAATTTTATTAGAAGACTAATAAAACAATTTACAAAGACATTCAAAATGTCTTGATTTTAAATATGTCTCCGGTGTCCTGTTAATTGTACCCAAGGTGTAAAGTTTCCTCACGGCTCTGCATTAATGAGGCTGGAGCGCCTGTTTTCCCTGGGTGACTTCTACGTGTGCCCAGGAAGCATGTAAAAATGTAAAACTTCATAAGCCTGGAGGAGAATAATGGTATGACCCAATATTTACATAGCAGCATATGCCAGGGCTCTGAACAATTATTTTTATATATTTTTAAGCAGAAATACAGGGTACTAACAAGAAAATGTAGTTATAGAGTGAAAACTGACAAAATTTTGCCTTTTGAGGTATGTGTTGAATTATCAGAATAATAGAGGTTCTTGCAACCACTATTGCAGCCAGAATTCCATCAGTAATTTGTAATTACAGGCTAGGGGATATTAACTACAAAATTATGTACTCTTGGGTGCTGCCTCACTGAAAGGAAAAACCAGGTAATGAAGTCTATCAGGGATTTGCTATTTTCTGCTGTGGATTTATTATGTTAGCTGTAGGAGTTACTCTCAAGGTCCCATGCTTTAAAATGGTTACTAGACCACCACTTCAACAAATCAGTAGCACTTCCACTTCAAAAATTCTTACCTGCAGTTTTACGTCCACTTTTAATATTCAGGCTCCCACTGAGACTTGATAAAGAGAGAATCAAACAAGGTTTACTAGGATGCGGGATGGTTTCCATTGAAACAACGATTTGAACAGTGTGAATGGAAATTTTCTGGAAGCAGGAAAGGACTTGCCACAAGTTTTCCTGTACTGAAGTCTTTTGCACTGCATGTAGTGAATCCTTTGTACTGAGGTACTTGGTTATCGAAGTGACATCCTCATCTGAAACAGTGTCAGCTGATGGGGCAGGCTCCTTCTTGGGCTCATCACCAGTTGTAGTTATGATTTTCTTCAAAAACTGGTTTATTTGATCAAGTCTGACAAAACTGAGGTTTGCTTTCAAAGGTTTTGATATGTCCACATTTATGTCAGCTGTAGGAGAGAATTGGAGAAAGCAATATGAGAAGCTATAGTGCCATTCAAGCAATGTAAAAACATTAGGCAGTTAGCTGAGATAACGTTATTTCTTCCATGTTTCATTAAAAGAACTGAATCAATAGTAAAACACAATTAAACAATATTGTTTAGGAATAAATCCGAATGAAAACATCATTAAAAGTACTATAAGCAATCTTCACTGTATGCAGTTTTAAATGAAAGAACATTTCACGATGTCATCTTACTTCCTTGTTTCTTCCCAGAGATCACCACAGCTATCTGAGAGACACACGCTTTATTCGAGTGCGTAGGAGGGTAATACATTAGTCCTTTAGTGTAAGAATAAAAATATACTTCGCATTCTCTTGAGTTTTACATCCAGTAGAACTATTTGACTAAACTCCAAAGCCAACAGCGAACATTTTCAACACATTTAAATGAGTGAATAACATGTATTCACTCATTTGTTGTTTCCTACACAGCTAGCAGGCAGTATTCGTCAATGCATTTTCAAGATTAAAAGTGAAATAAAAAGCAATTATAAAAAACGGAGGTATGTTTATATTTCTTTGCTTTCCAGGGAGACTGGAATAACCTAATATCTTTTAAATGGTCTTTGTCTCCTTAGTAAAGGGTCTTGGTACTTCCGAGACTGCTCAAAGTCTCACAGAACTTCTAGAAATCACAATATGAACAACACTGACAACAGAGATACTTTTACTTGCTTAGATGCTGCAATTACCAAGACTATTCACAGATGGGAAGCAGGATTTTCTGACAGTTGAAACTTATTTCTGTGCTGCTATCTGCCTTTTTATCAGTCCATTACAATTCATTATAGAAATCCAGTTTTAAGTTAGTTTTAAAAATTTTTGATTTTAAATCCAGCTTTCACCCAGTAATGAAGACAGCTATCCTGGGCAGGGGGAAAAGTTTGCTTTTCACTTTGCTGTTTGATTCCCACTGTCCCACCCCCAAGGACCAAAAATAATTAAAATTCTGTGCATGTATCTAAACTAGATTAAATGTTCAGAGAAGACAGCACTACTTAGTATCAGGTTTCATTACAAACATATATGGGAAACACTGTTTGTTCAAGGTTTTACACAGATTAATGAGTATTTCACCAAAATTAGGACCTAGTTTAATGTTGTGCAAGATTATGGTCTATTCTTAATGCTGATGCAAACTGATGAGCTCAATTCTCCCACTCTTTAGCTAAATTACAAGTTTTACCACAATGGTTATGTGCTGCAGCAGAGCTTTGGAGCTGCTCTTAAGGATAGATTGTTTATACTGACTTCAGAGAGTCCCAGGCACATGGCAAAGCACTTTTCTGATCCTCAAAAATATCTGGAGGTTCTAAATCTCAGTTAGATGTTTTACTATCCAAATAGATAAGTCTCTGAATTTTTAACTAGCACTTTTTCTACAAAGATTCAAGAAACTTGTTAATGGCCGTGTAAGATTTGTTACTACAGAATTAAAAAAACCAAAACAATCTTGGAAGAAAGTATGTAGTACTCCACAAGCCGCAGCTAACTGAAATTTAAGACCTACTTTAATTTTAACTTAGCATTTTCAGAAAACCATTAATTAAACTTGTTGATCTTGTGTTAAAGCCTTCCACACTGAACTAGAAACTGTGGCAAAACACTAGCTAACACACGGGCCCAGTAGAAAGGCAAGTATCAAAGCTAGGAAGCTGGACATTAGAAAACAGCAAGATTTTTAGGCATCCAAATCCACATGTGAACAACTTGGAAGATTTTTCAAAATGCTTAAGTACTAATACTTCTAATTAAAACCAAGAGAAGAAAAATGTCATAACGTTTTTGAAAATCTCTCCACCCCCCTGGACACTGATAAATACCCCAAGATTTGCCTGTCTTTCTTTCATCGGTCCTCTCCTTCCTTTCAAGGGAGAAAGAAGACTTACAAAGAAACTAGAGACCCATGTGACATTACAATATTAATTTACTTATGATACTCAAAAGAAGTATTATTCTAATGAAATGGTTTTCTTAAAAAAAATATAAACCAACAAAAATCTAAAGAAACACATCAGCAGTGTTTTTAAAATGACTCAAGTTTGAAATCTGACTCACAGTTTGGATTTCTGAACCATTTACGCACTTTTAAAACAAGCCCCTTATCAAGTTATTTTTTTTTCCATTTATGATGGAGTAGTAAAGGAGTAAAATAGAATAGATGTTCTTGGCTTTGCCACATAATAAAATTTATAAATTAGTAAAGGGAGGAAAGGACCCCTATTGCTTGGTGTGACAGATTTCACATCAAACTGCTTTGTGAAAGGTGCATTTTGTTGTCAACACTTTCCTATGGTAGGAGAGCCCAGAAGAGGAAAAAAATAACCAAAAACCCTACAACCCCCAAATTGCTCAGACGTGTGTTGATAGAACAGGTGTCAAGCTAAAACCAGAGCGTAAACTGTTTGAGAAAGATTTAAAAGCAGATGAATATGAGAGCAATGGTTCTCCCTTGGGCTCCCCTGGGACAGGGAAAAGAAGACAGTGTTCTGGTGAAGCTCAGTAGTGGAACATGCATGGCACCTGTGGTCCTTGGCCTGCGTGTCAGCACTGCTGTTATTCACTAGTTTTCACAAGCACTGTGCTCATTCAAGAGAGCAATAAAAAAAAATGGACACGAGGGCACCAGAGAAATGCATATGACTTCCTATCTTCTGTTTGGAAATTGCACGTGCCACACATAAAAATGCTGCCATGATTGACAACATGACAAAGGTTTGTATTGAGTTATTATTAAGCAGTGAATCTGCCTCGACAGAAAGTGGCAGCCAGAAGCATAATTGCCGAAAATGAAACTCTGGAACTTTCACTGCAACTATTTTAACTATCTCATAATGACATAGGTTATTTTTGCAACTGGGGAAAGATTATGTAAGGAGATTCTTTGGCACTTTAAGTAAAACATTCAAAAAATAAAAACACAGTTGAGTAATCAACATGTTTTTAGTCTTTGCCCTGTTTTATACTTTATACTTAGCACTGTAAAAGAAACTTCTAAGAAAAACATGCTTAAGTGATGCATAGAAACAATGAAAACATGAAATATGGAGAGCTATTTATAGCAGCTGATGAAGATGGTTGTTCAGCAGCTTCTCCAGTCACTCAAATTGGGCTAAATACAGATCTTACAATGTAAAGGAAGAAAATTTCTAGGCTGCAAAATCCAAGGCTAACAGTCTTTTTAGATGATTTTAACACTTTGGGAAGCACTCTACCTAACACACTGCAAATTCTGTACCAGTAGGAAAACACAGGTTACTATAATTCAAACGATCCTTTGTCCAAAATCACATCAGAATTGGGATAGGGCAAAAAGTAGCTCAAAGCTACCTTTAACTCTTCAATTACATCAGTCTCTCCTTTGCCTGTGAGTGACTAGCTACCACAACTGAAACCCAATGCTTTCATTAGATTTAAGACATAAAAGCAGTAACTTTCTTTGCCAGGTTTTATGTATTTCCAGCCAATAAATACTAAAGAAATTACTGTGCAAACGAGATTGCATTCAAGTCAGTTATGTCTATTTATGTTTAAATTGGACTGACTTAGATCAAAGTAATATTTTTTTTTTACGGTGTAGCATTTGAGCATAAAATTTGAATTGTTCTTTCTCTCTCTGTTTCTTCTCTACATCTCTTTAGATTACCCAGTAATTCTATGTCTGTCAATTATTAGTTTCTAATTACCCTTCACAACTTTTTGAACAGCTACTAGGAAACAGAATGATGAAATAACTATTGAGTTAAAAGGAGATTAGATAAATATAAATAAATTACACTTATTATATGATCCCACCACACCAGGAGATGACTTAACAGCGAAAGGAAAAGAATCACGTTGCAATAATGAAATAAGAGAGGGAATTCAGGTCCCAGAGGCGATTCTACGGAGTTTATGTTAATGTACACCTTGTGGGGGACCAAAAATCAACTGGAATAGTTTCCTGAAAACTGTTTCCAGCTATTTTCTCATTTAAGAAGTTCCAACTTCACTTGACCCATTAGTCATCATATTACTTACATTTATTATGTATTTTGAAATCTATTACAAAAAAACCAATGGATTCAATATGGCCTGTTTGAACAAAATCATAACATCCATAAAAGAAAACCTATAAGCAGCACTCTGAAATTTCTGTCCGAAACAATTTTTTTCTTTGTCATTTTATTACTTGGAGCTTCAGATAAAAAATGTCAGGGTTATGAGTATTTTACCCTTGTTCTCCATAACATTCAGATTTGTACTGTAAAGACATCATTTTATTCTGCAAACTTGGGATAATGATATTACTCAAAAGGACTTTTTATTTGGTGGGCTAAGGATGAATAAGCAACACAAAAATAACACAGCTCCTAGCAAGCTGTTTTAGGTCAATCCCAGCTCTTGATGAAATCAGCAGGCTTATTCTAATAAATGCCGTAACTTAATGTACACCAGGTTACTATTTCTATGACTAATAAACTACCACAGGATACTCTAGCTATGAAAAATCAGAAAGTAAACTCTATGAAAATTATTTGTAAGCTTTTCATAGACCACGAGAAATGCTGAACTGAAAATAAGGCATGTTTGCAAAGAATTTATTCACTTTTCAAACCCCTCATTCTGCAGTGATCTTTTATTTCTCATAGCTAGTATAGAAAAGGCCCAGCCTTTCTCCCTCGGGTTGGACACGGGTCCTCACTCTCCTATACCCCAAGAAGGCTGCAAAACTTTTTATATATAGTACTGCAACAGAAGAACTGCTGTTTTGCCCTAAACTCTTAGGAGGATTGAAGTTTCCTAGTCCTAAACAGCACAGGAGTAGACAACATGCACGAAACATTTTACCAGCAGTACTATTCTCTCTCTGGGAGCCACCCATCCTCATGCAGAGGAAATCTGAGGAAGGTAAAGGTAATCTTGAACCCTGATTCTGATTTGGAGTCAGGGTGGCCCTTCAGTAACAGAGAAATGGCCGAATTGCAAAAATTTAATTTATAAAAATAGGAAAGAGAGAGACATGTAAAGAAATGACTGACTGTACTGTTCTCAATTGTCCGTGGTCAGGCATCAAAAGAGAGACAAATTAAAAGAAACTGAAAAGCAAGAAGAATCCAAATGAATTGTTTTTATCCTCTAATTCATCATTCCCAATTTGGATCAAGGGAAAACAAAGGAGAAACTTGAGACAAGGCTTCAGAGGCCATCTGCAGTCCATCTTGTATTCTGCTTCTGTGAGACAGATGCCAATTAGTCTGGAAGAGGCTGGTAGTCACTAAGTATTTCTACCTACTGCCATCTGTGTGCTACAGCCTCTCAGAAGCAGCTCTCCCTGGCTGATACGGCAAACTACAGCCTTCGAGGAGCTTAATCACTTGAGCCACGTGGGATGTTCCCCCAGCTATAACAACTCCAACTTCCACAACCTAGTATGTAATACGTGAAGGTGACACTAAGACATTAACAGCTCTAGCTACCCAATGCCCGTGTCTGAGATCTCGAACAAGGCTCAGAGTGATGTAATTCTATTATTTTTCTTAAACTGTCACAATGGTACCAAAATAAATTGTTGTAGGTCGAGAAGACCAAAGATACCATTAATAAAGGATGGAGGATCACTGCTACTCATAGGATACTGACTGAAAGGAATGAACTGTGCAACTACGAAATACATTATGTAAGTGGCAAGGCCAAAAACTGTAAAGTGGGCATTTGGAGGCACTACCACGAAAGGAAAATCCTACCCAAGGGAAACATTAACTCTCTCAACAGAGAGTCAGGGAAGTTGAAGCATAACACAGTGAGATGAAATGAATTGTTCCAGGTCATCGAGCAGGTTTGTGGAAAAGAAAAGAAACCATAAGTACTAACTCTCTATTATCTGCTTTGGCTGCTGAATAATACATCTATATTAAGAAATACATGAAGAAAGGAGAACTAAAAAAATAGAGGATTTCAGAAAATGGAGCAAATGTTAGAAATAAGCTCTAAAAAGAATGTCAGTACACTGAAAAAGACACCAAGAAAATATTTTCAAACTTATCCTTGTGGCTTCAACGTGCAGGCTTTACTTTCCATACTTAAAGAAACTAAATTTCATTTAACGTAAGTGTTGCAGACATTGCTTTTAGAAAGGTACTTTTAAAATTGTACACATTATGCAGTGATATTACAGACAATAGATGTGTCAAAACCAAAGCAATACCTACAGGCTGATACACCTGTTTGGAATATTTCTCCCTGCCCTCTTAATCAAATAAATATCATTTCATGACTACAGTGTCAATGCTTTAAAAACTTGTTTGTAAAAGAGCAAAGGGGAAAAAAAACTACTAGAAAGCTCAAAAGTTTTGCAAATGACCCAGAGTTAATTAGAAAAGTCTGCACCCTGGCTAGTTCCCCTTCTCACGTGTCAGCTCTCATTAAATCAAAAAATTCTCATTTCAAAGTTAACAAACACCATGGTTAACAAAACTGTTAAACTGGGATCAAGTGGGCACATTCCTAGGTTTATATATGATGTCATGCTAAGCAGCCCACAGCTGAACTTGCAAGTAGTATGAATGATTTTTCAATATATTAAGTATCTGATCTAATGCTAATTTTCTCTCTATGGGCTAACTGTGCTGGGAACAGGTGGCCCTGCTTTCAATTACGGAGGGCTAACATGCCAGTGTGAGGCCTGGATTAGTTCACCTTCTCACAGGGAATTTGCCTCGGTTGGGAATGGATTTATTATGGCTTCACACATGGAATGGAGCTCATGTCAGCTGAGGGCAGTGATACATCATATGATTCGAATTAACCTGCTGTGGACTGTTCCGCAGGGCTGATACTGTGTATTAAAATGACGACATTTTTAAAACAGCTTGAAAGAAACCAGGATTGCTGAAGTGCAGTGGTTCCAATTTGTTCCAACTAATCTATCACCTGCTGCAGATATTATTCTAGTGGGTTTCTGGTAGCTGCTATTTTCCAGGTTTCTCCAAACCACTGACCTTGCTAATGGGTACAAAGGTTGCCTTTGCATACAGGAAAAAGCTGGAAAGAGTGCCAGGCTGCAGTTTTGTTTGTTGATTTTTATGCATAACACTAGATCCACCACTGTGCCCTCCTGGAGTCCGAACTGTGCCAGGGAGGGACCAGCAGGAAAAAGCAATCCCTCCCCAGGTCCCCTGGTCCTCCCTTTACCTTTCAGTGGGACAGGGCCATTTCTGAGTTTGGCTGATAGTTTCTGCTGTAGAAATTGCTTTGAAAAAGCAGAAGTGGCAAAGACTGCAGTTGTTTCACACCTAGCCCAAGGTCTTCCCAAGAAACTGCTGAGGGAAGAGGACTTGGCATAAGCCACTGGGTATCTTGTGTGTGTATTTTAACGTGATTTGTATAAAGCTGTACTTAATAAACATGTTCTGTATCATTCACATGCAGAAAGAATACAACAAAAAGACAGCTTCTATAGCTTAAGAAAGCATAGTTGATTTGAAAAAAACCACAAAACCCAAAGAAGGGACTAGAAGATAAAGATAAGAAATTTTAAAAAAATAATAAAACAAGATGGTCATATTTGTTCTCACCTAATGAATAATATCTAATGCAGAAGTGACAAATAGTTCACTTACATGCATTAGACAACAATTAGATGTACAATCCAGCAAAAGACTGAATATAAAAGAGGGTCATGCAAACTGATGGAGATGGAATTTAAAAAATTTTAAATAATTAGTTACTGTAGAAAGAGAAAAACCAGTCTTTTAATACATTGTGGGGTTAAAGTTGAGGTCTGTTCCCACAAGCCTGATGATGAATACTTATTTCTCCTTGGATCCTATTACCTTAAATCTGGAAGAAATATCATTTTTTCCTTAGTTGCCAAAATGTACAAAATAATCAACTCATGTGGCAAGAAGTGCATTAATGTATCCTGTTATTCTCGTTTAATTAGTGGTTTCCAAGTTTAGCTACTTGCTGTAGTTTTTTGATCTCCAAGCTAATATGGACTGACAACCTGGTTTCCTGTGTGGTGAAACCATACGATTTTTCTATGGAACACTATCTACTTATCTACTTCAGCTGACAAACTGCTTACACAAGAAGTACCAGTTTTATCTAACACAGTGAACCACTTGCAGATTTCTTCTTTTAACTGCTTGCTTAGTAGTTTGCATCTTAAAGCAGAGGCATGCTTGTTGTATTTGAAATCTAACCTCAATACAACAATGTATTTTGTTAAAAAAAAAAAAAAAAAGAGATTAAAATTAAACTGCTGAACTTTGAACACTATAAAATCTCTACAGAGAAAACTGTAGAGTTTAACCCAACTACTACATCCAGATTTTTGTCTTCTCAAAGGTGCAGATCAGCCTTACCCAACAGGCAGTAATTACTACTGCATCCAATGCATTTGAATACCTTACTTACGGCAGTCACAAAATGTATATGCATAAATGTATATACATATGAAACCACACAGTATGTCAGTTAGTAGGAGCGTTATTTGCTAAATGATCACCAAAAACAAGTAGTTCTTTGAGGCCTGCATTATAAGCATATTCCAGCAGTGCATTTATTTATTAAATTTATTAATGTGATGTCCCCCATGACAAGTATCGTTTGGTGACCTTAGAAGAGCTCTTGGGAATTTTGCTGAGGTTCTTGTCCTCAATAAATAACTGCCAGCTTAGTTAGCATTTGGGTGGTGTAGACACTTTCTCCAGGCCTGCTGATAGCCAAAGCTACCTCACCTGGAAGAAGTTGTGGTTAGAGGACTTTCCCCCCCAGGAGCGTTAGTAACTTATTTTCCAGTAGCCTGCTGAGAAGCTGTCAAGCTTTCCATAATTCTTTGCATGTGCTGTTCTGACGCAATCACATGCGGAAAGCGCCTTCCATTAACTCATCCAACGAAACCTCCAGCTCCCAAAGAAGGCTTCTTGGTAAAGGTTAGTTTATTTGAAGAGGAGTCCCATTATGGCAACAGCTAAGGTTCTAAAAAATCTGCACAGGGAATGCAGAGCTCTTTTCTTATACTGCACCAACAAAACCTCTAATAAAATTCAGAGTAACTACTGTTAAGTCATGCGTAATGATAGTTCCAATTAGCAGCAGCAAAAGTCGATTAAAAAAATGCTTTTGGCTAAGAAGAGATCTTGAAGGAAATCTCTGAATTTTTATATGTTTTGTGAGACTGAACAGATTGAAGTTTATGATGTATTAATTTATGGTTTTCAGTTCCCCATTTAGCCAAATAGGATGGAAGGGGGAGATTTAACACTGACACAGGATCTGACTAAGTTGTTGAGAATGGGGTAGACAGACTACTTGTGAATATATACTTCGCAGGCTGGTACCAACTTCCATGTTTGCTATTTAGCCTGTTCTACTGACAAGAGAGCATCATGGAAACTTCTTCAGGTGTGGAATAATTAAATACAAAGGCTGCACCACGAAAACTACAGTGAGAACCTTGAAAAAAAGAGGAAATGCACAGATGAAGAGTCTGGGAATATTGGAATCTGCCGATGTGGGGAGAGAGGATGCAGAAAAATTGGGGTGGATGAGTGAGAGGGAAAGGATAAAGAAAGACCAAGCTGGCAGCATGACCCAAAGATTGAAGCCTCGAGAAAGAAAACATTTTCCTTTTGGCTTTCCAATGAAACTAAAAAATCCTGTCTCTTGATAAACTGCTTTCTCCAGCTATCTATAAAGGTCACTGATAGTAGGTGTCTCTTTCAGTCTTGTGCTGTCATGATTAGTAATGAAAATCTACTATTACTATCAATTAAGTCTTTACCTTCAAATGCGAGTAGAACATGCAGTATGTCTGAAGGCGTGCAGTCCTGTTAACAAAGCCAAATAGTGGATCAATATATAAAAAGCACCGTATTGTGATGTAGTTTTAAAATCTTCTCTTAAAATAACGCTTTTAAGGCAGCACGGAAATCAAAATGGGGCAATGAGGAGGGTGTTCAGCATACTTTATTCTTTCCTTGGGACTGCCTGCCTGCCTGCATGCAAAGAATGATTTTCAGTTAATTAACTGCAGTACTTAGAGTCAGTGGATAAGTATGTACGGTCTCATTCTGTGGTTGTTTGATTTGATATACTGATATGCAGAAGTGATATAACCTTAATTATATTCTAGATAGCAAATATAGTTGTAGATTAGTTAATTCACAAAATAGAGAATGGATGACATACTTCAATTTGTAGGTGTTTCTGACACCCTACGAGTGAAACTTCAAGTCACATTATTTTAAGTAAATACTGAAGAAATGTTCTTACTACAGACTTACATTCTTTGTTAGTTTGAAAGAACACAAATATCACTATTTTTTATATTTTACAGTATCAATACCTTAGATGATAGGAATTTGCAACTCCAGGTGTCCAGATTGCAAAGAACTCAAGACTTGGCAGCTTTTAAAAATCCCCAGAAACATTTTAAAAGTCATCTTTTATAAACATAACTGTAATAAAAATTTCAACAGCTAGAGCAGTAGATTTCATTTCATTGGAACTTTGCCAACTTCAGCTGTTCTTGAGAGTAAAATTTCTAAATTTACCTTGGGAAGAAATAAATGATTAGACCTAACCTATAACATGGTCCAGGACTGACCATTCCGCACTTTGATTTCGATTCAGGGTAATTGCCGAGGAAAATTTCACATTTATTAGCAAAGAAATACCAAATCTTTTCTGATGATCTAATGTGTGTGTCTATGTGTATGTATCTGCAAATAGATTACATTGGAAAATAGAGATTGAAAGTGCAATCCTTACCTGGTCCATTAAGGAACGTCTTTAATCTGCACAGTGATAAGAGGAGGTGGAAATACCACTTTTTGCATCTCCCTCTCCTGCTGACTGTCTGCAACCAAACTTTGCAATAATCCAGAGCTTCTGGTAGAGTCTTCCCAGGATCTACAGGTGTTAATGATCATAGTCATATAATGATATTCCAGGAATATATACATAACAAAAAGCTACATGCCAAAATTGATAAAAGTTTGAATGTTACATAGTAAATAATGTTCTCACTACTACTGTTATACATAGCATTTGTGCCTACAACAGATGCATGTGTACAACATGCATGCACACACAGGCAAAAGGGCAAAGCTGCAATTACACAAAATGTAGATAACCTGCAAAAGACACCAAGTAAAATACATGTTACCACAAGATGACTTTAAAAAATAGCACACAATTTTAGCTTCAATTATGATGAGACTTAAGCAGTCCTTACAAGAGAGATCTATGCTCAAAACCTACTTCGTTCTAGATTGTATTTTCATTGCATGGTAGAGAAAATAATAACGAAAAAAGAACTGATAAAAAGCCAAGAGACCAGACTACTACCAGATCTTAGGATTACAGCATAACAACAATGTGGTAACATCATTCTCTTTGGAGTTTCACTCAATCTAACTGGTAGCTATTCTTGCACACCACTTCGAATTGTATTCCATTGATCAGTCTATATAATTATTTTCCTCTAGTGCTATTCTTGTATTCTTTTCTGATATCACAGATAGCATAAAACAGTACTGATAAAAAGGCTTTAAATCTTTAGCAACTTACAACCTTTATTATAATAGTCCCTCATTCTGCCACTACAGGGCCTTACATTCTAAATAATCAATTATTCTTTATTACCAAGACTCCGATTGTGAATTATTGAATGCCTGCCTTACCTTAAATATTTAAGGAGAATTTTCCGCTGGGAGAGATGGTACTCTCTCCCATCTTCAGTCAATTAAAAACTGCTATATTGCTTTTATTTGAGTTTTACTGATGGATTCCTTTTCAAGAACAGTATTTACATATCCACTGAGTATAGTCAACATATGGTATTGTGGTATCACAGTCATATGTGGACTGGT
This sequence comes from Cuculus canorus, assembly GCF_017976375.1. Taxonomy (NCBI): domain Eukaryota; kingdom Metazoa; phylum Chordata; class Aves; order Cuculiformes; family Cuculidae; genus Cuculus; species Cuculus canorus. The sequence goes on from NC_071402.1 coordinate 23,701,672, forward strand.
ATATAAAGCTAGCTTTGGAATTTGTATTTCTTGACCTTATCATGTGATTCATATAAAACTTGGCAGATATGAACCATTATGTGATTTCAAAGAACCTACTGAAACCAATTGATCATGACTTTAGATCTATGTGGAAAAGATCAAAAGTTAGCACATTCTTCTGTTTTTATTTGATCAATTTTCAGGCAATGACTCTACATCAGTATTTGTACTGCATGGCATATACATTACAGCCTATACATTTATAAAGTCAGCTCTCAACAGTTATTTAAAGAGCTGTCACTGCATACAAGAGATTTGTATATTTTCCATGTGAATTTCACTATTTTTATGGTTCTTAGCCCTTTCCTTTAATTATAGTAACCAGAATGGTGTGGCACACTCCCTTTTCTATACTGTCTGCTTTAGGGAATATCTTGTTTCCCATGTCTGAGCTTTGCCTACTATACAAGAAATAATAGCAAAAAAAAAATCTTCACCACCAAAGTAAATATCTTTTCTAAAACATAGTTTTGTAGTTGTTCTTAACAAGGATGTTATTTCTGACTTGGATCTATACCATAATATCTTGTTTTATGCTGATAGCTCATCATAAATAAGTACTATGCAAAAGTTTTTCAGAATATGTCATGTAAAGCATTGTAAAACTTACTCAACATTGTGCAATGAACATCATTGAATCAATTAAATTGATCTCAAAGTTATTATTCCTTCAGAAGTACTATTATAATCATGTACCAATGTGGAGTGAAATGTTGCAACATGCCATTATTTTGTCTCATTTCTGAAATATATCATCACATACTGTATAAAGCAACCTAGATCACCCATGGGCTTTTCAGAAAATCCAGTAAATTTAGTAAAACATATATTCTGGAGAATATATTTACAGGTATTCCTATTATCCTAAAATGTGGGCACGTTATAAAATACCTAATAGCAATTACAAAGTTGTAGCAGTTTAAAGATGACAATATCTCTGATGAAAAGAACTTACATAGCAGAAAATACTTAAATGACATAATACATTAACTATACAAACAGTGCCCTCAGGGCACTGAGAATTGCAGCACATAAGCACAGAATCAAAAAGAAAAAAGGAACCATGAGGCTCTCAGAAGATTATTTTGCTCTGTTGTGTCTCCGAGGAGTACAGCACTGTTACTTCTTCATTACCTGGGGCACTGCAGGACTGGGTTACATCAATACTGAGAAGGACTCCAGACTTACAGATTAGGAACACAACACAGATACTTCAATGCAAAAAATGAGTCTGAGTCCAGCAAAATATCTTGCTTTTAACCCAGCACTGGCCTTAGTGATTTCAAGCATTCTTTTCCTCCAATTCAAGTGAAATTGTTATTCTGAAACTGGAATAATGAAAATATTCTGAAACTGGAAGCAGGATAGTCGTACTGGCAGTTTTGCATCAGAGATAGTAATTCCAAAGGGCCATGCAAAGTGTTTCCAAGCCCATGGCATATGGTTAATTTGGAATCTACATCTACGTATGCTAGATATGGAGCAACAGGTCAGTTTTTACATAATAATAAGAAAGGTAAAATCCAGAGGTCTTAAAACTGACTATGCTGGCATATATCTCAAAAACTTGAAGGAAGTTTTCGATAGGAGCTATACAAGGTGTCTGGGTGGGACAAATTCTTTTATATCAAAAGTCAAAAGACTGAAATATGTGCATCTTGATTAGAACACCTTCTAAGGTAGAAAACAGTATATGCATTTTCAAAGGATCAAGGAAAAGGAAAGGAAAAAAAAAAACCCCACAAACCAGTATCAATCAATCACCAGAGAAGCAACTGAATGAAAAAGAGAAAATTTAGATTGAAAAGTGAGGTATTCCTGACGGGGAAAGCTGTTAGAGAAAGGATTCTTCTTCCTCAAGGAAATGATGGAAACATTCAGAATGTTTAAAAATACATTTGACAGAACACTACAAAATATACAATAGGGAACAATTATGCATCAGCAGGGAACCAGTCTGAATAATGTATTATAATAGGTCATTTCCATTTCCATTTTCTACGATTCTCCCAAAAATCAACACTTAAATTTGCAGTTATTTGTATAAAGAAAATGCTGGAGAAAACCCAAGGGATGCATACATAAGTAAGAGGAGAGGCTAGAATTACTCCACAGCAAGCCAAGAGAGAGAAAAGAAAGGCTTGAGAAGGAAAGAGTGGTGAAGACGGCCAGAAATTCTATCCTTAACACCATGCGAAAAATTTGTCTGTCACAGCAAAAGAAAACTGGAAAATGGTGAGACCACTATCATAGACTGACAATCAAGACTGTATTGTAAAATCTGTAAAACTGAGAAGTTGTGAGGCCTTCAGAAATACCTCACTCCCTCACTTTTTTTTAGAGAAAAATAATCTCTGACTATTTTTTAATCCAACCAAACACCCAAAGCCACTTTTTGGTCTTGGTAAGGTCCAAACCTCAGCTCTAAACTTCACAGTTCATGAATTACCTTCCTAAACTTAATTTGAATTTGCAAGCTTCTGATTTCACCTGCTATCCCCTCATTCTCATGTTAATGGCAGAGAACAACCTCCAGACTCCAAAGAGAAAGGGGAATGAAGGGAAAGGAAAGACACGGAGGGCAGGGCAGCTCAGCGGGAGGAGGCTGAGGAGGCTTTAGTGGGGGGCTCAGCGATCCACAGCACCCCAGCAGCCACCAGCCAGGGGACAGGGCTACCGAGCATCTGCGTGGGACCGCAACTTGGCCTGTGCAGCTGGAGCTCTACCCAAACCAAATGAGCTCTGAAACATGCTTGTATTTCAATGGATGAATCATATTTTGGTCTGCAGTCAATTGTAAAAGCCAGGAGGATGCTGCAATCATCTCTGCATTTCAAACTCTGAAGTGGAACGTTTGGTTCTGTTTTAAAAATGGTTTCCACTGGAATTTAAAGAACACAAGTGGGAAAACATTTCTACCAGCGCACTCACAAGTGCTGTGTCAGGAAGTTAAAAGATGAGAACTTGCAGTAACCCAAGGAATGTAGCCTGTCTTTATGGGTGGGGGCTGGATATCCTCCCCCCGGCATGGATGCAGATGTACTGGACAATAAATATACTCAGAGGGGAACAGGTGATGCTCCGTCAGAACTCCCTTAATGCTATGCTATGGCAGAGCCTTAAATCCTTTCTCTGCCTCGTAGCGAGCACAGGCTGACGGAGAGGCAGTGAATCAGACTTCCTGCCAGAGCCAGCCCGTGCTGCTCTCCATACAGCCTGGGCTTTCCATTAGATCAGAGGTTACATGTGGCCTTAGCTACTGCATCTGCTCTTCATGGACCCCCCGCCATCAAAGGCGTGGGTGCAAAAATGCAATAAAATAAAATAAAAATCAAGATTAATTCTGGATGGCCTCACAATGCCTGCTTTTTGCAAATGCTTCGTTGGTGGAAGCTGAAGAAACTCCATGAATAACAGATACTTCTTGAGAAATTCTCTCCCTTAAAACAACCAAAGACCATAACCTCCTCTTTGAAAGTAAACAAACAAACAAATAGAAAAAAGATTTTTCAAGAATGCCCAGAGCACAATGCTCAGGAAATGAGGCAATTTTGTATCTGGATTACATTACGTGAAACAAAGCAAATAAAGATTTAAAAAAATATTTATAAAAGGGGCTTATGAGATTACATTAAAAACAATTGCACCCACTTTTATTTAAGTGGAAATGGCCAATGCTCAGTTTGCAAAAACTAACGGTTAGCAGATGCCTTTTTGTTGAATGTAGGATGAGCACTGAATAAAAAAAGTCTGGTTTATGCTATCTTTCAGGATATTTATGCAAAATCTTACAAGTGAACTCAAGGAACAACTAGTCTTTTTAATGGTGCTTATTAAGCAGTTAATATTTATTCCATTAATATATTTAATTATACTTGGAATTTTCTATACCTGGCAGTAGCAGAATTGCAATGAGGCTGTGCAATTACAAAAATAATTTAAAACACAAAAGAAGCAGTTTAGCACAACCATAATAAAATTGAGCTAACATTTTAATAACCTAATAAGTCTCCTCCTCCTACAAACTGACTTGGAGAGAAGGACTAAGGAAATTGAAAGCACAACCATCAGGTCTTTAGCTCCAAGGCAGGCAAAGGCATACAATGACAGCGTCCTGACGGAAATGTGCTGCTACTAGCTGCTAATTAATATACTAATAATACTTAATTTTTTAAAAACTTTTTTTCCTCCTACTTTATTCTTAAGTTTTTATTTCTTTCATGTTTCAGAAAGTAAGCAAAAAATAACACGGCTACTGGCAGAGTAGCTAATTTTTTTGGGCGAAGTTTAGGGTTATGGCCCCTGTACAATACTCTCTTACAAACAGTGATAGCTTAAAGTGCAAAATCCTGAATTTTAAGCTCTATTAACTTGAAATCTTTCAAAAATAAGAACAAAACACTTTTCCCAAATAAAATGCACGTGGCTTCATAGCAGTATTAAAGATTTAATTTCTACACATGTTCAAAGCAGTACACCATCATAAGGCACTAAGCTTCATTTTGTCACCAGCCTTATTAAATATTACTCTCTTTAAAATTTACGCTAGTGTAGTTTTACAGGATAACTTCCCTACTTTATTCAAAGCATCATAAAAAAGGCTCTCATCAAATTATCGGTTAGAAGCAGTCTGAATTCTAGAGTATTCTTTGTTGACTTGCAGCTGAACAATGTATTTCTTAGAAACACAGTAATGGGAAGTGAGGGATGGAAAACATAACTCAGTCCTAAGTATTACCAGCTTTTCTTTACCCTAAAGTTTTTTTTTGAACTAACATCCATAAAAAATTAAGATATTCCTAATTTCACAATAGAATCCCTGCAGGATTTGAGAGTTGTTTCAGAATTGTAGATTTTTTCTTTTAAAAGCTATAAGAAATAGCACAGTATTTCATAAGATCTGAATCTGCTGCTGTTGAACTTGCAGTAGTCAAGTCTTCAGAATAACACAACAGAAATGATTCAAAACATTTTTTCTCCAAATGCTTTAATAAGTTCCTAGAATTTTCTTACACACCGTATATGGGGTGTGTGTATACATATACACACAAAGAACGATGATTTGAAATGGGAGAGTTTTTATTAGCATAGTTTGGATCTACTCTACATATTTCATATATAGCTTAGCTATGCAAGCTTAACCATCTTAGTATAAGCAATGAGAAACCGTCCCCAGAGGAGTATCAATAAAACTTTATAACAAACATGATCTACTTTTCTTTTTGCCCAGACAAATCTCAGTTTTTTAGGATGTGATGAAAATTTCTTGTGTTATGGGCCTCACCTTCTGAGCTACTGCTGTGCTGTTGCCTATCTTCTCCATGCGATGTAATGCACGTTTTCATTAGTCTTGCCTGCCTAAGGGGGAATATGCTCCATCTTAGCATCTAGTTAAAATCTATCTTATGTTTAGCTTGTGTCCCCTTCCCCATTCTGCCATAGCTAATGGAGAAATAGTTGCATTCATACATAGACACAAGCAGAGCAGTCTTCTAGAAAGTCTAACTGAACATATCCGTTAGCAACATTCACTGTAAATTAAATGGAATTTATGCCTTCTTCTCACCCTCCAGTCCTTGATATACAGAGAAATGCAGGAATACAGTGCATACCCTATGCCTACAGAGGCAGAGAAGCTAACATTAGTTTCAACTAAATTTTATATTGTTCTTCATTTGGATGATACATCTCTTTCAGCAAAAAGGCTCAACATCAAGAATTGGCATGATCGATGAAACTGATTGCTGCAGTGCAGAAAATGCAAAGCAAAGCAAAGTTGCTGATGCTGTAATTAGATGATATGCAATATACAGTGTGTGTATACACACACATATAACAGTTCATGGCTATTTTCCCTCAAATACATGTGCTAGAAATGAAATATAGAAATTTCCATAACTAACGTGTTACTGCAGTGGTATAACAACATTAATCCTGCATGATGCAATTACAAGCACAGCAGGTCTTCCTGAACAAGAGGCAATAAAAAGTTTATACTGACTGTTGTGCTGTGTGAATTACTGTGTGACTTGAAGTGTGGATTAGTTTTATTAACTTATTAATACATTTAGGATGGTGTTTTTAGGCACTAGAACTTTGGCATCCCGTTCTCAAACTGTTTTGAAAACAGCTCGAAGTCTTTGGAAGTGAGCACAGGATTCTGTGTGATACACGATTTAAGGTACTTACTACTGCCCACAAAGGCAGCAGCATAGGACCAGAACTTCTGCCTTCACATAATGTCTGACTTGTACCTCCATGCTCTTCTGCCTTCGTCTGACACCGATACAAAAAGCCAAACAAAAATGTAAGACCCACACAGGACCAGTCTTTGGTCCAGAAGAAATCTTTGGGTCTCACTAAACAACTGCTGGCGAAGGTGGACCTGTCAGGTTTTATGTTCATACTATCTTTATTAACAAAACGTCTTGCCACAGTTCTCTGCTCTCTAATCTACTTTCAATTTGTAGGCAGAAATTACTCCCATAGATACGAAGATGGTGAGAAACCTCTGAAGTTAATTGTAGGAGCAGAATGGAGAGAACTTTCCCCAGTTCACATGTAATGTGGTGGCAGCTTCTACAAGGACACACTTGACTGCCTCAGACATGAGAAATGAAGAAGTCCTATCGCACATTTCCATTACACTAAGTTAATGAAGTTGTGATCTTTAACTTCAAACTATGCCAACTTTCCCTCAACTTTGTTTTGTTAACTGATTTCTTGATTCTTTTGATATTAATTATTATGATGACCACCTTTCACATAGTAATGACCAAGTATACATGGAATCTGGAGTACCTCAAATTCAGCACAGCTGTTTTCTTCAAGACAGGACAGCAACAGCAGAGGAAGATGAAAATGAAAGAATGATAGAAGAAAACATGGCAGAGAACAAATCTTCTCCCTATTATAAATATATTCTTTCTAGCTGTCTAATCTTCCTCACTGTTTAATCCCTCTTAAAAGTTCCACTATAATTCAAATTTCTGAAAAAAATTAAGATCTATCAAACCTCAAATTTTTAGGTTTTTTTTTCATAAGCACAATATTTTAATGCCAATTTTCAAAACATAACATCTCATTTAGGAAAGTTCAGTACAGCTACACGAAAATCATACACTACTTTTCACAGCCAGTGTGCTCTATGAACTCTGGTGACAAAAAAAAACCCTAACAATATTTTTTACCTACAGTTCTCAATCAGTGAACAGTTTAAAACCCCACACTTTTCAACCTGAACGTTTAGCACATTTCTGCATACTAATTTAAACTTCTTCTGGCTAATATTCTGTAATGAAATATCTCATTAGATTCTTATATCCAGTAGTGGCTGTCAGACAAATGAATTACAATAATTTGATTTCCCTCCTCAGCAGTGCAAACAAAAAAGAAAAATAATTTTTCAGAATATATTCTTCTGAACAGTTATTCTGATATTTCATATTATAAACTTTGGATATAAAAAAAAAAGAAAACAAAAGCCATTCATTAAAAGAAGGAAATTCTTGTAAAACCGTATTACTTGGCTGAACGAAAACTTAAAATACATGACATCATTAGATGTCATGTGGAAGATGCCTATAATTTTCTTACAGTTTATCATCAAAACACCAGGTGCTTCTACAATGTTTACCTTTAAATTTTATCAGTAGGTTAGCATAGGAAAATATTGCGATACTCAGTCATTAAAAAATGCTTTTTATGAAATCAACTTGGCTTACAACTCTTACTTTCTTACAAAATATTGAGAAGTAGAGAGTAATGCAACAATCCTATAGCAATCCAGTCTGGCAAAGAGAAAAAACTATCGAGAAACAAGAAGAACTGGCTGCTAAAAGGTTAGATCATAATTAATTTCAAACTTTGTATACACTTAACTTGATTCAGCTGTGGGGTATAATCCTAAAAAGATGCATATTTATAATTTGATTTTTAAAGATGTCCTAGAAGTCTCTCTCAGCTGTTTTCCACCATTCCAGTAACTGTGAGAAGTGCAATTATTTTGGCAGTTATAACCAGGAATGAACGTTAATGCTCTTACCTGTACACTTGTAGTCAGGGGCTACTCCTTTAAGACCAGCATCGAACACTGATATCTCTACCTTTTGCTTTCTGTGGTGGCAGCTCAGCAGCACAGAGGGCTGTGATACAACAAGGTAGAGAAACGGCTGTAGCTCTATGTCTCCGGTTCCCCTGCGACCAGGCTGCCGAACAATAGTTATACCGAGGGCTTGTCGAGCAGATGATCTTGTGGAAGCATGAAGACTTTCTAGTGACAAAAGACCTGTTTTTCTTCCAGTAGACGGAGGAACATTACTGTTAAGAAGATCATCTGCTGTGACGGAAGAAATACATGGCTGGCTGGGCTTCTTAGTATCCTGGCTGCCACCTGAGCCCGCTTCTGGAAGGTTCAAGGAGCTTTTGCTTATTTTCTCACCGTCTTTCTGCTCTTGTACTGATTTTGATTTAGGTAAGGCAATGCACGAGTAAGTCATCAAGGAGATTCGACTTGCTGTAACAAAAATATCAAAGGGAATGAAATTGAGATTCTTCACGATGGAAGACTGGTGGGAAGGACGGGCAATACGATACTGGCTGGTACCACTGTGCTGCTCAATCTGAACGATTCTGATCTTAACACTGTCACTGCCAATTCCACTGTCCTGTGCCCCGCTGTAACGGGAAGAAGTCTCAACTGTTCCTCCATCACAAACATCCATTTTTTTCTGCTCTTGCTTGGAAACCTGCAAAGGAAAATATATGAACTTATTATATCCATATCCCAACTATTTCCATTTCAGTGGCAGCAAACAATCACTACATAAACATGATGTAAAAAAAAAGAGAATTAAAAAAAATATCTGCCAAGTTAACTTTAACACAGTAATCACTCATGAAAACACAGCAGGTGTCTGTTCCAATGAAATGATGACTCACAACAGACGACGTGCCAGAAGAACATGTGAAGGAAAAAAAAGTAGTAAGGATTTCTAGCCTTAAATTCAAACTGTTTCTTTAAACGCTAAAGAATCTACAAGAAATGTATGGCTTAATATAAAAACATATCTCTGTGAAATAATATACTGTAAATAAAAAGCCTAGTCAGAATTGTTTTCCAGTTTTGAGCACTGATGCTCAAAAAGTCCTCTTTGGCACTAAATTTTACCATGATTAGATGCAACAGAACGCAATATTAATCTACTGCAAAATCACAAAAAGACTAAATGGAAATTATAAGTTGAAATGTATAAATATTAGGTTGTAGAAACATTTTTTTTTCTTAAGAGCCATTGAAATGACAGCTGCCTTACATAAAACATCGAAGTTTTTTAAGGAAATGTCAGTATGAGTTCTTAGCTTATCAAGGCTACACACAGTCTTGACTGCGACATTCACAGGTCTTCACACGAGAAATCACTGCATATAAAAATATTTCAAAACAAAACCACACACTACTGATAAATAGTGAAAAGAACCTTTCTTCTATCTCAGGAAATGCAAGAGAAACAAAAAGTTGCAAGGCTGTGTCCAGAGACCACATAATACCAGGTCAAGACACAGAGATATGCAAGACAAGGAGGTGCTTCAGGAAGAAAACACTTCCAATATCGCTCATGAAACAAGCAGAAATACGACAAAGAGCTTCAGGATAAGGTGGGGAGCATTTGCTAAAATATTTGGGAAAAGAAAAAACCCTGCAGAAATTAAATATGATAAATATAATGCAGAGCCAACTCCTCTGATTCATACAGAGTTTAGAGCCATGCATTCACCCCGCATCCAAAGCATAACTAACACTGCCATCTATGCTGCTCAGAAGTATTGTTTCTGCTCTGCTTCACACAAGAACTAACATAAGAAATGCCTGAGTCTCAGTCAGATTCATGACCCATCCAGCCCAGCACACTGTTTGTGACAGCACTAGGAGGAGACTCTCCCTAGAGACCATGGGCCCTGGCCACCTGCTGCAGTCTTTCTCTCCTACTCCCCAAACATCCATAGCTGTTGCATTTGGGATGCTAGTGGAACACACCTGTGTAGTTGTTTAGTGGCCATTTATGGGCTTCTTGTCCATCAGTTTGTCCAGTTCCTTTTAAGACATGCTGAGAGTATCTGGCCTCCACAACTTTCTGGGGAAGCACTATTTTTTTTTTCTTTGGTTTAAACCAATCTCCTACTGGTGTCATTGCATTTCCCCAATCTTTTGTAGCACATGATTTGCCATTTAGGTCCACATTCAGCTTTATCACCGCTGCTATGACTTTGTAAACCTTGATGATAGCTCTCTTCAGCCTTCTCCTCTCCAGACAGGAAAAATCTCCAAGGTCTTTAGTCTCTCCTCACAAAGCAGCTCCTCCAGCACCTTTAATCTTTTTATCTTCCCTTCTCCACCTTTTGTAACTCCACTACACACTTCTTGAGGATACAATATTCAAGAAGTGCGATCATCATCGTTCTATACAGCAGTAAAGTGATGCCTTCTATCTTGTTCTTAGTTTCCATCCTGATGAGGTCCAATATTGTGTTGGATTTTTTTGGCTGCCACCACACACTGATTCAATGATTTCATTTCTTTGTTTAAGGACCTACTTTAATAGTTTATTTTTCTTCTCTACCCTAGTGAATCTTTGAAAAGGTAAATAAAAACTAGGGCAAACCATACCTTAACTTCCTCTTGAAAAATACAATCCCGAATTAAAAGTACTTCCCAAATTTATCAGCAACTTAACTACAGGAATGAAGGGCAGTGAATTACTGCATTTTTTCAGACTTTGGTTTTTATGCAGTAATATTAATTGATTCTACACATACTACAAAAATTGCGTGGTGAGAAGTTAAACAAAGGCATTTTTTTTAAAAGGTTCCTTTATGTTGTGTTTCAGGAAACAAAGGGAGCAACCCCCTCTTCTTTTCTTTAAAGGAATGAACATGCTAGACAGAAGTATTACAGAGGAAATCCTAAAACAGAACCATTAACTAGCTGAGATTTTCTTTGAAAGGGTTTTTGCCAGCTCTGGTTACAATCTTTTCAGATTCACTCATGTACATATTTTTCAAATAACCAATAAAATTCCTTGTGGCTGATTTCTATGGCAGACTCGTATCACTGACTTGTAAATGTGATACCACTTTTAATGCCGCGTTTGTAAAAATAACTAGAGACCATTTTAATTAATTACCGCATTGTGAGCCAAGAAATCTTGATTCCTCTTGATGTCCCAGCGAAGTTAGGCTATTCACACCTCAGCCTTTCTGTCAGGTAAACTATTAAGTGCTTTGCTCATATCCTGACTGATGGCACTTTTAGAAATGGTATAGGTGGTTTTATCACTCACATATTGAGGGCAGGCAGAAGACAGAAGGGATGGAGCTGTGAAACAATCTTGCCATATCATTTCATGGAAATGTTGCCTGAAATGAAGTAGAAGGCATCTGCTGGCAAACTCAGCAAATTTTAATTGCTCCACAGCCATCAGCTCAGTCTGATGAAAAATCTTTTTAGAATGCATTGGTCTATAGTGAATGATGCTCTTACAGGTACTACATAAAATTCTCTCATTCTTCTTTATGGAGCAGAAATTTCTAATAGCTACCTGACATTTAGGTTATGCTTGACTTGGCTAGAGAGATTGAAGATACACTGTCATCCACTAAATGATAAACTTCCAGGAAGAAAAGCATTGCACATATATGACTATGTAGAAGGACAAAGCACAGTACTTCTGGTTTCTGCACAGATCCTCTCTTATCACACCTAAGGAAATTTGACTTGAAGCTTAGTTCTTTTCTTCCTTATATTATTAAGAACTTAATAATACGCTGGTCTATGTAAGGCACTTCAAGGAAGGTAAGAAAGCAGCTCTGCATCCATCCCCATTCAGACTATAGTTTCTCTGTGAAGACTACTACATGGGTGCTAATTGGTCCCAACTGTTGAGTTTCCTATTATGCAGACATTTGACTACAGAAACTTTACTGAGATCTCAAATCAATTCAGGCAGGTCACCAAACAGCCATCAGATGGCAACTTCTGCTCAGTACTAAGCAGCATGGAATATGAACCAGTGCCCAAAAGGTGAAAGACACCATATCCTATTACAGCTTTCCATGCCACCCAGTTCCATAATGAAACTGACTTACGTATGCTCTTACCACATATATTATAAAGGTTGGAATGAGTGAGCAATGATTTGCAAGACAGCTTTATATAACACAACTGGATACAAAATAAAGGTGCAGAAGAACCACTGGAATGCCTTACATCTATTTCAACTCAGTAAGCATCAAGCTTTCCAATCAAGTTTCACAGTTAAGCCAAAAATACACCAAGTAATAAACTCGGAAACCATTTAGGTATTCCTCTAACAGGATGAGGATATGAGAGGGAACAACTCTCAGTATAACAACTCTAAAAAGTTCTTTGCTTTATTATAGAATAAATGGGCCAATACTTTAAAGATGTCAAGAACAGCAATATCAGCTTGCTGTTAGCAAATGAAATGGTAACGTCTATCATTGGGTTGTATTATATCAGTTCTCTTACTCTTTACATAACCCATTTAAAATGAACAATAAAAGTTTTCTTTAATTAGCTACTGGTGTGCATTAACATGATCATGATTAAACCATAAAAACCAACTGTACATTAGACTGGTCCCCTATCCCATGTGTTTTAAATTATTTTAGTTGAAAATGTACTTTGAGTCCCTTTTAAAAGATCGACCTTGTGCTTTCAGAGAATTAAATGCATATTACTGTAGTGGAGAAGATAATGTTTCAGACCTCCAGGCATATATTAAACACACTGGCAGCACATTAGACAAAATGCTTTACTTATTAGATACTTCCTATTCTAAACAGTGTCATCAAAGGCTAAAAACAAAATCCATAGAAAAGCTGCACAATGCTTCCACACAGAACCTGTGCCAAAATCCCTGTACTTTCCAACTAATGAGGAAAGGATGTGTACTCTTAACATATGAATGTAAGATTTTCCAAGCATTCACTTTAGGAAACAGGACTATTGATTCCACATGGCTTATGTTAAATGAATCTGTATTGGTAAAATAACCTTTAAGATATTTGGCATGATAACTGTAATTAAACAGTATTCAAAGAAATAAAACAAAAGGGAATTTGGTTCCACAATGGCTAATTAAAATAAAATGAAAAAACACAGCATGTCATCTATCAAGATAAATTGTTATTGTTTAAGAACTATTTAAATACTGTTAAAATATACTTTTAGATAAAATCTGAAAGGACTGGAAAAATATTTGTGGCTTAAAAATGGATAGTTTGGCAAAGAAAAAAGTATAGGACGCAGAAATTTTATGCTGAGATAATAGCTTTAAAGCTTTGAGCACAACCAGATGCTACTTAAATCAGAGGAATTCTACAGTTTCACTGTCAGAACGAGTTGCAATATGGAAAGGTTTTCAATAGCTAGAAAAAAACATGTCAAGATGATAGTTTACTTCTTAGATCACTTCAGTGCATTTTCTCGTTGTTTCACAGTTACATATCCTATCAATACAAGACACCATAGAAAAGGTGTTGAAAGCTAGAGTAGTAGCTAGGGAACTGTGGCTAATTCTTCCTTTTCATGTGTTGAGATGGGTAACTTTACTAGCTTAACTCCTTGAGTTCAGTAGGGCATATGACACATATCTATTTAGTGAAAGGGCATGGAAATAGCATGTCCTGTAGAACACACACAGAAAAGTAGATCAGAAAATCAAGGGTAAATAAATATATGTGCTTCTCAAAATTGGCAACCGGTCCCATCTGAGGTCACTGCAGTTTTAAACCAGGTAGCTCTTATTTTCCATTCCTGAAGAAAGTATTTAGATGGTAGAGACATGCCTTCAAAGTTTTCATTCCATAAAGAGAGGTGATAAAACTATCAAGGTAAACACACAATAATTAACACATTTAAAAAATGTTGGTTTACAATTAAAAACAATTAAAAACATTTTAAAATGTTGTTTTACAACAATTGGCAGCATTTTTTATTATATTTTCACTTTCTTAATCTCTCAAGAGTTTTCAACAATAACAAATACAAGCATGTGAAAATGTCACTATAAATATTTCTATCAGCTTTATTTTCTTTTACTGATACTTTACAGGATAATTCTTTAATTAATACAGTACCTGTAAGCAACTTCATCTTTGGAAGTGCAACTGCTGTTTACCAAAAGCATCTACATCTGCATAATTTTTCCAGCTTGTCATATTAATTATGCAAAATTCCCAGCCTTCTGCACAACCATTCCTTAACTCTGATCAAAACTCTTTAGCCAATCATGAGATCATTCTTCACATTACATAAATTATGGAAAGAGGTAAAAGTGTGAAACCACAGAACCAAAGTGCCAATCACATCTGCTCCATCACTGTAGCACGTGACCTTGTTTTATTTCTTTTGCTAAAAAGTCGCACTATTACCATGGAAATAAAAATTTTGCCTGCTCCACAAACTGAGCTACAGAAATGGAATATGTTCCCTTTTTTTTTTTGGGGGGGGGAGGATTAAACTGGAATTACAAAGAAAACATTTCATGCTATCCTCCTGGCTTTGTTCTAAGTGCTTCACCTATTCCATTAAGTGTTTCTAACAGTTTAGAAATTTATTACATGTACCATTGTTATCTAAAGAACCTTTTTTTTTTGTTAACCGAAGTTTACTACATTGTTCTACTAAACACTTCAACTAAACCAAATTTTTGTTTGTTTTGCATACGAGTTATATGATTGACTTTAATTCTGATCATTGTCAATATTATTTTGTAAATTGACATACTAATCTCACATGGACAGTATAACAAAAGACACTTATATTAGACTAGTATTAGCATATTAGACTGCTAAATTATGTCTTCCAGTCTAATAAAATTTCTCGTCTAAGTTTTCAATTAAAACAAGTCCTACAATTTTATCTAGATGGATTTGCCTCTATTTGTATCAACCCAACTGAAGAAAGACTTCTGCATAACATGAATCCAAAGCTGTACTCCGAAAAGGGAACTATTTAATCAACCCAAAACGAGACAACAAAAATATGAGAAATTTTTGTAATAGTTTATTTCATATAAAAGTCAAATGTATTTTTTTTCCCACTAAGGAATCTTCTTTTAACCAGAATTCACTGCAAAAAAAAGTACACTAATTTGAAATGTAATTATGTATATGAGCTCCCAGACTTACAGAAATACTCCTGACAGGGATTCACATGTAGCTTTCACAATACTGAAGGAATTACGTTCCAGTTGTAACATGGATCTATGTGAATGCTAAATCCTTTCTAACGCCAACAGAATTTTTTTTTAACCTTAATACAAACTATGTTTATTTGGCTATCCTACAAAAGGCAGTAAGAAACTTTTGCATTCAGTGGTTTTTTTTAAAGAAACACTTTCAATTTTAAAAGACCTGGCTAAAATCTGGCAGAGTACTTTGTTCAACAGTAAATTTCATTAATATATTTACTAAAATACAGCTTTGTTGTGTTCGTTTTCAAATTTAATTTCAGAATTTTAAGTTAATATCGTTGCTTTTATATGAAAAAGCCTGGATTAAAATAAACAAACATATTTACTTCAGAAAAGGAGAGGGTTTGTTTATTTTTACACCTTTTTCTTTTTTCTTAAAGCCAAGAAACAGTGTATATCCACGGGAGTCTGATCGCATACTTCACTTGGACACTTTTAAAAAGCAGTTGAAATTTCAGCTTGATTTTGCATGACATCACATTTCCATGCAGAAGGATACACTGAACTAAATGGTGGTTCAGTGTTGATATAATCTTGCAGAAAGCACCTTGGTCTCATCAAGCCAGCTGAACCTTTCAGGAGGCTGAATTTGTCATTCTCTGGTGTGCCTAAGTACATTGAGGAGGAAAAAAACCAACCCACAGCAAAAAGCATTCAAGGAATTAAAACTTTAAGTCTTAAGGCTGTGATTTCATATCAGAAAACTTGCTCTCAAACACTAGAGACAGACTAATTACCTAATTCAGCATCCAGTATGGCCATGTAAACAAGTTTGCCACTGGAACTGGTATGTCACAGCTTGCGGCAGGATTATTTTTAGTGGTGCTGCCACTGACCTGTCCTGGGAAATCACAGAGCTACTGGGTGGCACCTATCACAACACTGGGCTTAGGCACAAAATATCCCTGGGTCCTACACATTGATGTTTTCTCCACCAGGTGTTCAATCATGGATCAAAAATTTTCTCATGTGATGAGTATGTTTAAAGTAAGAATTCACTGAACATTTTTTAGATGCAAGAGTTTAAATAATTTAATAATAGTATGAAAATATCAGATGGTTCACTGTTATGACATCTGGCGATGAGAAACTTAACAGATATTTACTCCCATTGCAGTAAACTGGAATATTCTCCCATTGACTAATATTCAGTGTTCTGTAAAATAAATCAAAAGATGCAGAGGCAAATGCCAAACATCCTGGCAGTGATTCAAAGCAGGATTCAACAGAGCCCCAGAATGCAAATTTAGGCATCATTTTCAAGAATAGGATGAATGAATGTATGAACCATGAAAAGAGCCATTATTGTAAGACAGTAGTGTAACTTGGTACTTGACTTTCATAATACAGAATCTACCTGCAGCCTCTTAACTGAATAAGCATAGTTAAATGAACTACCCTTCAAATCAAACGCTACAGTCTCTTCCTTAATATATACTAGAGCCTTTATCTGTTTTGAACATCTTAAAGGCAATTAAATAACTAAATCCACAGCAGATTAGAAGACGTCATGTACAAATGTTGCCCAACTAAACAAATTTCTTTCTACATTATTTCCAGTAATGTAAGTCAGACTGAGTCAGACTATATGCCACAAGAAGAAAAATCCACAGTACAGGAATCTCCAGTGAGAAACGTCCAACTGCTAGCACACAATTGCTCACTGAAAAGTGTGCTGGGATGTCAAATGCCTCAGGTCTTAAAGCTTCCAGATGTCTGGAAAATTATCTTTTCAGCCTTGCTGCCTTTTTTTTTTTTTTTTTTTTTAGGTTGTTACATCTCACCTGTTTCAATCCAGAGAATCAAGTATCTACCCTAAGGTTTGACCAAATCCTGTTTCAATTTGTCCAGTGTATCTTATAAAGAGACTACATGAGGAAGCAAAGCACATGAAGTAGCATGTGAAATAAAGACTAGGAAATTAAGAATTCCAGAAGAGGAAAGGTCTGGGGGGGTGGGGCAGATCACAGGCCATCACAGAATATCCCTATTTTTAGCAAGTTGTTTGCCACAGCCTCGGTGTGCAATTACACACCAGACTGAATTTGTGTCTCCTCATTTGTCCTTCTATGATTGTGTAAAACAATACTTGAAGCATCCAAAAAATAAACCCAGAAAAAGCAAAAAAATCCAACAACAACCCCAAAAAATGAGAAAAAACATACTTGGTTTTTGGACTGCTCCCTTCCCTGCTCATTGCACTACTGCAAAGCAGAGAAGGAAAACAACAGACTGTGGCAGCCCAGTTTGGATTAGCTTAATGAGCCTCTAAATTGCATCCTAAATTGCACCCTCTGAACTCATTTAAAAATAATTAAAAACAAGACTTGTGGTATTGGAGCAGGAAGGACAGGTCAGTAACAGGACCTCTGAGAGCCCATCACAGGAGCAGATGACACATGGAGATGCATCTTCAGGCTTTTCTGACTGATCAAGTCTGGCAGCCTTCCAGTCACCTTAGTCTCTCAGTGCTAAGAGGCTGGTTCAAAGTACCCAGCACCTGGAACATGCTGAGATTTGATTTTATACCTTACTGGAAAATCAACGGAGAATTACTATCAAACAAATCCAGCAGCAGCCTGCCATTTTCAAAGCTTCTAACTGCAGCACTAAGATTTCATCTAACTGAAGTTGAAGACAATTAGAGGGCATAGATACAAAGATCAGTTTTCTTCTTAATGAAAATCACCTTTGGCCTTTATATGCTTCTACATGGGATTATTATGGCGTGTTATATTAAAGATGCAAAGAGAATGCGGATATTACTGAATATTATTTATATATACTTATTTTTAAAAAAATAAAAACAGTGCTTTTACAATTTTGGACCATGAAGTTCCTGCTGTTTCACTAACAATTGCTGGGGGTTTTCCTGCTTTTTTTCCTACTTGTTGAATGTCATTAAGATACTTTCTTAACTATTATTCTAAGTATAATTTTCTAAATTATGTGACTGCCGCAATGTCAATGCAGAAAATATTCACTAGAAATGCACACAGAACAAGTAGAATATGTCTGTGGTCCATACTTTCAAAATATTTCTGAGGTGTTGCCTTAAAGCTAGTGTTCCAAACAGCTTCTAATTCAGTTATACAGGCTGTGCAAGGTATTCCTTTCTGCACACCATTTAAAAACACACCAGTTTTCATTCTTCCTACGAAAAAAAACCCAACTTTGAAAAGCAAGCTCAGGATAGCCCATCTTCCAGAATCTCCAAACAGCCCAAATCAGACACGAACATACTGCCTTATATATTTAACAAATGGTAAATCGTGACATTTACAAATGTAATTTGAAGTATTCATCCTTTAGTGTACTGTTAAAGAATATTTTATCAAAACTAATCTTTGAGAGGGTATCTTAGCATTTTCTGTTTGTCTCTATGGCCTTTTTAAGATAACAAACCTGCAGCACATGCAGTGGTATGACAGAGCTATAGACTACTTTTAATCATATCTTTAATCGACATTAAAATAAAACATAGGGTGAAGCCTAAAATTAATGAATGGAACACACTCTCCCCCTCTCCCCAAACATAAGATGCAAATGTTCTGCCTGAATTATTAAATAAATACTAACAAGCTTTAACTGTTTGGAGTGATGATCATTGTTATGTACACATACATATAATCATATATACAGGTACACAGTACAAAAATCTGTTGTCTGTTTGTTTTTTGAAAATTAGTTTTCAGTTTTATAACACCTACTGAAAAAATTCCCACTCTGTCAGAATGCAGCACGTAAGAATCTAGGTGAACTTGCTACTGAACTCGGGTTCAGCTTGCTGAGAAACACATGAAGCCTTGTCCAAAACAGCCAGAATGCACAACTTAGCCAAGCTAACTTTCTGACTTTCATTATTTTGGTAGCTGGACCATACTGATCCTGGGCATAAATCCATTTGCTACGGTGGGCTTCATCATGGACAAAGACCAAATAAGGCACTCAACACAGACTAGCCTACTGAGACATTATTTTGGACAAACTGCAAGGATTTAATAGACACAATGGGTAAAACCTCCAGCTGTTCGATATGTAATAGACATTTATCTGGGGAAAATGCCTTACTGCCAGATAGAATGAATTTTACAAAAACCAGAGAGATTTTCAAGAGCATGAAGATCAATTAGGTGCCCATCTCCCACTGAAAAAATAAGAGATTGGCAGATTTATTTGTGATTCTGAATCTCTCCTACCCTCTACTATCCCTGTTTAGGATGGAAAAGAATCAGCAAAAGCAGCTAGTCTGTGTCAACAACATTTTGTAGACTTGATCACATATTCTAGTGGGAAAGCAAAAAAGACATACAAATGAATGCAAGAACACAGGTGAACAAACACAAACACATAGACCTAATTATCCCTGTAGCTATGTGAAAAAAACATGCCCGACTTCCTGAAATACTGTCTTATGTCACTGCTCTTCAGAGAATATTTCATGAAATCTGTAGGCAGGAGCTGTACTCAGTAAAACTAACGAAGTTTTATGGATTCTCTTTTTTAACCAAATTTACAATAATTTTAAATAGTTGTCACTGTTCATTTCTGAGAATACTCTACTGAGTCACTATTACTCCTGTGCTTTGATGGAGAAAGTTAAAATTAGTGGAAATCTTTACTTAGGAGGAGTCAAGAATGAAGCTTTCAGTCTTGATTCATGCAGTGAGTCACAGGCAATTTGGAGGGATGGTACAGACTCAGAGAAGTGAAAAGACTTGGAAATACTGCCTAGAAAACATGCACTGAGGAAAAAAGTTGCTAATATGCAAAATTATTAATCAAAACCATTAATTATCATATCACCGAAGCTGCATATTATGTATAAA
Source organism: Cuculus canorus (assembly GCF_017976375.1). Lineage (NCBI taxonomy): Eukaryota > Metazoa > Chordata > Aves > Cuculiformes > Cuculidae > Cuculus > Cuculus canorus. Next base: position 23,721,821 of record NC_071402.1, read on the forward strand.
TAACCAAGAGCTTTACAATGTCTTCTCTCTTGATAGGTACTGGCGGTCAGTTCTTTGCAGAAGTAAGTGCGAGTAATTGAAATGGCTGCAACCTGAATTGATTCTGGGTAATGTTATTAATTGTCATGTGGCATGACTCATATCACCTGTCTTATCATAATCATAATCTATGATTTCAGTGTTTGATATAGCAACAAGTAACTCAATCAGACTGAAGACTAGCTGTAAAAATGGAAGTATTTGTCCTGCTTTTGAATCTACTTTATAACCATCAGAAAACTCCACAACCTAAGCCGTATAACTACTACCTCGGCTACCTAATGAGGACATCAACAGTATCAGATTTTATCATGCTTATTGAAGACACAGAACCTACGCATGTACTTTGTGAGCCTGCATTTAGGGTGACAATGCTACTAAACGCAGTTCACTGTAATATTTACTATATTGGCTTTTACAGTAGACGGCAGAATATATCAACACATTTAGAAACAATGAAATACAGCTAAGCTTTTTATATGTCATTCCAGTCTGAACATTGCGTTTCCAGGAAGAAACGCTACTACATTCTCTGCCCCATTCAATGAAAGTCCGCTGCAACATTCATAATGTTCAAGACAAGTGAAAAAATTAATATTACTGAGACAAGTCAACCTCCCTGCAAGCAGTGTATAGAAAAAAATTAGTAGTTGGGATTCAGAGGGGGCTCAGAAGCTCACATAATCCCAGAATGAATGTTGCTGATCAGGGTGTAGGATTTAATACAGAGAATTATTGTCTACTTTGGGAAACTCTCAACTGAAGTGTAAAGTTCAAAACTATACTCTTTCACTCAAAATATCTAGTTCAAATTCAGCTACCTCAAATTTTCATGGAGTGACTGTGGATGCAACTGTGTGCAATATTGCAGGGGATGAATGAAACTCATCCAAGCAATTTAAAGTATGTGAAAGAAACTGATTAGCTTTGAAGTGTAAAACTAAATTGTGCATTTCTACTAATTCCAGGTTAACGCACAACTGAAAGCATGTGTCATGAGAGTTTTTCACTGTGTGAAACCTCCGTGCATGCATAAACAACCAAGAACATGCATATGTCCTTTTGACTAACCTCCACGAATTTACCTATGGATTCTTTCTCTTAAGGCTTCCTATTTTACTGTACAAGAATTGTACCTAGGTTTCTACTGCAATTAATATGTTTCCTCATAGGAAGTTATCAAAAAGTACTGCACAGCCCTTTAAAAAGATACCTCCCTGCTGTTTTTGGCAACAAAATCAAATGATGAGACAAAGCCTCCTAACAACGGAAACGCAGTATGGCGATGACTCAAGTTACTGGCAAGGACTTTGTTTTGATAGTATCCTTGAACTAACCAAAATCACTTTATTTTCAGGAAAACATCCGACAAGTGGCTATGTGGGAATCCGAGTACTGGTAAAACTACCACAAAAAGGACTGCAAGGTATTATTCAGATATTCTATCTAAGGATTTTTATTGGCAATCCTCAAGACCAAGTTACACCTTTAGATGCCTTCTCCTGACACGAATCAAGCTACAAAGTTAACTCTGGTTATTAAAACTGCCAGAAAAGCCCAATGGTAAAAAACAGTCCAGAAGCAAAATTAATGTCATTTATATGTCATTTAGCCCTTCCACAAATCTTAAGTAATGCATTAAAAGTAAACTAGCACAGAAACCAATGTAATGTCCAGGCACAGTTAAAACAAAACAATACACACAGTCTGTTTGTCCAAAATAATACAATAGCCTTTTGGTCTTTATTTAACCTACTAACACATCGACACGTAAAAGAAAGAAGGCAACTTGCCTCAGAGGATTTGTGAAGCAGGAATCTTAAAGCAAAAAACTTATATCTAAGTTTAACAAAGATGAGGAAACACTTTATGCTTTACCCAGAAAGTCCTGACTAAATTCTTCTCAACTGAGATGAAAAAGCCATTTCAGATCCATCACAGTCAGAAAAATCTCTTCATGCAGCAGGATCATAATTTACTAGATTTCCAAGATCAGTTTCTCTTTGGCCTGTGACTTTCATTCAGGTGTGAATACTTCTGTATGAGGGTACAGCTTCAGCAGTCGCTAGAATATTGTCCCATTTATCTATAAAATAAGATTCTACTGTATTGCATGCAATTAGACTTCAGGAAACAAGATTAATTTTAACTACTGCACAATATATCAACTAATAGGCAACCACAAAGGAAAAAAATGAGGGCAATATTTTTCTACCTCAGGGAAAGATATCATTTGTTACACATAAAAATATTTTTATTTAATGTTATGTAGAATAATTCTTGTCATAAAAAGAACTCTCATGCAGCTTAAATCTAGTAAGTCTACTTGTTGCAGAGAATAAAATTAATCTGTATAGAACAATCTAGACTAAGAAAATTGAAGTTATACATTGCTTAAATTTTGCCCATCAATTCTGTGCACACGTATGTCTCAAAACAATGCTCACTTTTTAGCACATCTTTATGTTATTATGTATTTGGAAACATAGACATCAAATTAACTCATAGAGCAGTGCTTTCACATTTAAAGGTTTCAGATCTTTAACGTGAACAGAATAGGAAATGTATGTCACCTTACAACTAAACATGCACCATCTTACGAAGGTGCTGCAGAACAGATTTTCAGATTTAGATGAGACTGATGCCATTTTTTACTAAGGTCTATGCATATAGAATTCTGGTAACAGATAAGATTCTTTTTTTTATATACTTAAAACATTATAAAAATTATTAAACTATAATATGGTTGTAAAGGTATACAATCGTGGCTAAGCCTCAAGCAAATTCATTTGAGAGGAAACAGTAAATGCCATTTAACTCTGTCCCAATAAATTAACCTCGGACCCCTTGAATATCTTTGCAATTCATTTTATTTTATACACATAGGAAGGCTATTCTCTTTCATGTTTCATCTCACTACCAATAAAAAGAATATTTATCTCTAGTTGAACCACCCAATCCATAGAGGCATACAGAAGTGGCCAAACAGTGTCTGTGGCCAGCTACTAAATAACAGCTTTCCCTTCACTGGTAACTTCTGTTTTGGACTCCTCCAACAACCCTTTTTCCCAATTTTCACAAATAGATAAAAACAATTAACTGAGACTGACTATTCTTCTTTTGTAATGTATAGCGTTGACAGAATCATAGAATAGCTTGGTTTGGAAGGGACCTTAAAGATCATCTAGTTCCCACCCCCCTGCCATGGGCAGGGACCATCCACTGGATCTGGCTTGCTGTGAACGGCCCATCCAACCTGGCCTTGACCCTAGCAACAGGAGATGCTAGTCCCACTCCACCCTAAGTATGATTTGGGTTACTACTATATTGAAAAGTGCAACATTCTCTGTGGGGCTGCTTCTTAAACCAAAGTCATCATTTTTGCTTCCTTGATAAAATTAGTTCTAAAAAGTTTGTGAGAAGCTATGCCTCTCTCTCTCATTAGCACTGTAGTAAACCCTGATTAATTTGCTAATGCATTTGGCTTAGAACACAAAATATTACTGTTATTTGAGGAAGACTGACATACAAAGTCATCATATTGGCTTTATTTATTTCTAAAAATAGGTTAAAATGCAGCAAAACCACTATCTCTTATGAAGGAATGACAAAAAAAGGTGAGGATCCTTCTCACCAAGAAAACAAGGAAGTTCAAAATAAAAATCGCTCATGCTGTCTATAACTACAATTAACTCTTTACTAGATTCAACTATAATGTCTGCTTTTATTCCTCAGCTTTTACTTTAGGAAAAGCCATATTATTTTGCTTTAAAATGAAGAGAATTACAGAACCCATTTGTTTATAATTACTGTCAAGAATCAAGTTTTCTGCACTACCAAACAGGTGATGTTCCATACAAGGAAGAAACTTTAATCAGTGCTGTCTGAAGGTAATGTGGCCACAGCATCCAGCTCTACTGTATACAAGCATTAGACGACTCAAAGGAGATTAGTCAAGATCAAAGAATGCAGAACCTTCAGTCATATGTCGTCTGACCTAACATTCAAACTTTCTTCTCCTCATCAGACAATCAAGCATATCATCACTACGACACATTCAGTGTCCATAGTATGAGGAACTCCAAGCATGTGTTCTCTCACACTTCTGTTTAGGGTGAGTTTAAGCCACCATGTTGTCTTTATTCATTTGGTCCTACCTAAATTTCAACAACCAACTATATTTATGTATTTATGGCACAACTATAATAATTCTTACATAGTTTTCCAATTTTTCTAATCCTTTTTTTTTTTATTTGCAAAATGAATGAATATGATTTTCTCGCACACATTCTATAAAGCACAGTTTGAAGTTTTAGAACTATTCAATGACAATTTTTTTATTATCCCTTTAATGAATACTTCAGATTTGTACAATCATTAAAAGAGGAAGCTACATTTACTGATTATTCGTGCAGAAATGCATTCTGCTCATCCCAACTAATGAGACTGTTGCTAACAATTTTATTAAAAACTAAATATATTAACCAGCTGCAATAAATTTGAGGTTCTCCCATTATGTAGTGCTAACCCACCAGAAGGCTCTCAGAGCCCAGGATAATCAAAGATAAGGTATAACATAATGTGTGAACTGCTATTCCCTGAAACAAAACCTCAAAGCTTTAAAACATGGGGCAAAACTGAGCACATATAAAAGATATGATCAGTAATTTTGCAAACTACAAAAAAGGCAGAATTATCTGAGAAGTATTGTATTGGTTCACATTTGAATACCTACATTTTCTTGATATTACTGTTACCATGCACGAAGTTCACTCTACTTTTAGTCATCGCAACAAATTTTTCAATGCATAAGAAAAAAAAAAAGTTCTTTAAACCCCCAGGAAGCTATTTTCACACTTACCTTTTTTGTGTGCCAAGACTCTTATCCCAAATGGGATATCAAGATACACCTAAATTAGTCTAATGCGTATAAAATACGGAAACCAAGACTGTTTTAGCTCTCTAACACTGATTACCTTAGACTTGAAAAATCAAAAGACAGATAAACAGCTTCTTCAAAAGAAACTTGTAAATGAGGATTGCCAACTTCGCAAAGTTTCAACATACTAAAAATACTTCCAATTGCACGAGCTTTCCATAAGGATACGCATAAGGATACATAAGTTAACACATCTGTGCATACATCTGCCCTCTGTCACTTCACACTTTGGCTGTCTGGCTTCTTAAGTAGTATTATCTGGAACTTGTTTTACCAGTTCTCTGATTGTTATTATTTTTAAACAAAACACAAATGGAAACAAAGTTATGCCTGTTTTCAACAAAAAATATTGTACTATTCAATTTTTTTTTAATTCTCCACAGAAGTACCCATTGATAAACTTGACTAAGTTAAATTACATTGCTTGCTCTATTAAAGTACCATAAACAAGGAAGAATGCTATAAACTCCATTAGCTATCATTCCTTCAAATTTTATGTGTGATACAATTGTATAGCACTTTGTACATACCTCCTGCTGATCGTGTTCTTTATCTTACAATGAAGTTTGTAGCAACAAACAGAAGGCTGATGAGATCGCCATATAACCAGAAATAAAGTACAAGAGAACATAAGAAATGGTCCTACTGGGTCAGGTCAAAGGTCCTTCTAGACCCCTGCTCTCTGGCAGCATCCATAAGTGGATGTTCAGGGTAAAAGTATAAATAAAGCAAGTATAGAGAAATACTTCTTCAGAATACCCTTCCAGACTTCCTGAGCCTGCATACTACAGTGTATTAGAACTTATCAAAAATGCTTCTATAAGCCTAATTCTGCAGTGATAAAGAATGACTTACATCTTCTGCAGCTATTACTGCAATGTCTCTAATGTGACAATCTGTTACACAGTTTGATTCCACCAGGCTAGAAAGGAATCAGCTGCTACAGATGCATTATTGATGCCTTTGCCCTTTGGCGACCTCTCAGTTAACAATCAGTTTGCTATAATTAGTGCATTGCCTATTACTCACCGAAGCATTTGCTGATTTTGTTTGGGACATAGGAGCCGTACTGCCTCCAGCCTTCTGTATTGTTAAGATGATTACAAGTAACATTCTGCTCCCTATGAAATAACCAATCTTTACGTTTGTTAAGACTCCACAAAGTAATTTTTGTGGTAAAAGAACAAAATGTCAAAGTTGAAACAACTTTTGCTTCTCCCCTCCTCTCGCCCCCCCCCTCCCCTCATATTAATATCCTTTATTCAGGAAGCAGTGGGTTGTCTCTGCAATTTATCAGAATGTGGGGGTTTGCCTTATGGAACATGTCACATCTGGTGGTGGGGTTGACTCAAAGTGACTGGCCAAGAGCCAAGTCTAGAAGCAAAACATCACCTGGCAGGCTGACAAACACTGTTGAGGCCAGTGCTTGGGTAGCCTAGACAGAGTGCTCAAAAGTCAGTTACCTAAAAGCAGGTATTACAAAAGCACAAAACATTAGTTAGCAGGGTTGTGTCTTGAATTTTTGAAAGAAAACAAAAGATCTGCCCACACAAAGTTTCCCCCCTGCCTTTTTGCTCAACACTTCCCCAGGTAAATGACAGCTTGTGTGCATTGGCTATTGGCTCTAACTGCAAATTATGCTCGAAATATACACCAGTTGTGTATAAAAATTCCAACCAGACACTTCAGTCCCAGGTCATCCTTTGTGTGACCATTTTAACAGTACATCCGCGTCTGTCCTTCACCAGCTCAATTATTAAATGCAGCTTCTACTCAACTTTAACAACATTTTCTTCACGTGTTTGCAGGGAAAAAAGTAATTTTTGAAGCATTAAACTTGTGCAGTATCTATTGTATTTTAATGGGAACACTGAGGTACGATAACAGCAAATACACTGAAGAATTCTGGAAGCTTTGGTCATTGCTCAGACAGAAATAACAGAATGCCAAAGAGTGGCAGTGGAGGTCCGACTGGGACCCAAAACAGGAACAATTCTTTTGGTTTCTGCTTCCACTGTAAGCAAATATTTCCATCTTTGCAACAACTGATTATGGAGCGCTTCTTTCAACACCGCAATTAAAAGGCTGCGAATAAGAAAAGAATGATGGAAGGAAAAGATGATGAATTTAGCTACAAATTATTTCAAGAAATAGCTTATGCTGTTTTTTCTATTAGTATGTAAGCTACCTATCTGAATTTCATATTGTATGGGATAGGTACAGATATGTAGCCTATGTAACACATTTGGGCCAAGAGAAGTACAGGCTGAGAGAGTTGGGCTTGTTCAGCCTGGAGAACAGAAGGCTCTGAAGAGACCTTATAGTGACCTACGGATGCCTGAAGGGGCTACAAGAAAGCTGGGGAGGGACTGTTCACAAAGGCCTGTAGTGATAGGACGAGGGGGAACGGGTATAAACTGGAGAGGGGCAGGTTTAGGCTTGACATAAGGAAAAACTTCTTGACAATGAGTGTGGTGAGGCACTGGCACAGGCTGCTCAGGGAAGCTGTGGATGCCCCGTCACTGGAGGTGTTCAAGGTCAGGTTGGATGGAGCCTCAGGCAGCCGGATCTAGTGGGATGTGTCCCTGCCCATGGCAGGGGGGTTGAAACTGGATGATCTTTAAGGTCCCTTCCAAACCTAACTATTCTATGATTCTATAAAATAAATAAAACAGACTATGTAAACTGACAAATAGGGATGGAGAGGACAGAGAGAAACACACATGCAGGAGACAGAAAATGGGTGAAGGCTTCAGATTATATCCTTTGGAAAAAACTTCAGATGTTTAACTTGCCTTGAATTTTAAAAGCAAACATCTTGTGTTCAGTACCGTAACTGACTGCTCTCCTAAAGCCACAATCCTCACAGAAAATTTGCATTTGCAAGTATCTTTTAAACTCCACAGGGAAGACATAAAATAACTGCATTTTGCATCCATAGTTATCTCCATTGTAGATAGTTACTAGACAGGAACATTCTTTTGGGTAAATATAAACAAAATTTATTTAGAAAAAAATACTTCTCCAAAAGTCTAGCCTTGTGCCAAAGTTTATTGAGGAGCACTTTGTACAAAGAAATAGCCAGTAATGACCTCAATGGCCATATTTGATTGAGGAGTGTAAGATTTACAGACTTGCAGTAAGATATGTTTTCCACGCATACCTATGTGGACAGCAGCAGACCAAGAGGAGTGTGGGTTTGTATTTAATTTCTTTTTCAAAGAGGAGTTCTTGTATTTTTCACTTCTAGATGCTGGCATGACAAATAGAAGTTCTCTTGCCAAAAATCTCCAGGTGGTAAGTGATGGACACCAGGAAATGGATTTGCCAGACTAAGAAAAAAAACTCGTTGAGAACTCACCTGTTCTATCACTGGTCAGAAGTAAAACCAGTTATTGAAAAGGCTTTTACCAGAATATTAAAAATTCTTTTAATAATGAGGAAATATGGTCATTTTATTAACATTGCACCTATAATCTTAGGTGCATCACTGAACAAAATCAGGACAGTAACTGCACCAAACTCTTATATTTGTATTTCTGTTCCTAGCACTTCTGTTTCTGTTCTCCATGTGCAGGTATTATATCTTCTTCTTGCAAGAAGTTGGCATACATTAATTCTAAATAAGTGAATAATTATGAAAAGGCAGCAACATTCTTTGCCCCTCAGGTAATTTATCAAACACCACATATGCATCCATATTTTAAACCTGTCAAGCAGATCAAAGCAATACTCTTTGCAATAATAGACTATACTTCATGAAGAAGTCAGTACAATAGGTCTACTGTACATCAAAGATGAATTTATAATAGAATATAAAGCTAGGGCTTATAATAAGTAAAAACACAGCACTAGAGACCTGGCATGAGACTCTTTACAGAATAATAAAAACACTTAAAAGAAAAAAAAAGTTCTTCCCATAAATCATTTCTTCTTTATTATTTTTGTCTACACTGTTCTTTACAACATTGCCTTATAAACCACCAAATATAGTCCATTTGGAAATCACACCTTTAAAGTTTAAATGTGACGACTGTCTATATTTACGTAACCAAAGCATAAAACAGAGAAACCACAATGTATCTTGGTTTTGAGGCAGAAGACAATGATTTAATCCTTGTATTTACCAAGAACTTCCAGAGGAATCAAGCATCCTAACTCAGATTATATTAATGTTTATAGTTCCTCAACAATCTTGAGGATTTGATCTAGTCAAATATTTGAAGGAGTGAAGATTTTTTGCATCTTAAATGCTGGTGTTTTATTCAAAAATTTTTCCCATTCTTCTCCTTCAATACAGATTAAAAACATTTTTCCAGTGATAATCAAAGCCAGTATAATTCCAACATAGTTCTTCTTTATTCTTCCAGCATTAAAACATAATTAGTTCAAATATGGTTTCCAGATAAAAGTTAAAAGAGGTAACACAGACCGCCACCTGTTCTCTGGTACTTAGGCATTAACAGCAATTACTGAATTTTTTTCCGTCATAGGTTGTAATTTTTAAAAATGACAATGAGGTGCATTCTCTTAACTGGAAAAGAACTACTTATTGGAAAAGAATTTGAATGGCTATAGTGGATTCTCTATTACTGAATAATTTTATTATTTTCAGAAAAATTATTTATGGAACAATCGTTAAAAAATCACTCTAATTAAAAAATCTCTCAGCTAAAGATGAATTAATTGAAGGAAAACTTACAGTCTAATTCCAATTACAGTAATTGTCACTGACACCTTAATCAAAGACTCTATTAAAAAAAAAAACCCTAACTACAGGAAAGCTAGCATACCTGACAGCTTTGATTCCAGTATTAGACAACTTTCCAAAGGACATTCTCTTTATTTTCCCATATAACTTCTAATGCCATCTCTTTCAGCCTGAACACTAACTATCTCATTCAGGCTAATCATATGGCTTATTTGCCTGAAATTGCACCCTGATCTATTATCCAATTAATATTTTAGGTTTCATTTTGGCAACTTACCCATTTTCCTTAAAGTTTGTTAGATCATCTCAGTCATAAATCAGTAAAAATTCCAGTTGTTAGTTGTGCCTTAAACAGTGACTAAAATCAAACAAATCCGGTATCAATAACAAATCCTTCAAAGCCCATTTGATGCCTCCAACAAAAGCCATGTGCACTGATGATTAGATAATCCCTAAATGAAGTCAGACTCGACTCATTGTGATAGATGAAATAGTATCTTTCAATGTACCCATGCTTGGAAAAAACTAAGAGCAAGTGGATTGGCTTCAGTTATTGAATGAATTATCGATTATTTATTGAATAGGTAGGTGCCTGTTGTGATCTAATATCATCCTAACCTGCAATGCTAAACTGTTGGAAGGAAAAAGTTAAGAACAGCTCTTGGTACTTGGAAGATTACAGTAGGCTAAATTAAATAGAACACTAACAATCCTTATTAATCTGCTTATATAGCCATAATAAAATATTCCAGAAATTCAGCAGTCAAAACTTTAACTCTCCTAATTTCACCACTAGAGCAACTACAACTTACAGCTACGTTTTCATCTTATGTTCAAGGTACAAGTACAGAATTATATTTTTAATTGCAATGTTCCAATAAAAACTAACAAGCATCAGTATTAAGTCTTCTAGCCTTACTATTATAACTATATTTTTTTACATCAGTAGAATCAGAGATTAAGCCATCTAGTTGAATTCATGTTGAGAAGAAAAAATATCTCCTGAGAATACAAAGTCTTACTAACTGAATTATCGTAGTTTACTGGATTAAGGTACGTCTGTGGGTTTTGAGACCCATATACAGATCGTTCCCAATTATGAACATATTTAAAGGAAAACTCAGATGTACTATAAAAGATCTTATAAATCTGATTACTGAGAGAAGCTGGCAGCAAAAAGCCTGCTTTTATCTAAATACTTAGGAACAGAGATGGAGTTTTATTTCCTGCACTATTAAATATTGTTTGTAACCTTTCAATGCACTTCTAAAACTTTTCAGAGGTCTTTGCAAACAACATATGATAAGCTCACAAGTATCAAAATCAAAATGTTGTTCTCTAGCTTTGTCAGATGATCAGAGGGCTGGAGCACCTCCCATATGAAGACAGGCTGAGAGAGTTCGGCTTGTTTAGCCTAAAGAGAAGGCTATGGGGAGACCTTATAGCAGCCTTCCAGTACTTAAAGGGGGCTACAGCACAGCTGGGGAGGGGCTCTTTATCAGGGAGTGCAGTGATAGGATAAGGGGTAACGGTTTTAAACTGAAAGAGGGGATATTTAGATTAGATATTAGGAAGATATTTTTACTGTGAGGGTGGTGAGGCACTGGCACAGGTTGCCCAAAGAAGCAGTGGACACCTCATCCCTGGAGGTGTTCAAGACCAGGTAGGATGAGATTCTGAGCAACCTGATGCAGTGGAAGGTGTCCCTGCCCTTGGCAGGGGAGTTGTAACCAGATGATCTTTAGGGTCTATGATTCTATGACAACGCAGTGGTAAGAAAGAGCTGGGAGAGCTCTTCTCTCTTAAGCCTAAATAGCAAAATTATAAATTCAGCTCTCAAGACGGTCTTGAAGAATCAATTGCCTCATTTGATGGTACATAATAATGATTTTTATACATTGTGAAAACAGAGATGAAATTAAAAAGGAATCCAGAAGATCCTCTCTAGCAGATATCAAGTAGCATCCATGTCTTTGAAAGCAGGAAAAAATGATAGTCACTTACGCTAGGAAAGCTTTGCTGACTTTTTTTTTTTTTTCTGAAAAAATTATTTCAGGATATGACCTCTGCTCTATTTTCAGAGAGTCTTTAAAAAAACAAGGGCTACATTTTTTAGCTTTGTGAAGTCATTAGTAGGAACATAAAGTTTTTAGGCACAGAAAAACTTGTAATTTTCTGTTTGCATGCTTTTTAAGTGGAGAAAATTTGTTGATCCTGCTTTGCACTAAAGGTGCACCCTGATCATCTCAGTCATAAATCTGCAGGTCGCAGATTTATGCATTGGAAATATAGCAATGTACATTACTAGAATACCTACTTGGAATGATAATACTGCTAATTTCTCTTCCCATTTACTCCAAGAACCAGTGCACTTTATAAAGAGTAAGATAAACCTCAGATAATCTACACTATTAGCTTCTAGTCATGTTTTCAAACACTGTGAGAATATAGAAATATCTATTATTAAAGACAGGCACACTCTAAATTGCAGATATATTCTGACTCTCACAAAAGATTGTGAAGTACTTAGAACATGTACAAAGCATGTTCGATATGCTGCCTAGCACATATCACCAAGGATTAAAACAGCTAAGTAATACCCAGAGTGAGATCCAGACAGAAACTGTTGGAAGTATTCTGTGCTGAAAACTTACCCACTGTAATACGGATGATTTGTACCCATTTCCTAAGCCAACAAGAATACATGGAAAAGGCAATCATTGTGTTCTTCCCCTTCTCTTTAGAGAAGGAACATAACTGCTCACAGCCAGACATGTAATGACATTTCCAGAAATTATTTATTCCTATAAATAATGAATTGCACAAGTGCTTTTTTTTTTTCCTTGGACTGAATGCTAAGTGATTTATTGTCTTTCCAACCCTTGAACCTAAATTTTCTTTCTTAAATAATTTTATTCTTAATTTTATTTGAAACCCAGATTTAGACCTTCGTGCTGCCACAGGAGGCTGGGGGAGGAAAAGCACAAATACAAATTTCCGCTTTGTTTAAAACTTTAAAAAAACCCTCCACAATTGCTTCCCTGTCTCCAAAATTTATTAACACATCAAAACAGGCAGCTGCAAACTCTTGGTATTTCCACTCTTAATTACTTGTTTTAAACCCCATCCATACGTTTATCATAATCAACTATGGTTTATTATTATAATTTATAATCTGAAATTTTAGACTTAAAATTCACATATGTACATACCATAATCCTGGGTTAAAGGCAGGGATCAAAAAAAATCCATTCACTACAGTCATGGTATTTAAAAAAAATAAATTATTTGTATCCCATTAGATTACTGCTAGATTTTTACTACTAGCATATTTAGACAAAAATTAATTAGAAAGTTTTAAGATTCTTCAGTTTGACTAAGAAATAGAAATAACTTTGGTTTTAAATGCTATCTCCACTACTAAATGAACCCACACACTTGGAGAGCCCTACATTTCTCTATAAAACATTAATTACATTGACTGAACAGCAGGGATGAATGTGCATTCATGTAAAATCAACAGAAGAAAACAGTTCTATTTTCAGTGTGTGAAACACATGTGTAATATCCATGGTACCTAATGCAAAACTTCAAAAGAAGAAATGTTTTCCTTTCAGTGACTGGTGTCAAGCAGGTCATATCCCTTTATGGTACTAAACATCTGTTGGGCGTGAATTAATTTCAGTAGCATTGGTTTTCTTAATGAGCGATGTGCCAAAATTGTGATAGGATGTGGACAGCCACCTGCTTTCAATCTGTTGAAATCCAGACCTTTGGAAAAATTTCCATCTCCTTCCCCAATATATCCTCACACATTAAAAAAGACAAATGAAATAATATACTAGCACAAGAATTCAACTTATTACAATACAAGAAGCGCATATTCAGGTATGTCACAGTTCTGGCACTGTGTTTTTCTTCAAATATGATTAACTCGCTTGCATAAAAGATACTTCATTTTTTCACTCTAAAAATAAAGAACAAAATTAAAAAAAAAAAAAAAAAAGAGCCACATATGGCTGTTCAACTCAGCCATTAGAAGAATGCTTTCTTTCCAACAAAACAGGTTAAATACTTAAGAAAATGCTCTCTAGGTATGACCCCCAGTCAGGTAAAACAGAGAGAGGAGGTGCTAAGAAACTCAACAGTTTTCCAAAGTTTGTTCACAGCTGAGGCCTCAGGGACCAATGGATAAATGTATCAGCAGTAGGCTCTCTTCTCACAAGTAATTATATTATATACTTGTGAGAAGTGATTACAAGATAACTGTAATTGTGAGAAGCACTATTACAAGATAATTCTATTACAAGATAATATTACAAGATAATTCAATAGCTATTAATAATTTTTCACTGTCTATTCAGGGTAAAATAACTACATAAAGCATAGTATGTAAACCCTTTTTTTTAAGTTGCAGCTATATTTTCAGCTGACTGAGCTTAGCTGAAATTTTAAAATATTGGGGCTGAATATTTTAAATTGACTGATTTGGACACTGGCTTAAGAGCAAGACATGAAAAATCAGAACCTGATCAGACAACAAGCTCACTACAGATAAATGTGTGTCTGATTTCAAACCTGCTCCCAGTTTTGACACGTTTTCTCATCAGACTCGGAATTCTGTATACAGACAGTACGTTGTAAGATTGTGCCTTTAGGTAACTGAGAGAAAAGTCTGTTCTGCAAATAAGATTCCCACTATGGAGAAGCAACAGACTAATGAGAACAAGAGCTCAATTCAGTGTGTGTCTTGTCAGCTGAGTTTCTGTGGGATAAAGGTGGACCTCACCTAGATAAATAAACAATCAATTAGTCTAGACGAATGATCTAAGAATAAGAGTACAAGGCCAATTAAATGATTCATGGTCATCAGTGTACTCTCGCATGCTGGGACTGATCACATTCAATACATTCATAAATAGAAAAAGTAATCAAGAGCAGGGAGAAAAATTTTTCTAAGTGTGTTAACTTATTCAGGAACCAATTGTGAAAAATTGAAGATCCTATAATGCTGAATGACACAGCAATAAAATGGCACATTAAATGCAGTATACGTAAACGTAAAGTGAAGCAAGCAGGGAAAAAAACCCCATGAATGAATGTATAAACACGGCCTCCAATTCGACTATTGTCACCTAAATCCAAGTTCTGAAATAATTACACGCAATCCTATGAAAGGGTCAGGTTGAAGAAAAACGAAAAAGGGAAAAATATCAGTAGCAGACATATAACCTCTATTTTCTTCTGAAGAATTACAGGGAAGGGAGGTAGAACAACATGTGTGACTGTCTGTATCCTGAATACTGGGAGCAATTCTAGTCTGGTGGTCCAATTCAGGTCTGGACCATGCCTCACTTATTCTTTGAAATACTGGACACTGTAAAACTGCAAAAAAGCAAGAACAGGTTAACTAAAATAGCTAAGGGAATGGAATAGTTTTTAGGGAAAAATCCTAGTTGAAAAAAAAAGAAGGATTTTTCAACATGGAAGAAAAAAGTCACTGAAAACACAGTATGATCCAAGCACTTATGATATAATAGCCCAGAGATGGTGACTAAGAATTTTTTTCCCCCCCCAAGAACTTCATGGAAGATAAGTACAAAGACATTAAGATTATTAAGTCAAATTTTATTTAGCAATGGGTCTGAAATCTTTGTATTAATTCCTCTCTATATTCCATGCAATAAGCTCAAAATTATAAATATGTCACAGAAGGTATTTTGAAAATTTAGGGTATTTACATAAACAAAAAGACTAAGTTAGGAACTTATAATGGTGCTTTTGAGAATTAATGAAACAAACAACCCACCCGCTGAGAATATGCTACAAAAAGAATAAGTATGCTATCCCTTCCAAAAGGTGAAATAAGGAAAAACCCAACAGATTTGGACCAAGAACATATCTGCCAGTGAAATTAAGAAGCATCAAAGAAAAATCTTCGTATCTCTTCTTTACTATTGTCTTTTACTTTAAGAAAAGTTAAGAACATAAGCCTGCAGAAGTCATGATACTCTGAAGAATTTTTCTTCCTGTGTGAGAAACAGGACAAGTCTTCAGATCATTTCAGAAGACACAGAGCCATATTTATCTTTGCTTTTAATACTTGATTTCTAAAACAGCAACTCCGCACAATGAAAAAAATGGGCAACTGCATACAAATACCATGAGTGAGTCAGGTCAAGACTACTGGAAGTTAAGACACTTATGTGTGTATTTCTGGAACAAAGTAGACTGTAGGAGACCAAAAGAATCAGTGGAGTCATGAGATTGGAAGAAGGAAAGAATGTTATATTAGCTGTATGACTTAAGGGTGGGTTTCTTTCTGTGGGATACTGGGCAGAATACTTACGTAGATCAAAGAGCCTCCCCTTCTCTGGCTTGCTTAATGATGTGGTTCATCCCTGCCCCCTTAAAATATGTTTTTTATTTTGTTAAAAAGTGTAAGTATTTAACTTGCTTGAAAACACTGTTTTCAAAAATAGCCATGTGTTATTCTTTATACATGGTTGTTTTTAAATTAGACTTAATACGCTGATTACTTGGTATTAATGAATAATCCAAATGCTCAAGGCAGACTTAATACACTGAAGTTCTTCTTTATCTAATAAAGAGACTTACCTGCCTAATGATTTTTAGGCTTCAGGAAAAGCAATTCACTAAAGTGGCTTATTTTTTGAAATACAGGGCAGATAAATAGATAAATAGAATTTACTGAACTTAGAATCACATAAATTAAAAATTGATATGAGGCTGTTATGATCAGTTACAGATTATAACATTAGAACCAGTTCTACCATAAAGCAGGTAGCAGGTAGTCTTCTTCTGATATGAAAAATCAGTGAAATGACCCAAGCTCAACATTTTTTTGTTATGTACCTTGGCAGTATTCTACAACAAATAAAGAGTTTTCGTAACATCCAAACTTACATAATTAAAAATTAAAGGAAACATTATTCAAGTCCTTCTACATCCCTATAATTCTTTATACAGCTCTAGACAATTCTACTTCAGCCTTGATCTTTGCGCTTCTCAAATATTTGTGGCTTCACAGCTCTAAAATATTCATCTTGCAGCCAAAGTGTGTGCGTTTGACTCTTATGATCCACCCCCCTTCCCGCTCCATAAATCATACCCAGAATGCCCAAATATTTTGTTGTCTTTCTCTGTAATACTGGTTAGCTTCAAAGGGCTGCTTGCTGGAGAGCTGTCATCAGCCCACATAGTTGGCACCCTTGAGTGCTTACCTTGCTGGGGAAAGAATCAGCAAGGAGGCCTACAGAAAGAGTGCTAGAGAGAAGCAGAAAGAGACAAGCTTTATATACCCATAGTTTTAACTTGGACATTTACTGCAAGCAGTAGAAACTATCGGCTCTGAAAAACTGCAAAGCATTGCCACGTATAAAAAAAGATGAACACAGCTAAGTGGCAAAGCTAAGATGAACAAAGCAAAGTTCCTAACTGACATGCTTTTCTCTTCTTCAGAAGCCACAGAGCAGGTGTCTATCAGATTACCTGATTATCTTCCATGATAAAATCACTGGATCTGTGGACAAGGGTAGAGCAGTAGATGTTGTTTACCCCAGCTTTGTCAAGGCTTTTAACACTTCCACAACATTCTTGTATCCAAGTTTGGACATACACTGCAGGGTAGTGCTGCCATTCAGAGGAACATAAATAAAACAGAGGAATGGTTTCACAGAAACCTCATGAAGATGAAAGATAGGAACAAAGCCTTGGACCTTACGTGGAAAAATACTAAACCAATTACAGGCCGGAGGCCAGGTGCTACAGAGCAGCTTTGCAGAAAAAGAACCCAAGCACCCTGGTGGACAACAAACTGAACATGTGATAGCAGCATGTACCTGTAGCGTTGAAGGCTAAGCACTCACTGGGCAGCACTAACAACAGCATAGGCAGCACATCAGAGGTGAGATTATTTCCTTTTACTACATAATTGTGAATCCACATCTAGAGTACTGTGTCTAGCTTTGAGCTCAAAAACAGAAGAAAAAGACTAAACAACTTGAGTAGGCAGAGGATCATCAAGAGGATTAACAGGTTAAAGAACAGTATTTATAAAGAGAAGGTGAGAGCCAGGTTTGTTGAGGTGGAAGAAGAGAAAGCTAAGGACGGCGGTGGTATATCAAACTATTTCTAGCTATCTAATGCAGGGTTATGAAGAAGATGAAGTCAGACTGTTCTTGCAGATGTGTAGTGAAATGTTGAGAGGCCATGGTTAAAAGTTGTATCAAGCAAAATTCCGAATGGATATAAAGACAAACATTTGCCAGATCGAGCATAGTTAAGCACAGGATAATCACCCAGAGGGACAGTGCAACCTCCCTCCTTGGAGATAATGGTTTGACTAAATTACAGGATGAAAAACCTAATCTAGCTTTTGTTCTATTGAACAAAAGAATGGTCGCTAGAGGCCTCTACCAATCTAAATTACATTTTGACTTTTGCAATGAAATAATTAGCATACTCCATTAATGAAGTATGAATAGCCACGTGCAGGCTCCAGAATTTATTCACTGAGAAGAAAACAGCAGCATACAATGCGTATTATGTTTCTCTCCCCTGACTAAAGGAGAAACATAACGACAATAATGAATGTGCATATATTAGAGGGTGAAGTGGCTTCATGAGTGAAGCACATGAGACTACAGAACACTAAAGAAAGAACTGGACAAAAAGTAACCAGCTATGGGATTTTACATTTTCAGTATAGTGAATCAAAACATAGTTCTACAACTTAATAAAGAGAAGACAAACACCACCTATACCAGAAATATTCCCATTACTCATTACAATAATGCAAGGGAGATATCAATGAAGAACAAATAGGTATCTTGGGAGGCACTCAACAAAAATCTTTCTGAAATTATGTAGTAAATTGCTTTTAGTTTGTACAGCCCACATCAGTCACGCAGCACTTCTGCACAGAGCCAATTCGAAATTAAAATTCTTGGCACTCATTCTAATCTTCTGATTCTATCCATTCCACTGACAATGGGAAACCAGTGCTCCACAAATTATTTATTGATGATATTCTCATTTAAAATG
The DNA here is from genome assembly GCF_017976375.1 of Cuculus canorus. NCBI lineage: Eukaryota > Metazoa > Chordata > Aves > Cuculiformes > Cuculidae > Cuculus > Cuculus canorus. The sequence continues at coordinate 23,740,576 of NC_071402.1, forward strand.
TTCATCTCCAAAAGAGGCCCTGTGTCTTCAAAGTATCCAAGGAAAAGAAAGATACACTCTATTTCTTTTCTACATCACTCATATTTCATATGGTAATGAAACAACACCCTTTATTTCCTTCCATCCTTAGGAAAGGGATAAAGGAGCGGATGATGATGTGATGCCTGAATTAGCAGGATGCAAACAACTTCTAGGGCTTTGACAGGGTAAAGAGAGAGGAATATAAGTAGTCTGGCTGCTCTAGAGCATTCCCTGCTCCCACCCAGACTCACATGCATGCTGAGAAACTCAGTAAAGCAGGGAGTAAAGTTTCTTCAGCTTTCCCATTAGATAGATTATTGGAAAGGAAAGGAAGAGCTGGTTGTGTCTTGTTCTTTAACTCCCTCCATTACCCATTTGTATTTGTGAAGATTTCTCAATGAATTCAACAAAGATTCCAGTGGAATTAGTTCTTTGTCACATATTAACTTTCACTGTCTTTAAAAGAAGCTGTCAGCCTGACTATATTCCTGGTTCTGAAGATAAAAAAATAAATATTTTATCTTATGGTAAAGATTTCTGTTTCTTTTTTCCTAACTTTTTTTTTTGTATCAGACCAGAAGTTTAATAATTTAAACTTATAAGTCTGTCACAGGTCTGTCACTGACCTTTAATGCAAACTGAGCAATCAACTTCCTGAAATAAAGAATGACACATTCAAGAGATAGTTGCCAAACACTGTAAAATTTGAGGAAAAGGAGAGATTAACTATTCAGAAGGTGAAGGACCCTTCACATGATGTACCCATCATCATTCTTACTGAAAACGTATGAGAATATTCTGGCTTTAGTGAAGCACACAGAGTAGTAATGCAAACTCATAAGAAGATGCCAAAGCTTCAATAAAAGTTAAATTACACCAAATAACCTCAAAAACCTACTTTTTGAGGATTTCCTTCATTGTTTATATAAGATAATTCTTTTTGTACATAAGATATTCATAATCACCTAACGTAGTAATACTCCTGTTAAAACTACACAAGCAATTGTTAGAACAATATTAAATTGCATTTTAAAGCTCATCATATAAAAAATAATAATATATGCATTTCATTCATCTATATTTTTTCTAGACGGTGCAAACACCCAATCAGAGCTATGGTACTCTGAAAAAAAAATGCACAATCCAGGCAAAAATGTACCTCAGTGCTGCTACTGGAAGGTTCCACACCAAACATATTGGCTTGTATCAGCTGCTGAAGAAGTTGTACTTGAGCGACACTGAGGAAGAAATCCAGGTTTGTTGTTACATTCACCTCCAAAGAATGACCACACACCAGAATTTCCTGTGGAGAAATGAGGGAAAAATACTAGATGACAGCTCCTGGGGAAACAATTTGCATCTTCTATATAACCATATTGTGGGTCTCTGCTGTAGTCAATCCTTCAACATTGTATAAAGTTGTAACTAGGTCTTTTTAGGAGAAAGTGGGGTCTTGGACTTCTACACAAGGATGCAGCTTTTTCTTTGCTGTGCTCTCAACAGCATAACTATTAATACAAAATTTGCAAGAAAAGGATCTCGTGTGTGACATCATTTCTATCTCTTGGTCGTGTCCAACAGCGGCCTGTCAGATTTTGGTTTTTACTTCCTCATCATGACTACAACTCTCTTTCCTTCCAAGAAAAACATGTACTTTTTTTTTAAAAAACAAAACAAACAAAAAAAACCAACATAAACTCTGCTTGATTTATGATGAAATCATGTGTTGGAACTCACTGATAACGAACCTAATCAATTTCTCTTTGTCTGTAAACCATCATTAGTACCCTGGCAAGCTGGCTGGCTAGTTCATAGTTTTACTGCTTTTATTTAGCACCAAAAACCCCTTTACCACTGTTGACAAGCGATAGAGAGATGAAAAACGTAGAAGAGTTGTTTAATATGTAGAATTATTGCCCCTTCTCACAAGAAGGTTGCACAATGTTCAAGCTTTTCACAATATAATCAAAACCTCTGCTTTCCTCAGTGAATGTCACCAAAGGAATAGATAACAAGAAGATTGTATACAGAGAAAACACTAAAATGCTTGACCATAAGTATCAGTAAAGCTCAGAGACTTTTTATTATTATTCTTCAATAATTTCTATGCACCTTAGCCACCCTCTAAACTTTCCACTTTTTTCTATTAAATGATTTTCTATCTGCCCTTGTAAAGATACTTTACGCAACATACAGAGCTGTCAATTTTTTCTTTCTATACATGTTAGCTATTATTTTCCAACAACATACACCTATTGCATGTTGCAATATGCACCTAATACCCTCTATGCTCCTGTATGAGCTGTGCTCTTCCCAGGAGGCAGCTGTTATGAGAAATACACCTTTGAGCTGACAAAAACTGCCTGATATTTCCCCTACATAAAATGTTATAAGTTCTTGAGCTACAAATGAATACCAAAAAGGGGGCCAATATCTTTTGTGTGTAACATTCTTCACAGATTGATCATTAACAACCTAACCACAGAACAGTAAAAGGGCCCGTTAAATCTGGAATACCTTGAAGTACCCACAATAATGGTTGAGGAGCAGATGCTTTGTGGAAATTTGTGGGTTTGAAAATCTTGACTAAAAGAACTCAGCTCAACTTCCTTCTTTATATAGATAGAGATTGCATTTTCAGGCTTCTTTATGATAGTGAATACACTGTTAAGAGATGCTCTTCTTAACACTTATCCATCAAAATTCTTTTAAAAATATTGCTGGAAATCATTATAAAGGATCTCCATTTTCTGAATTGCAAATAGTCTCATCTGCCTTTGGACAGGCTGCCTTTTACGTCGAACGCTATACACAAATTCTTCATCCAGCGGAGAAGGAACGTTTCAGGTAGAGAATAGGATACTTTTGGAGATCTCTTTATTTGAAAACACTTGGACACTTAAAATGGTGGAACAGTAAAATATTAGGATTATCCACATGTCAAAAGTCATGCTAATTCTATTCACATTTTGTACTAACCTCTGGGTGTAAATTCTCTGTAGCATCAATTTTGGTAAAAATAATTGCCGGAGCTGCAGTTATTCGAACTGTGAAATCTGTTAAAATTGGAGTTAAAATTGCTCTCCTCTCCTGATGCCGCCTTATGCTAAGGAAAGAAAAAAAAAAAAAGAGAGGGGGAAAAAAAAAAGATTAAATCACATTGTAAATTGTCAAGGGGCAAAACCTCAAATTATTATTTACATCCAGAATGTAGCACAAAACTGCTTCAAATACCAGTTTGGCATTTGACCACTACGTCATTAAGCATTAAATATCATGCTAATTCCAATCCTAAAGGCAGAATTCTACCTTCATGTCACAGAAAATGTATGTCTAAATGTTTGGCTCTTCAAGCCATCCCCACATAGACAATTCTGACATTTGACATTGCTTCTTCTATAATTTAATGAACTATAAAAAAATCATTTGGACAAAAGACACAAAATTTATGATCAGTATTTCTCAAAGTTGTCAGATGCCTGCGTAATGTTTGAATTCATGCATGAAAACTCTGTCTTGAGAAACTTCTTCAAACAACATAACTGACACAAAAATCAAAGACATGAAAAATAAACTAGCAAATCTTATGAAACTCTAGGGCTTGCACCTTAGATTTATAATAACTAATGCCCAAGATGTCTCAAAATCCCTGAAAATGGAAGGATGTCAGTCTTCCTCCACTACTTCTGTCACTGGTTGCTTGTAGTTGGTACCTCTTCATCTAAATATCAGCGTTTGCTTGCCAAGAATATTTGTGCCATTAAACTTCATAATTACCTTCATTTTTCAGCTGGTTGTTCATTTTTTTTCCCTTTAACCAAACTAAGCCTAGAGGTGCAACCCTGTTACAGCTGGATCCCTAATAGCTTATGACAACGCATTCCAAATGGCCAGAATGTTCTGGTTCAGGTCAAATAAACTACTGCCACAAAATGCCATCTGAGAGCCTCTGATCAGGGAAAAAACCATAATCAGATCTTGATGGCGCTCAGCCCCTAAAAGAGAATACACTTCAAATTCCAGGGAGAACCCTTCCATCAAGATGTCTTTTGATAACTGTTTTTAGCTATCATCATTTATAGAAATGTTAAACACCTGCACTTCACCAAGGAGAACTCTAAAAATCATGAAAAAAATTATTGGACCAAGGTATAAAATATAAGAATATTACAAAATTTAAGAACATTACAAAATATAAGACCACAAACTGTGAAACAACACAAGTTGAAACTATACACTATATTATGCAACTATCTATCACAATACAGAAGAAAAGACTGAACTACCCTGCCATATAAAAGAGGAGAACGGGTCTATGGAAGACTGTCCAGATATACCTGCATGTTAGTCACCTTTAATCTTGCCATTTCCACGACTAAGTCAAGGCAGTTTGGACATCAGCATACACTGCACAAGTGAGCCAGACACATGAACTATGCAATTAAGAGAGCAAGTCATTACCATCAGCCAGAGCTATCCATGTTAATGTCATTAAACACCATGGCTATATGCCTGTCTAAGGAGAAATCTTAGGACTGGATGTGGAATACGTAATTAAATCTCTTGATTAAGAACACGTACTGATATACAAAGTTTAATGAAGGTAATAGTTCTGAAATGTATTCTGTTGAAAAGCACTCAATCTCAAGCGCTGATGTTTTATATGCCAAGAGATAGGCGAGAAAGAAATTAAGTAGATACCATAACTAGACCGTAACTCAGTCAAGTTTGAAAAGATTCAAAAAACAAGGAATACATTTCACTGCTTAGACTATTTTAATTTTAATTCTTCAAATTCTATTAACAATGTGCTTAAGCGTCCTCAAAACACATAGAAAAGCATGGCAATCTATGAGAAAATACAAGATGTCAGACACAGGTGGTCCTTACAGCTTTTACATTTATGACAACAGCATACAGAAGGTAACAGTGGGCACCACAGAGCACAGGGCTAGTATTTACTGAACACAACTCTAATAAACTTCTGCTTCAAATGACCTTTAGCAAACACCACTAGCAGGCTGCGTGCTACTGTAAGTAGTACACAGTACGCTTAAGAGCATGCAAGTGTGAAAAAACTACTATCTTACATTAAATGCTTTAACAATTTGGTCAGCTGTAGTTCTGCTGGTCTGTAACGACTATTTTTAAAGCAAGGTTAGTCTAATTAGATCCCCAAAGCAGAAAGCAGAGCTGCTAGCGTTTAGTGTGTATCTTCAACTGAGAAACTGGTCTTAGATTTTGCCAATTCTACAAATGCTTCTCTCTCTGCCATCACCTTAATTTTAAATTTAAAACAGATGGCTTTCTACTCAATTCCCATTTCTCTTTTACAATAGGATGAGAAAGAAATGCCTTTCTTTTTAAGAAAATGAAAACGCGAAGTAGTAGAACAATTCTATGAAAGAACACATAGCTATGCATTAGGAAACTTCCTCTTAAAGAGGCATAAAACTGCTAGTAAGTATGATTTCAATATTTGGAACAGACCTATAAAAGCAAGTTATTAGTTGAACCCAAATCCACAACCGGCTCTCTTCAATCATTGTTCAAATTGTTTTTTCAGCTCATGCATATTCCCATTTCTTAATTATCAAATGTCATTCTAGTAGATAGTCAATATGCTGCATCTTAAAGGACTACTTCTTGTAATAGAGATTGAAGACTGAGTTTTAACTTTTATTTTAAAATCCTTAAGTGGCATTCCTGTCCTGCTCTACTTGCTACTTTCAGCATTTCTAGCTGGTGAACTTGAAACTCAGCCAAATCAAGTATTAGCAAAATAATTCTAAGTACAAACAGAAGGCAAACAGAGCACAGTAAATAATGAAGGAAGAGGATATGAGAAAGAGCACAAAAGGAACAAAGAAACAAATTCTACTTTGAATTATTAAGTCTTCCACACTGCACCTAAGTGCACCGATAACTTAACACAGGTGTACACCACATGAGCTTATGAAAAAACTTGATTGTGAAGAGCGTAATGATGGCTCTATGTCTGCAGCACATTCATTCCATGGTTCATTTATGCATCTGTTATATATTTGTCTTGGAAAAAAAAAAGGAAAATCTAGTGCTTTTAGAGATGTTAAAGCAGTTGATCGTCTACACTTAAAAGTACAGCACATTTGAAAGTCCATATGCTACCGCAAAGCAAGAAGGAAACAAAGTATTTGTGATAAGGCCTGGAGCTGCCTTTTATTCAGTACTGAATTTGTGGTGTATCTGCACAATAACACGAACTCTGGTTATAGACCACAGATACACACTGCAAAAGCACAGGACAAAAATGGTCTCTGTTGTCAAAGGCTTACAGTTTAAGTATAAGAAAAAACACACCCGCAGATGGGGAAGTAAATGGAACAACTAACAGCACCACAGGTGATGTGGCAGGCTGAAAGCTGTCTTAAAATAGGAATGAAATCTTTTCATAGAACCATAGAATCACTAGGTTGGGAAAGGACCTACTGGATCATCAAGTCAAACCATTCCATAGAATCCCTAAACCATGCCCCTCAGCACCTCATCCACCCATCCTCTATACACCTCCAAGGAAGGTGACTCAACCACCTCCCTGGGCATCTTATTCCAGCGCCCAATGACCCTTTCCATGAAAATTTTTTTCCTGATGTCCAGCCCGAACCTCCCCTGGCAGAGCTTGAGGCCATTCCCCCTTGTCCTGTCCCGTGTCACTTGGGAGAAGAGGCCAGCTCCCTCCTCTCCACAACCTCCTTTCAGGTAGTTGTACAGAGCAATAAGGTCTCCGGAGCCTCAGCCTCCTCTTCTCCAGGCTAAACAACCCCAGCTATCCCAGCCGCTCCTCATAAGACTTGTTCTCCAGCCCCCTCACCAGCTTCCTTCGTTGCTCTTCTCTGGACACACTCCAGAGCCTCAACATCCTTCTTGTGGTGAGGGGCCCAGAACTGAACACAGTATTCAAGGTGCGGTCTCACCAGTGCTGAATACAGAGGGAGAATAACATCCCTGGACCTGCCGGTCACGCCGTTTCTGATACAAGCCAAGATGCCATTGGCCTTCTTGGCCACCTGGGCACACTGCTGGCTCATGTTCAGTCGGCTGTCAACCAACACCCCCAGGTCCTTCTCCTCTAGGCAGCTCTCCAGCCATTCTTCCCCCAGTCTGTAGCACTGCACAGGGTTGTTGTGCCCCATGTGCAGGATCCGGCAATTGGCCTTGTTAAACCTCATGCCATTGGTCTCAGCCCAGCGGTCCAGCATGTTCAGATCCCTTTGCAGAGTCTCCCTACCCTCCAGCAGATCCACACTTCCACCCAGCTTACTGTCATCCGCAAACTTTCTAAAGGTGCACTCAATGCCTTCATCCAGGTCATTGATAAAGACATTGAACAGAGCTGGATCCAGTACCGAGCCCTGAGGAACCCCACTTGTAACTGGCCTCCAGCTGGAGTTAACTCCATTTACCACCACTCTCTGGGCCCGGCCATCCAACCAGTTTTCCACCCAGGAGAGTGTGCACCCATCCAGGCCAGAGGCTGACAGTTTCTGAAGCAGAATGCTGTGAGAAACTGTGTCAAAGGCTTTACTGAAGTCCAAGAAGACTACATCCACAGCCTTTCCCTCATCCAGTAGTCGAGTCACTTTGTCATAGAAGGCGATCAGGTTAGTTTGGCAGGACCTGCCTTTCATGAACCCGTGTTGACTGGGCGTGATCACTTGGTTCTCTTGCATGTGCTTCATGATGGCACTCAAGATCACCTGTTCCATGACTTTCCCTGGCACTGAGGTCAGACTGACAGGCCTGTAGTTCCCTGGATCCTCCCTGCAATCCTTCTTGTATATGGGCACAATATTAGCCAGCTTCCAGTCTAGTGGAACTTCCCCAGTCAGCCAGGACCGCTGGAAGATGATGGAAAGAGGTTTGGAAAGGACACCCGCCAGCTCCTTCAATACTCTTGGGTGGATCCCATCCGGCCCCATAGACTTGTGGGTGTCTAGCTGGGCAAGCAAGTCTCTAACCGCCTCCTCTTGGATCATGGGAGCCTCATTCTGCTCCTCTAATTCCAGCATTTGTACACAGAGGGAACAACTCTCCTTCTTATTAAAGACTGAGGCAAAGAAGGCATTAAGTACTTGAACCTTGTCCTCATCCCCTGTCAGTGTTGTTCCTTCTGCATCCAATAGGGACTGAATATTCTCCCTAGTCCTCCTTTTCTTGTTAATGTATTCGTAGAAAGATTTTTTATTATCTTTCACAGACTTAGCCAGTTTGATTTCCAGTTGGGCCTTAGCCCTCCTGATTATTTTCCTGCATGATCTCACTCCCTCCCTGTAGTCCACCCAAGACGCCTTTCCCTTCTTCCAAAGCTCACAGACATTCCTCTCTTTGATCTCCCTACTCAACCAAGCTGTTTTTTTCCCCCGACGGCTCCCTTTTCAGAACATGGGGATGGTTTGCTCCTGAGCTGCTAGGATTTCATTTTTGAAGAGCACTCAGCCCTCGTGGGCTCCCTTGCCTTTGAGGACTGTCTCCCATGAGACTTTGCTAACCAGCCTTCTGAACAGTCCAAAGTCTGCCCTCTGGAAGTTTAATGTGACTGTTTTGCTAATCCCCTCCTTCATCTCACCTAGACCTAAAAACGCTATCATCTCATGATGGCTTTGTCCCAGGCATCCTCCAACCATCACATCCCCCACAAGGCCTTCTCTGTTCACAAACAGCAGGTCTAGGAGGGCACCTAGTCCCTTGTCTGCTCTCTCTCCAGTTGTGTGAGGAAGTTGTCTTCCACGCACTCCAGGAACCTCCTAGACTGCTTCATTTCTGCTGTATTGTACTTCCAGCAGATATCCAGAAGACTGAAATCTCCCATGAGGACAAGAGGTAGCCATCTAGGGACTATCCCCAACTGTTTATAGAAGAGGTCATCAGCTGCTTCTTCTTGGCTGGGTGGTCTATAACAGACTCCCATCACAATATCTGCCTTCATTTGGGCTCCTCTGATTTTAACCCACAGGCACTCAGTCCCTCCCTCACCGTAATTGAGCTCAAGGGTATCAAAGCACTCTCTAACATAGAGGGCTACACCACCTCCTCTCCTACCCTTCCTGTCCTGCCTGAAGAGTTTATACCCCCACCCCCATAGCTGCACTCCAGTTATAGGAGTCATCCCACCGTGTTTCCGTGATGGCAATGACATCGTAGTCTCCTTGCCCTACAACAGCTTCCAACTCCTCCTTACAGTTTCATCCTTACTGTCCCCAGGTGTAATCGCCCCCACTTGCTCCATGGTGATATATTGGTGGTCCTCCCCAGCACACCGTCTCTCAGTCACTGGAGTCCCACTTCCAGGCTCACTCCCGGCCAGCCTGGTCTTGTCCCCCTCCCCCTGGAGGAAGGATTTGGAAGAAGACATTGCAATAACTTCGTGAATGTTCACAGGAAATGCCTTCATAGCATATAGGTTAGCCTAGGAATGAGCAAGAAAGTGCTTCTTTGAAAACGAAATGCCGCAGCCCCGTAGCTGGTATGACGAGATCTGATGAGCACTGAGCGTAGATGTGTCAAAGCAAATGAAAAAAGACACATAAGAGGACAGGGATAGATATAAAAGTCTAGGAGTACCTGAAAGCAAATACATATCTACTGACTAATATGACAAAAAATGTTGCGGGAAGAAAAGAGGAAAAAAATGTTAAGAACGGAATTTTGTAATCAAAGCAACAACATTTCATTACATCAAATCATCAGTATTTGATTACAGCCACTCAGAAGCACGCTGAATTTACATGAGGAGTACGTGCTGCCAAAGAGATGATGTTGCACTAATCAAGGAGGTATGATGACATGAGACAGGATAAACTCTGAAAATGCACAAGGAGGACTACAATTTGGCTTCCTCATGTGGAAAAAAAATAATCGAAATAAACCAATATCCTGGCCTGTACAAGCCAAACATAACCTGGATGTGAAACTTGGCAATGTTTGCCTTATTCTTCATTATATTTTTTTCTTAATAATACCTTACTGCATCTAGAGTTTGAGCCATTATATACTTAAAAATTGCATAGTTCAGGGAGAAACACATTCAACACATGTATGACAAAAAGAGCTCATTTATGCCATCTAAGTTTATTATCTACAGATAAATGAATCCTCACAAAGAATTCTATGACTTGAAAAAATCAAAAACCCCCAAATGGCACAGGCTACATAAACCAAATAGTGTTCTTTAGCAGTGTGAAGCCCACAAAACCAAAGATGTCATGGGGGGGGACTTCAGCCACCCTGACATCTGCTGGAAAAGTAGCATGGCAAGCTGTAGGCAATCCAAGAGACTCCTAGAGTCCATTGAAGATAACTTTTTAACCCAGGTAATAGACACCCTTACCCAAGAGGATGCTATACTGGACCTGATGGTCACCAATACAAGTGAGCTCATCAGTGACATCAAGACTGGAGGTAGCTTGGGCAGCAGTGATCACCCACTGGTGGGGTTCAAGGTTCTAAGGGATATGGGAGGAGTATAGTCAGGACCCTAAATTTTAGGAAAGCAAACTTCCACCTCTTCAAGGAGTTAGTCAGTAGGACCCCCTGGGAAACGATCTTCAAAGACAAGGAAGCAAAAAAGAGCTGGCAAATATTTAAGGATGCTTCCCACAGAGCGCAAGAATGCCCAGTCTCCAGATGTAGGAAATCAGGCAGGGAAGGGAAGACACCAGCGTGGCTGAGTTGAGACCTGCTGGTCAAACTGAAGAGCAAGAGGGAATTGCACAGGCAGTGCAAGCAGGGACAGGGAACCTGGGAAGAGTATAGGGACGCTGCCGGTTGTGTAGCGATGGGGTCAGGAAGGCCAAAGCGCAGCCAGAGCTGAACTTGGCAAGGGATTCAAAGAATAACAAGAAGGGTTTCTACAGGTACGTCAACCAGAAAAGGAATGTTAAAAAAAGCATACCCTGCTCCCCGCCAATGAAAATGGTGACTTTGTATCAACCAATGAGAAGGCTCAGGTATTCAATATTTTTGCCTCAGTCTTCACTGGAAACTGCTCTCCTCACTCCTCCTGGATCAATGGACATCAAGATGGGGGTTAAGACCAGGGGGGTAAAGGCCCTCCTACTGTAGAGGAAGATCAGGTTCATGACCAACTGAGGAACCTGAACATATAAAGTCTATGGGACCTGATGAGATATATCCCAGAGTCCTGAAGGAATTGGCCGATGTGGTAACTAAGCCACTCTCCATGACATTTGAACAGTCATGGCAGTAAGGAGAAGTCCCTGGTGACTGGAAGAAGGGCAACCTTGTCTCTATTGAAAAGGTAGAAAAGATCACCCTGGGAATAACTGACCTGTCAGCCTCAGCTCTGTGCTTGGGAAGATCATGGAACAGATCCTCCTAGAGACATGCTAAAGCACACAGAGGATGGGGAACTGATTAGTGGCAGCCAGCTCAGCTTCACCAAGGGCAACTCCTGCCTGACCAGCCAATGAAATATTTTCATTGATGATGTAAACAGGGAGATCGAGTGCACCCTCAACAAGTTTGCAGATGACACAAAGCTGAGTGGTGCAGTTGTCACACCAGAAGGACGCAATGTCATCCAGAGGGACCTGGACAGGCTGGAGAAGTGGGCCAGTGAGAACCTCATGAGGTTCTACAAGGCCAAATGCAAGGTCCTACACCCGGGTTGGGGCAATCCACAGTTTCAATGCAGGATGGGAATGATATAATTGAGTGCAGCCTGGCAGAAAAGGACTTGGGAGTGCTGGTTGAAGAGAAGCTCGACATGAGCCGACAATGTGTGCTTGCAGCCCAGAAGGCCAACCGTATCCTGGGCTGCATTAGAAGAAGTGCTGTGAGCAGGCTGAGGGAGGTATTCTGCCCCTATTCCTTTCTTGTGAGATCCCACCTGGAGTATTGTGTCCAAACCTGCAGTCCCCAACGTAAGGAAGATATGTAACTGCAGGAACGGGTCCAGAGGAGGGCCACAAAGATCATCAGAGGGCTGAAGCACCTCACATATGAGGACAGGCTGAGAAAGCTGGAGAGAAGGCTCCAGGGAGACCTTCTATCTGCCTTCCAGTACCTTCCTGTAGGGGGCCTACAGGAAGGCTGGGGAGGGGCTTTTTACAAGGGCATGAAGTGATAGGATAAGGGGGGAATGGCTTTAAATTGGAGGGGGGAAGATTTAGACTAGACTTTAGGAAGAAATTATTTATGAAGGGGGTGGCGAGGCACTGTCACAGGTTGCCCAGGGAAGTTGTGGCTGCTTCATCCCTGGAGGTGTTCAAGGCCAGGCTGGATGGGGTCTCAAACAGTCTAGTGGGAGGTGTCCCTGCCCATGGCAGGGTGTTGGAACTGGATGATCTTTAAGGTCCCTTCCAACCCAAACCATTCTATGATTCTATGCTAACTTAGTACTCAGGAAAGATTTTTCTCTTGCACATTTCCCATCTAATTCTATAAACCCATTAATCCCCAATTCACAAACGTATTAGGATATCTAACTGCAAATGACATCATCATGCCTCAGACCTCTATCTCTCAAAGGCGAGAACGGGTTGCATCCCTCCAGATCTCTGAATTGCTGCAAAGACACATTGTGAGACGATGAATGAAATAGCATAGCAACATTTTGAGGACTATCTAATAACCAAAATTAGACTATGAACAAAAGTACACCATCTAGCTGTACAGAATGACTACTGTCATACAATTACGTCTCAGTAAAGCTTATTTTCATCTTACTAAGAATGCTATGCAATATTTCTTTCCTGTGGATTAATAAGTAAAACAGCATACCCCATCTTATTGAGTAACACTTTGTAAGGTGTGACTACAGGCATTACTTCGGGTACTATAAACATGGCAACTGAAATGCAGGATTGCATACAAATGTATTGCATTTTATTCCAAAATATTCACTAGGAATATCCCTACTTCCCTACACACGGACCTACTGATCACTTTTTTTCTGATCTTCCTTGTTAGAACCTGTCAAGATGCAATTCGACTTTCCAAAAAAGCACAAAAAATGTGCAGGAAACCTTTCTGAGGATCCTTGCAGAGCAAGAGTGGTATTTTGTTCAGTTTTGCACCACAGATCATTGGCTCCCTGACGTACTCAATGAGAGTTGCAGAGAGCTGTTCCAGATGGTGGCATGCCAAGGACAAAACTGTAATGCAGTATATTGCCACACTCAATTCATTACCACACAGAGAAGTAATGCTTTTAAGCTCAATTAATTTTTTTTTTTAAACAGAGTTTACTCAGGCTGCAGGAAGCAGAATTTGCTGCTGGGAGCTGTAGAAGGATTGCACGGGGATGGGGGCGAAGCCTCAAGAGAGGATATATTTCTTTATATCCTTCAGGGCTGTTGTTTTTTCCATTGAGAGGAGGGAGAGGGAGTAGGAGATCTGCAAGCTGAAAAAGCAGTTTTTAATCAAGAAAACTTCTTTTGGTTAAGTACTCCCAGTTCCCCACATGCTGTTTGGTAAAGGGAATAAATGTGGACAGGTTTCATTTGTACGTAACCTTATTAGAACTGTCTGACTGTTTCCGGTATTCTTTTTATATATTACACCATTAGGGAGCTCTTTGTAATATCTACAGTGAAGAACAAACATTTCATAATGGGAAGAATTATGATCCCTGATCCTCAGTACAGCACAGCATTTTGACATTTTCTTCTGAGAGTGGGCATGCTCCCTACCAGAGAGCACCAGTTCCCCCATTCTTCTAGGGGTGACCTGGAGAGGCACTGGAGGCACCACAGCAGCACTTCATGATAGCCCCATTGAAGAGTTTTACACTAAACACCCTGAAATATTCAACAGTCTCAAAGCTTGCTTTCCAAACTACAATTTAGAAGTTTTTTAAAAAAATCAAACCTATGAGATATTAAACTCCAGAATACTGAACTCTAGAAAAGTAGTGGGAAAATTAGAAGGATTTGCTTTCTGTGTAAAGATTGTTAAAGCACGTAAATGATAAATTATGTCAAAAACTTTCAAATATTTGTATGATATCCATAGTTCTCATATTTAGTGATTTGGTTTTCATGCAATTCTTAAAACAAGATCAAATTTCAATCCAATTCAACGAATTAGAATCTATTTCTGAATTTTTACTTCTATTGAATTCCTTTAAAAAAATACAGTAATACTTTTAGAAATGGGAATGGGAAATGTTTGGTATCTATGCTGATGTGTTCTGTAAAGTGACAGTATTAAATACTTGCACATAGGTTGGATTCTATACTGCACCACAGAGTACGTAAGAATTAAAAATGAGGGAAATGGATCTCAAAAAAGAATCTTAAAACCCAGTGAACCTAATAATCCAGAACACTGGGCTGTAAACACTAAGTAAAAACAAATAGAAGCATATTAAAACCAAACAAAGTAATGAACCCTAAAATAACTCAGTAAAAATAATTCATTATGTCCCAGGTTAAACACGTCTAAGAAACGTAAAGAAATAAAAAAGAAAACGGTATCACAAACAGGTCAAAGAATAAGCTTCTGTGGTTGTTGCAGGAAATCTTAAGATAAACTTCACCCTGAAAACACTAAGCATGATTTTAACATATTTCTCCTGGAATATGTCTGTTTGCCCACACCTCCATTTGTTTATTTTCATTTAAAAGTCCTTTATAACTAATTCATGCAAAACTAATCTGATTTTTATGAAAAGCAAGCATAGTTTTATGGTTCCTAAGATGAAATCGCTATCTGAACTGAAGGATTAGTTCCTAAAAGTGATATAGAAAAATGGGCAGAATCATAAGGAAAGACAAAAATATGTTAAAATCCACTAAATGACTTCTGCAAGCTTGCTCCTAGTCACCAGACCTTATTGTTGTCAGTTTGAAAAGAGAACTCTGACTGATACAGTCTATAAAAATTTAGTTTTAAATGACCTGTATGGATTTTTAAGAATATTAAAACTAAAATTTAGAATTTTCACAAATTACCCATTTAAAAACTGCTTTAATATTGAAAAACTTTATAGTACTATGCAAGTGTATGCATGCTTTAGCTTTCAGCCTTCTTTAACTGGATAGCGGGGCTTTCTATGTGCGTATCATACAATACAGAATAAGGGAGACTGAGTTGAAATATCTCATTTTCAAAATTCATCTGGTTTTAGTTACACAAGTGCAAAACCCAGTTCAGAACCAATAGGAAATGTTCTACTTTATCTTCCTCAAACTTAGAAATGTCTAAGCTGCTTTTACTCAAGCTTTGTAAAAACACAAACAAAAGAAGGTGTTTTTTTAAAAAGAAAAAAACAAAAAGCGAAAAAGAAAAACCAAAACCTCTCGTTGCTTGCAGAATGAGAAGCTGAAGTCTGAGTCTGAGCCCTGGAGTTATTTTTATGGACATACAGTAAGCCACTCAGAAAAAAGCTTATAACGGAACCAAAGGCACACACCAACCAGAGAGTAACTTTAGTGTAACAGTAACAGTCATAAGCATTTCAAATGTATAATCCAAAACTCCACAGAAATATGGTCGCAACGCAAAGCAAAAACAATACAGAATTATTTGATTCAGATATACTGTGAATGATATCTGCAGAGTTTGTGCTACACAATTCTAGAAACGAGCAAGTGAAAACTTCCTACCTACTGGCCATGTTCCATTCAAGTGCTGGATTTTGAGAATTTCTTTCATTTTCTGTCAAAACTCCTCCTTTTCCATTGTCCTTCTCTGGTTTCAACTGATTCCAATGAGCAGTACCAATGTTTATAGACTGAAGATCTATTTGATATTGTCTGTCTTCAACCTCTGACCCAGGGTCTCGAAGTATTCCTAGATTCAATGCTCTCCTGTAATGCCAAAGGAGAAAAAAAAGCAAAAAAAAAAAAAAATCAGACCAATCAGATATTAAGATACAAATTTAAGAAAATTAAGGTACCAATTTTGCCATTCATGACTACATCTAAGCATTACTTTAAACCCAGATCTTCAGAAGTATCCAGCTGCCTCTTTCCTAGAGAAATGAATGGGAAATATGCAAATAAATATACAGCTTTATGTGCACTGCTTATTTGATATTATAATAAAAATGCACAATCTAACTTACCGCTGTTTTTCAAAACAAGTCAGTAACAGGAGCAAGCAGATCTTAATTTTTTTTTGTTTTGAAACTATGAACGCATCAAATTGCAGTCTATATTTACTGATTTCATACATCTGGGCTGAAGCTTAAGCTTTTTATTTGCATGTGTCATCCAATCTATTATTGTTTCTTCTAAACTGTAGTCTTATGCCAGCATCATTATTTAGCATATAACTGCTGTCTCCACAGAGAACTTAATGATTGTACAATTTGCTTAATCATTGATGCTAACAATCTAAAAATAAAGATGATTAAAGCAGCACATCTCAACCTGTGATGCACACACTGCATTCATTCAGTAAGTATAAGTAATGCAACCTATAGGCACGTAGCCTATTTCAAAGTGCAGTCCCAACGCTGCCTAAATCCAAGCGCAGCTGAAACTGCTAATACCACTGCCATTGTCACCAGAACATGCTAGCAATTAAGAAAATTAAGTAATTAATCATAGCACCAACAGAGTCTTGTGAATGGCAGGAAAGCAGTTTTCATCGAGTTGTTCCTGGTGAGGCAGTGTGAGGGCACTGTTCAGTAGCCTTATAACTTTCTTAAAAGTTTAGCAGAAATACACTGAAAATCTATTATGTCAGTAGTGGTATTTCAAAATTAAATGTGGCTTCTTAAAACTCAAGAATGTGTTTGTCAACTTTCCACACAGAGAGATCTAACCACAACAACTGTGTCTTTTGCTATTCTTTCTAGACATTATTTCCCCATTATTAATGCATCTCTGCTCTTTTGTTGTTGGATTTTGTGTTGGTTTTTTTTTTTTTTTTAAAAAAAAGCAATACCATTGTATGACCCAGTGTCTATTTAGTTACTTTGTCTAATGCAAGTAGATGTTGGAACATGTGAAACAGATCACCCAATTATGTATTTTATGAAATCTTCTCAATTATATAAAATACAGAATATGATAGTAATTTCACGTGCATAATGAATTCTTCTCTACTTCACAGTAATGAGTATTTTTCACTTGTTCTTTTCTGAGCATCTTGAAAACTTGCACTAAGCTGTGCCGAGCACAATATTACTTAGGTTCCTTCAGCACAACCATGACCTCGTGTACTAAACTCCTAGAGCAAAACGTGTCTGTATGCAGCAATCTGGAACCTCCCATTGTGATAAATGGCTTTAAATATAGTCTCCAAGGAAATCACTCTGTGGTACACATTTTTAGGTGCAGCAAAATGCACAGAGGTACTATCCAGGCACAAGGAAGTAGAGGATTGTATTGATGGTGTAAGACCATTTTCTCTTTGATCCAATTAGTTTTGTAAAATCTCAAGTACTGGATGACGTTTGTACTGCTTTGGGATGCTTTCATGCTGATATTAATCTTCCATTTTCTTTCTGTTCCTACTATTAACAATCTCCCATACGTAATACAAAACTTTTCCTCTGATCCTTTAGATACACCTTTGAAATGCAAGAAAAACGTTGTGTTCCTACAGATTGCAGATTTCAAGAAATATATTTTACACATACATGTAGAATAAAAGGATTAGTTACTAATGCCTTGATGGTTCGACTAAGCTGATTATTGCTTTCAGAAAGGACATTCTGCCAGTTTTATACAACAATTAAAATATAGCCTTCTCCCAAATAAAATATATATACATACAGGCATTCACATAAGCACTCATTTCTGGTTTGCCTGATCAACTATTTTCCCAATTATAGACTCCAATTTATTAGTTGTATCCTTCCTAAAAAGACAAGAGTAAGTTAAACCGCAGCAGAATTGGCCTAATCTTAAGCATACATACTATGTATCAACTCCGCAGCCTTTTGGATTCTACAGCTTTCAGAATCATAGCAGCAAATAAAATCAGGGAAATGGACTAAGCCAAATTCATGACTTCTCTACCCCTAGCTTAAACATCGTTTTACCCGCTGAAAAGTACTGCAGGGGTTATGATATTAATTGCTGCCCCCTTCTGAAAACAACTTCACTGTCCCATCAGAACCTTTGGCAGGTGGTACAGAATACAACAGTTGGTCAATAATACAGTAAGACCATAAGAAACCCAAGACAACCATAAGCATATAACAGAAAACACAGCCTTAATGTTTTTCTTTTTAAAATTAATTTAGTCTGGGTCGGGCTTTTTGTATGTTTACAAAGGAACAGCTCATGTTGAAGCAGTTACTACATGCTGCTGAATAGGCATAATTCTGAGACCCACTTTGAGGAAGTTAAATCTATTCACTCATAGCTCATCTGAGACCTACAAAAAGCTAAACAAGCCAGGAAAATGGCTTCTTTATGTATTATGCAACGATTACTAAATATTAATAGACTTTACACACAATACCTAATTTTTGTTAGCTGTCACTTGATCTCTGTGTGCACTGACTTCCCCTTCCAGGTACAAAGTCTACAAACCCATCTATCCAAACTTCAATTATTAAAGGCTTTGTCTGGTGGTAAAAGATTTATCCTCTTCTAATTTATAAAGGAAATGAACAGCTAGCTTGGATCAACATATACCCTCCGCTATGCAGGGGTAAAATCAACGTCACTTTGTGGACCCGGATAAGATGCTCTGAAAGAGGACCACTTCCTTTTCTGCTTAAGCTGGAGTCTCAGCCCAAATCTAGTCTGAAAGTCTATCACCTATGAATGAGATGTGACTGAACTAGTGTAGAAATCACAGCAATATTTATCATTGACCTAATGCCCTTCAAATGCCTTTTTTCCACAGCTGATTTCAATAAAGTTTCCTTAACAAGGCTACCAAATGTGTTATACCAAAACAAAAGAAATTGAAACAACTCTTTCTTAAGGAAGTAATGGACCACAGCTCCACATTTGGAGAGGGATCCTATAGATGTTAAAAACGTCACAGAACAAAAATGTGGTAAACCTACAACATCTATGATAACAGCAGTGGCCTTTGAAAATACTGAGCTTCCATCAGTAAAACCCAAGACAGGAATCAACTTTCCAAAGAAAGAGAACTATTATTTATTTATTTAATTATTTCTCTTAATTATTGCAAGTCGATCTCTCTACTGGCAAACAAAGCAAGAAGCTAACACCTGAGCCACTGGGAGAGAAACTGAACTTCCCAGCGTGACAGAACATATGTAGACACCATTTTAGAATGGGAATAAAAGAAATCCTGTAACATGACAGTTCGTGATGGAAGACTTGGATTTGCCTAAGTATGAAGAGATTAAAAATATATATTTGTGAAGAAAGCCTAAAGAAGAATGAGAAGAAGAAAAAAAAGAGGGCACAGAAGCGGGCAAGAGGGAGAAGGACGAGATCCAGGCAGTAATGTTGAAATGAAAGAAAACCAGAAAATTCTATTACTGCAAGGAGAGAGAGGAGGCATCTTTAGGCAAGAGGCAAAGGTCCTGACAAATCTCTAAAATGTTGTACAGGATCCTGAGTACACCTTTTGCCATACTAAGTGAGCTTCGTATCTTCCCTAAAGAGTAATGTAAGCTTTGCTGCCCACCCTGCCACCTGTCCATAGGGAATTGGTTTAACAACTACAGCGTTTGAGACTGCTGGGATGCTGGAAAGAGTTTATTTTACTTTGGGTCAGTATAGCAGCGTCTCAAATGCCATCAGCAGTGAACTCAAATTCTCACTGTTTCTGCCTCTCTTCCTCAGGAACTATGCCACATATGACTGGCTTTGTTGGCAGCTACTCCTTCGCCCCTCTCCAGCTCAACCTCAAAAGAACTCAGCTACTACCCCATTTCCATGCTTGCTGGCAGCATACTCTGGATTGGATACCAGCAATTTTTTATTACATACAAATACTCTAATAAACCAAGTACAGTAAGGCTCCTTTGTTTAATGGTTTACTGATTAGCAAGTGATACTATTTTGTTCATATGCCTTCACTCATGTCACTTTTCATTTTAACACTACATTTAATTTTTACAGCAACTTGTTTAAAAATAAAAACTACATTCCCCTTGATTAGCTCTGGTGTTGTGTTCTTTACAGCCAAATACATCAGCATTAGCTACAGAAGACACCATAGGTGGGCGTCCAGAAAGACAAAGTGGTTAAGGTACCTGGGCTCATCTTCAGCTATGGAAGACTCCTATATAAAGAAAACATCAGTGCTAGCTCTGTGAGAAAAATAAGAATGACTGATTACTTCTAAATATTCACATAGTGGACAAATATATTACTTTACTAACGCAAAGGAAGAAGTTATTAATTGAACTTTTACTGAATATGTTTTGTAGTCATCACCAGCCATAGTTCTAACTCTATAATGACTTACAGTGTTTGTAGCTTTTGTGAATATATCCACTTAGAGGTAGATTACATAAATCAACTTAGAGGTAGATTACTTGTGCAATTACTATATTTAAAAATTAAAGGCATGCGGTGCCTGAAACACAAAAACTTCATTTTGAGTTTTCTAAACTGCTTCAAACAATTGATACAGTGAAGCAAAAGTACAACAGAATTTTTTTCTACATTTTAAACAAATCCTGGATAAACGTCTGACTTGCACCTCTTGGACACTGGTTCCTTTTTCATTCTACATACCTACAGATGAATATCATGGTGGACAGAAGAACTGGCATAAGTACAGGACAACAGACCAAGTAGTTAAGAAGATCTTTAGCTAACACAAAGATAAGTACATTGGAGGAATCATGGAACTTGATACTTTTAAGTCATCCAGAAAAAAAAAAAGACTTGACTACAGATTACTGTGTGCTAAGACATCATCAAAACATAAATGTCAAAGTGCCTGGTGGAAAAAAAAAAAGACAATTGGATGTATAGAACAAATTTTCTACACTCACAATCATTCCAAAAAGTTCATATAAAAGAGTACCAAGATTTAGTGGAGTGTCACTACATGTCTTATAGTCTCCTCAGTGTCAGTGTGGTATACATAAGGATATGTTAGACACATGTTTAGAAAATTCAGCCCTGAAAAAGACTTTAACCTACTGCTATTTCAAGACACTGAGCTTCTAGACACTTCAAGCACAGCACAGAATCTACTGCTATGAAGATCTTATTTCTCAGCAAACAGAGAACATTAAGAGAAAGTATTCAAGATCTTTGGCAAAGCCATCATGCTTCTCTACCTACAACTGTTTCTTTTAAATATTGCCACACATGGTATTAAACAGTCACAATTTAAACAAATGTATATGAGAGAGACAGAAACAGACTTATCCTCTTTGTCTGCTTCTAGAATTTCCCTGTTGTGCGGCAACAGCTCTTCTATGGAAAAAAAACAATAGTAATAATCAAACTACCTAACTTTTTACATGAAATATTACCGAAATATGCTATTTTCCTCTTACTAATACTTTCCATCACATGTATTTCTTGCCAAGCTGAAGTAGAAAGGTCTTCCCTCACAATTACTTTGTAAGCTTTAGCTTAA
This sequence comes from Cuculus canorus, assembly GCF_017976375.1. Taxonomy (NCBI): domain Eukaryota; kingdom Metazoa; phylum Chordata; class Aves; order Cuculiformes; family Cuculidae; genus Cuculus; species Cuculus canorus. The sequence continues at coordinate 23,762,089 of NC_071402.1, forward strand.
AAACAGACAAAATGGACAAGAAGATCTCAGTTCTTAAACAAACTGCTCAAAGATTAAAATTGCTATCACTTTTCTTTTGGCTAACTGCTTTGTTTCCTTTACTTGAACTGCAATTACTGAGTCAACAGATACTTACCTTCGTTGAAAACCATTTTAGAAAGACCTGATTTTAATTGATCTATCATAACGTAAGAGAAAAGAGATTTGGTTTTGAATATGTAGAAGAAATCTGGAAAACTGAATCCAATGGTTTGTGCCTATTTTGCATGTATGGCTGATACTCTCTCCTTATGAATAGAAGCTGCTGCCTCAGTTAGAGCTTGAGGTGACAAATCCAACTGGAAGCATGAACATGTAGAGCTAAGTCTGCCAGGTCTTCACACGTTGCGCACGAGAAAGTTTGGGACTACGGAGACTGCTCTGGCAGGCCTCCTAAAGGCTTGCATGACATGCTTCCCTCTCTGCAAGGATAGAACACGCCAAAGGAAAAATGAGAAAGGCAGATTTCATTCCTATACTCTCTAAACTCACTTATTATGTAACTCCAAGCAACAAAATGAAACTCTTAAACAGTTCACTCATGTACATTATGTGCATAATGCCAAGATATGTTGTAAACATAATTGACTGCATAGAAAATATTTTGAGATCATCTGATATACAGGGCTATAAGAATGCAAATATATAAAAACGTATAAAAATTAACTACTGCATTTTTTTATCATGACACTATTTAGGTATACTATTTATGTAACTACTTAAATGTATTTGTTTTGAAACCAAGTGGGTACATATTCACAGGAAAAAACAACAACATCCCCTCATGCCCATTAACTACAGTACTGGTGCCAGGTGGGTGCTACTATAATCCTATTTGATATCCATTTAAGAAGGTCAGATTTTAGTGATCTGGACCATACCAAGGTCAGGATTGGTAGCAATGCATCGATTATACAAAAGCTACTAAACACATGAAAGGAATCACAGTAGATTAGTAGATCCCACATCAAACATTTTGGCCCTGTCCATCCTTCCTCCAGTCCTACAGGCAGGAAATGCTCTACATAACCTGTGAGGTGACCAGACATTTAAAAGTAGTGACTTGTTCCAAAGGCTACAGTACAGTGATTGCCTGCAAAGGACATGCAGAACATCGGCAGTGCCACTGTCTTCTAGAGTTGTATCTGGAACACAGTATGAGTGATCCTATGACGACAAGGTATGCTATGGTACATTATAAAGTACTTTCAGTCTCTCTCTAAGAAAAGAAGTGCAAAAAGAAACCAAGTTGAAGCTTGCAGCTGTGCATTTAGACGTCATCTGTTTAATTACTTTTGTAATTTTATTGTTTAAATTCCTCAGCAAAAAGTAACAGCATAAGCAAGTCTGAACTCTTTAAGATCAGTTTTTCATTTTTATACTGTTTAATGTTTAGACAGTTTGAGGAATCTCATTATAGTTTTGAAGCATTCACCAAAATTCAGGGAGCACAGTGTAAATACACAGTTGACGGACTGTATAAATGATAAGTAAGCACAACTCCAAAGGGAGATCTGTATGATATTTTTGGATTCCAAATTTTTCTAGAAAAAAACCAAAGTAGAATAGAGTTTCTCTAAATAAAGTCACTAAGGAGAGAGCTTAAAGAGTTTAACTGGGTGGAGTAGAAGTCTGGGGTGGGGGCTAGCAAAAAAGCTAAAATACAACAAAACCCGAAGACTTTAATGCCTTTGTTTCATGGCAGAAACAATTTTATTTCAAAACTTAATACTGTTTGGCAGTAAAAGGATCTTTAATTTTGATTTTCAAATATTTCATGCATACTTGGTTTACCACATAGCTAAGCTAAATAATCTTACGATTTTGTCATTCCTTTCATCCTGCACTTTACTTTGTTTTCACCTAGTTTGGTTCACCTAGTTTAGTGGTACAATACCTCAGTCTTTTCAAATGTTCTGTAAATTAACCTGGAAATACCGAGGTTGAGTTTCACTGAACACAGTCCTCATATTTGATGCATGGAATGTCTTTAGATGCTGCATTACAACTTGGTACAATGGTACAAGCTAGAGGTCATACTGTCCCCAATGTGTTTGATAAGCTGACATAGGACAGGATTTCTTTTCCTTGTTAGAAACCAGAGCCATCTATACAAATCTGATCATTCCACACGTATCGCTCCCTGTAAAAGATGAAGAATGACACTTTTCATACGAATTATGAGCTGTATGGGAATACCTGAATCTTCTTCTGAGAGTGCGCGTTTTCAGGCTATAATGATATGATTAAGGTATGCTATTTTTTATTTAAGATTCTCTTATATGACTTGAACTTACCTACAGTATGCCTTTGGATCTCTTTAGAAAATCTGAAATTCAGCAGAAATGCAAGTATTCACTTTAAGTAGTTCTAGACACAAAACTATCAGAGGATAGTAAATTATTTAGGTTCAACCAAACCTGCCTCAGCTCAGAGGTTACGAAACTTAGCCTGTTAGCCACTGTTAGTCTGTTGAAACCAGACTGGTTCTTGCTTCTCCTTCCACTCTGAAACCTAATTAAAAAATATTGTATGACCCTAATATTTTGATTTACCTGGATTTACTAGCATCAAAACTAAGATTGAAGTTGCCTCAGCAATGTACCAAGACAGGCTACATGGAAAAATGGCCCTTTAATCCTCAACACAGGGACAAGCTCAGACTGCTGAAATGATCCTTTTGCAGATGATCACAGAAAATTACAAGATGTGGAGGCAACTTTAGGAAAGGAAGTAAAGATCACCTAAACATAGCAAAACCCAAGTGATTAATTTGATTACCAAACAGAGAAGCTTTTCATTAGCCTACCTGGGGAATCCAGAACTGCCTGAATGTTCAATTTTTTTCATGACAAAAAAGTATTTTTACAGACATTCATTCTCTTCCCACCTTCCTCTTAATTTAGGCTGTAAATTAACTGGTTTCTCCAGTTATTGATGCTTTTGTGAACATCAGTTTTCTTTGATAGCTGCAACAGTCTCTTGTTCAGATGTGATGCATATCTGAATAATGATTGCATCTACTGTATTGCACAGTATTTTCAGGCAAGGAATTGTGTGTACTTCCACTCTTTCCAGCCCTTCCTCTTTTTAAAAGATATTATGCCTCTCTACATCTAATTTTCCTGAAAGTACTTCTTATGTTTGCATCCAAAAATCTGAACTTTTCCCTTTGTGAGTTAAATTCAATATTACTTCTTTTCTTCACCTATGTACTATATGATGAATAAGTCCTGAGTTCAGAGAGGTCAACGTAAAATCATCAGTGCCCACAAAACATCACAGTCTACCACTTTTAGTTTGCCGAGAGACTCACAGTTTTGAGTTCACATGACTGTGGGCAGAAACTCTTGCTACACAGACAAAAGCTAATAAACAGGCAAGACTTCAGTTATATAGAAAATTATTCTTCCACTTCCACGTTTAGATCTTTATAGAGAAAATTTAGTATCATCCGCATGCTGATAAGCACTTCCAGTTTTCTTAGTGTAAAGGCAGGCATGGTCATTTTAATTCTTAATGGAATGAAGAGCTGAAAGGCAATTGTTCAAACCGGCGTTTCTCCTGTGTTATTTTTAAAAAAATATTAGACCTTGAACAATCAAAGCAATGTTATCAAAACACAGGACAAAACACAATTTATCTGGTAAGTTTTCTCCTTTGCTTAGAGAATTCTTCTTGCACTCAAGATCCCTTGTAATTGGATTATTCCTCATTGGATCTTTATGGGCTTCTTGTCAACTGCTTGAGAACCAGATAAAGCATAGTCCAAAACTTTCCAGCTTTCCAAAGATCTGTTATCTCGGAAAAAGCTTTTGAACATCCACGTCTTCCATTATGAAAGTAAAATATCCTCTTGAACAAAGCAATTCTCCACTTGCATTTTTCAGTTTGTTCTGGCTCTGTGTGAGGACTGAAGCACTGCAGTATACTTAGATTGTGGAGATTATGATATACCTTCTGACGGCATTTCAGCAGTTCTTCTAAGGTAAAGCGTTTAGGTATGTTGTTATTCTCCTCTTTACTACATCATTTCTGTTCTTTCTCAAAGCATGAGTAACATAATCACACCTAAAAGCCAAGCATATTCTCCTTAACTTACAATCTTTAGAGAACGTTTTCAAGAACTAACAACTTTGACAAAGGCTGCAAACTTCCACAGAGAAATCTAGAAAGGTTTCTTAAAAGGAACAAGAGACCAAGGCTATTGAGAAGTATTTTGGACAACACAGAAAGGACTAAATTTCTTCAAATTTCTTTAATTTATCTAGTGAAACATCCAAAAGATGTAGCAAAACTTCAAGAGAGATTTGTTTGAAAGGTGAGTTTTTACAAATAAAATTGATTTATAGATTCTCATCTTAAAATCTTTAATAAAGCTATGACTATAAGCCACATCTTGAGTCCCATTCTTACAGTCAATTTTAAACCCACTAATTCCTCCATGTTTTTAAACCTATTACTGCTACTTAATTTACAAATAGTTCTTTCAGATTGAAGTGACTGTAGAGTTTTGTTTCTTCTACAATGAAAAATTAGTAGCTTTTTTAAAAGCATACTACTGCTGCATCTTATATCAATTGTGATATCAATATATTGAACATTTGAAAGTAAGCTTTTACATGTGCACAGAAATACAACTTGAAAAGGTTTATTTATATAAAATCTTTTTTAACATATTTTTTAAATGCTTTGAAAGGTGAAAAACAACAAATTAAACCTATTAGGAAACCGATCTCAAAACTCACCATTAGGAAAAAAGTACAAAATACATAAAAATCTTAGAGAATCAGAGAAAACAGGCAGAGGACATGACAAAACCAAAAGAAGTTCAAATTTAAGAGGATTCTCATTATAAACTTGCTGAGGTAGCTTTTGGCAGCAGGAGACAACATATTCTTCAAAATCTACATCCTACCACAGGAAACCACAGAATATACCAGTGCTTTTGTAAACATTCAATATAAAGCCTTCACCCTAAACTGGTTAAAGCCTACTATTCAGTATGTACACAAAAGTTTGTTAGAGACATTTGTTTAACAGAGGTTTTAGGTAAGCTCCACTTCCAGGGTAACATCAAGCAAGAGTCATTCTCTACTCAAAATATCCCCATGTATTCTCAACACTGACCATGAAAACTACAGATTCTAATTTCAGGTAGTTCAACCTATTCTAGGAGGCATCCAAAACAGAAATGATAGTGGCTATGAAGAAAACTCAAAGTTCTATCTTCTTCCTGGACCTAAGAGAAAAATTCATGGCCTTCCAGTACCTGAAGGAGGCGTACAAGAAAGCTGAGGAGGGACGTTTTACAAGAGCATATACTGATAGGAAAAGGGGGAAGGGCTTTAAATTGGAAGGGGAAGATTTAGACTAGACATTAAGAATAAAGTCTTCATGATGAGGGTTGTGAGGCACTGGAACAGGTTGCCCAGAGAAATTGTGGATGCCCCCTCCCCGGAAGTGTTCAAGGCCCGGTTGGATGGGGCTTTGAGCACCTGGTGGGATGTGTTCCTGCCCATGGCAGGGGCGTTGTAACTGGATGGGCTTTAAGGTCCCTTCCAACCCAAACCACAGTATCACTCTGTGATCCTATGATGACTCTACACAGATACAAATACATACACAAATACCCAGGTCGCTACACTTGCCCATTTGGAAAACAGCAAGTTCTATTCGTCTGAGTCCAGTTCAGTAAAAATAGCTGCTTAATTTTTTTGAGCCGCATTGCGTGAAGAACACAATATATAGATTTTTGAATTAGTCTTAGAAAGCAACTCCTACAACACTTGCAGTTGCATAATATATCAGACAGGTTTTTTACTACGCCAAGAACATGGAAAATCAAGCACTGCAAGGTGTCCAAAGAACAAACTATGTCAAAAGAGAGTCTGAACCAACACATACCAGAAAATGCACTCCTCAGAATTTTTCTCAAATATATATACACACACATATATGTACACCCACCCCTAAACCAGGAACCAGAAAAATTTGAGATTTGCTTTGTACCTGGATTTGCTAATCTGCAAGTTTCTTCCTGTTCCTTGAAAACTTTCACATACAAAGATTAGTTAATATTATTCAATAGTTAAATAACTGGTTATCAGGAAATGCTCAAAGATGTTCTGCTCCTATCCTGCAACTACAGGATATACCTATGTATAGATATTCCTGCATTCTATTTGTATCACCTCTACAGCTGTTTGTTGTTTATTCCTGGAGAACACACACTGTCATGCCAGGAAAACAGAGAATCTGTGATTTATGCCAATCACTGACACTGAACTCAATGGAGATCACTTGTACTATCTCTGCATTTTATTACTCTCGACACGTACTTGTGTTAGCCATTAACATACCAGTGTTAGCCACTGCCTTCTCACAGAAAAAAAAACCCACCAACCTTAACAATCAAAAGCATCAGAGAGCATGAAAAATGTTCTGAGAGACTGAAGAATGCTACATTTATCTTTGCGTCCTACAACTAATAAGCCCAACAAGAATATTAAACAGTTCTGAAGAAAAAAAACCAAGACAGATTTGTATCTTTAAGGACAAAAAAAAAAAAAAAGAAAGAATAGCTTCTGAAATGCAACAAAACCACTGTATATATCTTTTATATCTGTTTTTTAGTGCAGCATAATCAGGTTTAATAGCAATAATGGGAGATAAAGTACGGTGCACATTAAAAGTTTAAGTGTTAGAAACATTAAGCATGACTTCTGACTGTACTTAAGGCGGTTGAGCACTAAGCTACGTTGGAAAGTCTGCAAGGGAGAGGCATCATACTGACATATAATGTAAGTTGTTTGGGATAACAGTAACAAGGATTTAATTTTGCCATGGGAGCTTTGACTTGTACCCCATAGAGAAACATACTCAAATAACATGCAATCATTTTGTATATTTCTGATAATCCTTTCTGTTAAATAATTGAAAACCAAAGTAGGAAAACTCAAAAACATTAAATGGAAAAGAAAGACACTGTCAAACGCGTTTGCAAAAAATCAAATCTTCTATCCAAAAAGTAGTTTAAGAACTGTGGTATGAATTTGTCATAGATAAAACCCTGTGAGGGACATCAGAGAACCCACAAATATTTATGGAATGAACCACAATCTGTATACAGAAGTTAACAAATGTCTCATTACAAATGGGATATGGTTTTCCCAGTAACAGAAGCACACAACTTGCATTATATTTAACTTGAGATCTGCTATAATTAAAAATGCTACAAAGAAAAAAAGTCTGCTTTATATATTACTGGAAAATACTTTTCAACAAACAAAGCATTCATTGAAACCAAATCTGATGAAAATTATATTTACTCATAAACACTTAAGAAAAAAACTGTACAGAATGAAAAATTTTTAAAAGCTTTCCTGAATTACTTCAGAATACATTATTTGTCACAGTCAAGAGTTCTGAATGTTAATTTCCATCATGCAAGACAAAAAAGTAACCTTGATATGTGGATTCAATCATGTATTTCAAGAATCAGCAAAAGAAATCCAGGGATGAAAATATAAGGAGTTTGTGTAAAGTAACTGAACCTTACGTAAGTAACTTGTACAGGGAGACTGCTCCAGCTCTTAAAATGCCACTAATTCCTAAGGACCAATTAACTCTTTTCTCCCATATTAACAGAAAACCAAACACCTCTCCCTGTTCCCCCCGGTATTTTACAATAACAGGCAAAATATAAAGCTACTTGGTTAGAAAGAAAGATTAAAGGCAGGTAACTTGAAAGAAGAAATGAAATGTAAAAACTCCAATAAAATTGCTTTATAACATAAAACATAACTCTAGCTTTCAGATTTCCTTTTATTTTCCAGTTTTACAGTTTATCTGCAAAATTTTTCATTGCATTCAAGTTGCTCAGTATGTAAACTGTGAAAAATATCCACAGACTTTTAAACAGCATTTAACATCTTTTTTCTTTGTCTCTATCCCTTCTTTTAACTTTTTAAACTGTTACAGTATGTTTAATACTGAATCTAAAATTTTATTAAAACTCTCAGATTTTATGCTGCGTTTCAAACACCTGAAGCATGATTAAGCTGATCTATGCGCTCGCAGACCAGAAGGCCAACCATATCCTGGGCTGCATCAAAAGAAGCGAGGCAAGAGGTCAGGGGGAGTGATTCTACCCCTCTATTCCTCTCTTGTGAGACCTCATCTGGAATACTGTGTCCAGTTCTGGAATCCTCAATGTAAGGAGATAGAGCTGTTGGAATGGGTCCAGAGGGGATCTACAAAGATGACTGGAGGGCTGAAGCACCTTCCCTATGACAACAGGCTGAGAGACTTGGGGTTGTTCAGCCGCCTGGCAAAGAGAAGGCTCAGAGGAGATCTCATAGCGACCTTCTAGTACCTGCAGGAAAGCTGGAGAGGGGCTATTTGTAAAGTCTTGTGGGGACAGACCAGGGGGAGTGGGTACAAACTGGAGAGGGGAAGATTTAAACTGGACATCAGGAAGAATTTCTTCCCTATGAGAGTGGTGAGGCACTGGCACAGGTTGCCCAGGGAGGTGGTGGATGCCCCATCCCTGGAGTTGTTCAAGGCCAGGTTGGATGGGGCCTTGGGCAGCCTGGTCTAGTGGGAGGTGTCCCTGCCCATGGCAGGGGGGTTGGAACTGGATGATCTTTAAGGTCCCTTCCAACTCAAACTATTCTATAATTCTGTGATTCTACGATCCAAGCCCAGGCTGCTGCAACGCCACCTTTTTGCTAGTGCTAATACTTATATGCCTGTCCAATAAATATGTAGGCTCAGGGCAACGATTTGACCTAAAAAAACCCCTGCCTGATGCCCCTAAAAGTTTTTGAGCTCCTTCAGCTTCCTCGATCAGGTCACTATGCATAAGTAAAACCAGCAAAACCATGGAGCTGCAAAGAAAAGCAGGTCTTAGAACAGCTCAAGTTTAAGTTTGCAACCTTGGTGAGCACATAACTCATTGTCCAAAGGTGACTGTGGTTAAAGTAACATTAAAAATCAACATCACATCCACCCCACTCTGTGTTGAGCACACAGTGATTAAAATGATTAATTTAAGTGAAAAATAAAGTTGTAGAAATGCTTTTCTTATTATGAAATTTATTTTGACTATCACATTATAAGGAAATGTATTTAAAATATATGTATTTAGGCAAATGAGTTATATATTACTGCAGATTCCAGTAAAACTCTCAATTATATACATTTCAAGTAAAAATATGATTGATGGCTAAAGCTGAACATTTTAAAAGTTGCATTCCAAATATAAATTTAGCTTTGAATAGCTTTTGGTATTAGATAATTAACAAGCTACATTTCTGAAACTAAATGGGCGGTTCCAGCTGTTATTTTACAATTAGTTTCCACTGAGGGTTTTAAATTAATAACTGCTGCAATAGCCTCAAACATGCCAATGTTAATTAGGAGTGGTGTTTCCATGTAATGCTATCCATATACATGAACATTTCACTGGGCGAAAGGTCTAAGTAGACTTTTTTCTCTACTAAAGATAGAAGAAGAGAGACATGTAAAGCACGAAAAGATTTTACTTCCAAGCCGTATTCCAGAGAGAGGTATATGGTTCTTCTGCAGAAGATCCTTACACTAAAAAAAGCATGGGTTCAAGTACAATAGCAAAAGATAATAATTAGAACTTGCTATTTATTATGAATATTTTGATTTAAAACCCAAATCAACAATTAATAAAGCTAGAGATTAATAAATTAAAAAAATGCACATCCAAATGAAATGTATAGAGAATCTTGTTCTCACACACAGGGACTCCTCCCTGTATCTTGAGGAATAAACACAACCTGGTCTGAAATAAATAAAAATTAGAAAATAAATTAGAAGAATAAGTTAAAATAGGCATTGTTACAATTTTTTTACCTTAACACAAGAAGAAAAGAACTGAAAAAGGTGGTAGCATAACTCTTTCACAACTTCTATGCAAAGAAAGAATTGCTTCTTCTTGAAACACAATGATTTTTTTCCACCTTAAAGTTTTTTTCCTATATAACATTATCTCTGCAGTTTTAAAGATTTTGAAATTAAATAAGAACTGCAATAGAGTTTTTATTACACACTAAGTTTTACCTTTTCTAATCCTCTACGGGACATATTCACAAAAACTATGTATGCATACATTTTTTCACTGATTATCTTTGTTGGGTTTTATTCAAAGAAAAATGAAGAAACTCAGGTCAATGTCAGAGAATTCCTTGTTTGCCCACCAAGTAAGTTTCAATGAGCTATTAAAAAAAAAAAATAACGCAAATGGGAATTTATTAGAACTTTTATAAAATTTTCAACTCTTAAAACGAAACTTATTAGATGAGCATTCTGGGAAACATTTAGTTACCTGAATACTAAACTTCTATGCAAAAAAAGGATTTTTCGTTTTAATTGTTAATTGTTCTGAAAATGAAAACATTTTTGCTCATACTGCAGTTACAGAAAATCCATGCTTTTTGTAGCAAGAATTTCAAGGTACAGTTTTATGAATATATGTCTAACAGCAATTTAATACTAAACAAAAAAATATTTCTGAAGAGAAGATGCTTATAGATGTGGCTGCTGTTGAAAAGTTTTGAAAAGCATTTGATTTTCCAAACCACATTCAAAAGAAAAAACAGATTTCCACACAGACTGCTGGCTATATATGTGCCTCTTGCATAAACTCCTTCCATCATTCTTTCCTTCCCCTCACTCCAGCCCTATCAGCACAGACACACAAAACTGTTTATTAATTCTTTTTTTTTTAAATGGAAGGATTTTTGTTAACCAATTATGGGCACTACATTAGTACAAGCATGTTCTACAGAAAGCTCCTTGAAATAAAAATAAACAGCAGATATTTTAAAGGAACAACATTGATTTGTTATGTGTAAATGTTTGAGAGGTTTGAGAGTTAAAAAACAGTGGAAAACAGCAAACTAGAAAAATGAAACCTACAGCAGATTAGCTACATTTATAATCAAAAGACTTGTATAGATAAAAAGTTTTAAGAAAAAATACAAAATAATTTACAGCTACTTTTTCAGGATTAAACACTTTACATGTAATTTTTTGGCGGGTGGTGTTTAAAGAATTCCCATTCACAAATTGAAAACAGTCTAAGAACAGCTTTATGCTTTGATCTATGAAAGATCTACAGATGAAAATGACCATGGAACATTCAGATCTGGACTATTAAGTTTTGATATATGACACCAATGAAATCCTTGGATCTCAAAACTGATGAATCCAGAGCATGGACAACAATTAGTCAATATTAGCCAAGTTGAGAAAAGCTTCTGGTTCTGTATCTTAAACTTCCAGAACTTGATAGTTGAGTAATATTTATTCCGGCTTTATAAGGACAATGAACTCCATACAGCCTGCATTCTCTGTGCTCTTTAACAGCCATTTATTTTTGTCTTAAAGATACTTTACCTCAAAATATTTTTACTCTACCAGTTTATGGATACTCCCTAAAATCCTGTTGATTAACGTTTCATGTCAGACTCTGCTAAAAACAACCACACCGGGGATGATTTGCAATTATCTATATAAGAAAGGTGGCAATTTGCACAGTATTAGGTATAATAATGCCCTTATCCCAATACAGAATTAGAACTAAATGTCACCTCCATTTCAACTCTGTGCTGCTTCATACTGAAGCAGAGCCATGCAGCTACTTCCTCTTTATTTTTCAGTCAGATGAAACAGAATTGCTGGGTCTTGTGATGAAGCTTTCTCAGCCATTTTCCTATTGATACCATCCGGTTCTGCTGGTAGCTTAGCACAACAAGTGGTATTCATTGTTCTAAACCCCCAACACACTACTTTTTTAATTCAGTAATTTTTATGACATCTTTCCACTTAATAAGAGTGTTAAAGGATTCCAGCTATGTACAGCTTAATTGCGCTAAGCACTGTTTGTATATACAGGAAAACACTGTCGTCATCTAAAAAGGTAACAAAATTATCTCACAGAATGCAAGATAATTGGGCAGGAACCTAGTTAAGATGACTACACAGATTTGATTAGTTCCGCTTCTTTAAAGCATTATAATTTATTCATGCTGATATTCTACATTAACCCCTTCCATTAAGAGAGAAGGAAACAGAGATATTACAAAGGGAAAACACATGAAGATGCATTAAGAAGGAAATGTGGATTTTCAGGCTATCCCAGGAGATGCTACTATGTCTGCTCCAGCTTTCTCCATACACGGAAAAGGATCTTCTGGCCTGGTGCCCGTAGAATTGCTTTAAATCTGTCAAAAGTCTGTTCTTTTGACAAGTGATCAAGCAGGTCTAAACAATCTGCTAGGTTTGTTGGCTGCAGAAAGACTTGAACAACTTGATCTAAATTGCTTTGAGTAGGAGGCTGGACTAGAAGAACTACAGAAGTCCCTTCCAACTAAAATTATTCTATGACTCTATGCTTTCCTTGGATTTTTGTCACAGAATCAGACACAACTGCTTTTAGTACTTTCCACATAAACACATATATTTTAAGTTTTTAGAGAAGTGCTCATTGCTAATAAGAAATCTTAACCAATGTTCTCCAAAGCTAAGAAACCACTGCTATACAAACACCACTAAAGTCTCTGTGTAGCTGTCATACAGTTTAGTTTGTAACTTCATTACACTGACACTGTAGCAGAAGCGTACCTTTGATATTACGGACAAAAGAATCCATAGATGAGAGAATTTTATTAAGCTCTTGAGGAAAAAAACTTCAGTTGGAGTTTTTGTCTTACTAGAAACCAGTGAACCAAACAAGACTGAGCCCAGGCCTGAGAAACACAATTTTTTTTTTGCCTACAGAGAGACACTTGTCTTTTCCTGTAGTTACAGTATTTATAAAATTTCCCTCCAATGTGATTTCTCTGACATCAACTAACTGGCTTACTTTCACTCCATCAGAGCATTAACATTATTTCTATACTTGCCGCAAAATGCTAGACCTTTCTCTGTTTTGTCAGATGTATTCAACCATTCATCTGACCATTTCAAAAGCTCTAACATATGCAACATTATCACAGAAGCCAAGAAATGACCACATCATCTTGTTTTTCTGCAGCTTTCTGAGTTGTCTTCAAGCACCCCCAATCCCAAGCTTAATATGATCAGGTAGTTAAAATCCAGAAAAATGTGGTCTCTCTTTCACGGCTTAGCAGAAACTTAACTACTTTGACTGTCTGACTCCTCCACAGTTTTAATTAACTGCTCTTCCCTCTCTTTAGTAAGGTTAGGCAGCTACCTCACTTGCATCCTTAACCAAAAAACTCCTTTACTTTGCTCCCTGTCCCAAAGCTTTCTGTTATCTGCAAGAGTTCTGCTCTACAGAACTGAAAGTTTCTTGATGGGAACATACAATTCTCAAATTTCTTGAATCCACACACACTTTACCTGGTGTTTAAGAACTGGAAATTCATGAGATATCATTAAAACAAACTGACCAACTCTTAGGACTTAGTAAAAGGAAAAAAAAACCCCAAAAACAAAAAGGAGAAGTTGTCTCTTACAGGAACCAGCTGAAAACGTGTCACTGTGCTTCCTTCAGGAGACCTGTATTTTTACTGTTATGGTACATGCATCTTTGCTTACTATCTGTATGAATAGTATAAACTCAACCAGGTCATTTTCTGCTGGAGGAAATAGTTATTTTTAGACTAATTTTTATATGGTATAAAAACCCCTGAAGTTACTATGAAGTTACTATTTCTTTCCACCTTCCAATAATCACTTGAAAAAATACTTGTGCACAAACTTCAGCGGAATGTAATTTTTCCAACATTCCATTTTCAACTTAGATCTCTCTCAAAGTTAAGCAAGTAAGCTCTTTTTCCTAAGACACAGATGGAGTCACTTCCGCTTACAGGCCAGAAGTGGCCTGGTTTATTGAGTATGACATGCAGCCATACCAGATCTACCTTTCATGCATTGGCATTCTATTAATGATATATGTCCACATTCAGTTTTTCACGTGTGAATTTATGGGACAAATCCAAAAGATATTTGGAAATTCTATTCAGCCTTCAGATATGAAAACATTTCTCAGCCTTTCCTAAATGAACTGGTTCTAAATGAGAAGCAAAGATTCTTCTTCCACAAGAAACACTACAAAAGTGACATTAATTGCATGCGGTTGTAGTTTAGACCTAAACAGAAGACTGTTTAAAACAAAGTGACACCACAAATTAAGTTTGTATCCTCACTCCAGAAACACTGCAAGGACAGTGGTTCAGACAATGACTTATTTTCTTTTATTCTATTAAAAGCAGCAGCAGCAGCAACTTAAAGGAGAAGAGAGGCTGGAAAAAGACAGAAGATGACATGTTGGGATTATCAGAATGCTGCAGCAGCTAATTCTTCAGTAATCAACAGGCTGCTGTAATTTTTTTTTAGTGTCTTGAGCCAAAATACACGAGCTACACATTGCGTGTGTTTGCTCATTTTATTACTTCATTTTCAAGTATTCTGTATTAGATCCAGAACATATTTTTAGTATCAGTACCATCTACCGTGGGCAGGTTAAAAGGGGCAAATACTCTGTAAGTTAGGAAATCTCACATTTGGAGAGACAAACACTAACATCAGGTCTGTGTCAAAAACAGCCCACTGTTTTTTGTTTTTCCCTGAATACAGACTGTATGTCCTGCCCTAACAATAAAAAAAATCCCTTTGTGTTATCTTAACTGGCAAACGGTAAAATCAACTCCAATTCACCCCTCTGGTCTAACAGCAGTATCTGCCTTGTAAGTAAATGAATGGCTATCTTCAACCATGCCTCAGTAACTAACAGTACGTTCTCAATGATCAAGGAATACATAATTAGAAAACACATCTACTTTGACTCCAAACTCAAATCTTATGATTTTTTAATTAAAAACACTTTTTAATTAAAAAATATTAATTTATATTGCTCAAAAGTGTTGAAGCTTGCTTAAACAGATCAAAACAGTAACCCTCTTCCCAAAACCAAAAGACCACCCACTGCCAACTTCAATATTGTCTCATAAAACTCTGCGAAGTAACTTGACACTCTGCTCCAATGTATTTTAAAAACACTAAAGCTAGGATAATTGGATGACTAAAGGAACAAAGATAAGACTGAGTCACTTGACAGCTGCTGAGAAATTAGAAGAACGGTCACTGATGCAGTTAGAGGAAATTACTGAAAATGGCAGATATTTCTCAGAAAGACACAGGACGCATGACGATGTGGGACTTGTCACAAAGCAGCCAGTAACAGATGAGAGTTGTCTATGGCATGGTGCTTATTTCTACTTTACCCATCTGGTGTCTTGATTTCTAAAGGAGCACTGGAGCATACCGTGTGAAATCCAAATACACACTGCATAAACCTAGTCTGGAACATTTATGTATATAAGAGCCAGAGATCCATAACATAAAACGTAATCAGAACCATTAAGCAATTGATGGACTGAAAAGCATGGAATTTCTGCATTTCTAATAACGTCGCAGATGCAAAGTTATCAGACTCAAACCCATGAATTGGCACAGCATCATTGATTTTAGATGTAAATTACATCCCTCCTGTTGTTCACTCACTGATTTGTAATGATATCTCTCAAAGCAGATTTGTTTGATATCTCTCAAAGCAGATATCAGAGTCTCCTCAAAAAGAGAGGGCAGAAGCTGGAAGAGCCTGTACAAATGTCAGGAAGATCTCTTATTTGTGGGCACATTGAGAGAGGATCAGGCTCTGTCATCCAAGGCCATTGCTGGTGCCAGGCTGTAAGGTTTCTTCCATGAAAGCTCCACAATAGATACAATGTCATTAAAAACAAAAATAAAACAAGCAAACTCAATAACTACACATACAAGCAAAAAAGCCTAATTTAAATATTTCCACGTGGAAATATGAAGAAAAAGACTCTTACAGCTTTTAAGTGATCAGAAGAGAAACTGGAAATATTTCATGGTCTCCTAAATATCCCAGTCTTGACAAAAAGTAAAACTTGCTGTCATTTTCTAGGCAATAAATATTTTACTGCTGGGAAAAGATTTTGATGTTCATAATTTCTATTGAAAAGCACTATGGAGTAGTTAAAAATATTGCCACATCTGAACAACAGACAAATGGGAAGTATAAGACACTTGTTCATCTGTATTTCTGTGACTTTTCTCACTTGGTATTATCCGAAACCATTCTTTCATGTCTGGCAAAAGTGCCAGCTCTACTAAGGATCATGTATTACTTTTATCATGTTGATTACATATGTTCGCCAGTTTTGCTGCCTATATATGATTAGTGTGGTTTGCACATACTTAGTGACACAATCCAGAGCATGACATTTTCACAAAAAATGTGTTTACTGGGAAAGAGCTCCTTAGAAGTTAGCATTCCTTTCAGCTTTGATCTACATGACATCAAGAATTCTACAGTTTGCATATATGTTTACCATTTGTATCATTAAGATCCATCTCCTTCATGCTATATGGCTACTGAGCGCTTCAGTAGTCACAAAAAAAAATTCCTTTTCTCTTAGGTGAACTTAGTAGTAGCTGAATAAAAGAAAACCTCTTAAAACGTTCTCATCTGTGAGCTCAAGTTTAGTAATGACTTGACATTTAAATTCTGTTATTCATCAGCACTTCACAGAAGAACTTGATTTGTCTAAACAGATCTGAAAGCCCACAAGTGAAGAAAATCAGAAAAACCTGGTTTTGAATATCAAAAGATCGTATGTGAAAAGTATTTTTACAGGCTGCACGTACTCGTTTTATTGATCAATTAACTTCTCCCAAAATGAGGTTTTCTGAGACCATACATGGAAACCCAACCCCCTCCGCCAGCACTTACTGATAAATGTCTTTTCTGAGCACAGCCCTACTAAGAGGGTTGTCAGCCTGAGGAGCCATAGAGACAGATCCAACCTTGAGAACCAATGTGTCTTCTTTAATTGCTGGATTAGCTGTAGGTAGGAGAAGAGAAAATGTGTGTTTGATTAAAAAAGTCACATGCACATAACAGAAACACTTGAAAATCATTTCTCAAATAAAATCTAAATAAGAACGTCAGCTAAGGATTCAGTTCAACTCAGGAGCAACAACTAATGCAAAAATAAGCCATAAAATAGCCACAAAATAGCACTGTTGTGCTACATAAAAGACAAAACCATTGTCATTCAGTTTCCCCACAGAGTTCTATCACAACACTAAATCCTGATCTGTGACTTCTTATTTTCTCTGATGCTTTTTTGTTTCAATTTTATTTTTGTCCAAAATTATGTTGATCTCCACAGATGACTTTGTGCTCTGTTTCTCCAATAATTACCTGCTAAAATATCAGCATGTTAATCACCCTGAATCATGCACTCTTCTTAACATGGGCCTAATTCCCTTAGATGTAAAACACTGCAGGATATTACAGTGCAACCATCCTAGTAGCATTTGGTATGGGTTGTAACACACGTGAAAAGCTCGAACACAAGGACTGTAACAAGAGAATCTGAAATCTGACGCACATACAAAGAACAAGATGCAGTACTGGACAATAAATTCCACATCAATAACAAAATTACTCCAAGAAGAAAAATCTCTGCTTTCCTCTTCATCTCCATCATATTGCAATTTCAGCCACATGTAGAAATTCTTAGTTTTAAAAGCAATGGTCATATTAGATGGAAAACTAAAGTTCTGCCCAGAAAAAAAACAGCAGCACATTTCTTGTAGTGAATAAACTCTGTTAAGTTTCCTTACAGGAAAAGGCTGAATCTACTGCATCTCCTCAGCAAATGCAGCCATACACAAAGCATTTAGATAAGATTCTGCTCAGAAGACTTTATAGTAACTACAAAGCTCCCGAGAACATGTAAGTACAGTCTGCACATTTTTTTTTACTTGATATAGAAGTTTAGCTTTAGAAGATTTAGCAGTGATGTAAGCACAGTGGGTGAGGTACATGGTTTATAGAGCCCTTAACTTTATTTTCCTCAGGAAACTCTTCTCAGCATACACTGATGCTGGCAGCAACGGTTTTATATTTTTTATATTTTTTATATTTTTTATAGTTTACTAGGTACCAATGTCACTTATTATTCCCAACTGACAATTTTTTTTTTTCAGTCATCCAGTTAGCCATTTTTAATTCATTTAACATTTTCACAGATGTCATACTGGGATATATTTAAATTAAAATACCATAAGACACAATGTCAAACTCCTTACAAAGATTACAAGCAAATCAAATCTTTGCAAACATTTTATCAACTTAGAATTATAGCCATAATGAAGAACGGAAATCAGATGTGTTTAACAACGCTAATTTTCTATTAAACAGTATTTATTATCGCGTAACATATATGCAATATATATTAACTGAATCCTGCAATAGATTTTTTCCTCAGGGTTCTCTGAAGGAGAGTAATAAAACTACCTATCTTAACTTTATTTGAACATCACACCTGTCATTTTCTAGACAAACCCTCAGCTGTCTAAAGCCTGCCCTTCCAAGGTGTGTTAAAAATTAGCCTCAGAAGACTAAGATCCCTGAGTGCAAGTTTCTCAGTCTGACTGATTTGAAACCATTTAGTAGTAAGCAAAGAGGATGTTACAGACCATATGTTATGACAGACTTCAAAGTAGGGAGCCACGCTCATGTGAAAAGAATATATCGCTTCTACAAATGCAGGACATACGTTTATTCAGTATGCCGCCTTTTATTTTTTCACTATTAACAAATCTATCATGTCTTTTTTCATGATTCCAGGTATTTTGCGCCTAGTACAAGTTAAAAAAAGTTCCTATTGTCCTCAAAGCATCCAGATGTGGATTTTCCCCATCTTTTCCACTTATTTTTTAATTTACAATTTTTATTCAAATTGTTCTCCTATGCTATATTTCTTCCTCCTATTTGTTACACATTGCTTTTATATATTTAGTAATCCTTCATCACTAAGTAAGTGAGGGCTGCTGAGCAGAGCATGAAATACCACCTGATGTACTAAGAAATAAAACTTTGAGGGAAAGCAGTATTGCGTATTGGCTAGGATGGAATGCTAGCCTCAAGTCCACCACAAAAATAACGTTCATCTGGTGCTGCTGCAAAAGCAATGAAACTAAAACGTTATAAAATTGTGTGGGTGTATTGATGCTTGTGTATACGTAAATTCCTCAGGAGAAAAATCATGATTTGGATTATTTCATAGAGTTTGCATACCACAGTTCATGGTGAAAGTTTAGTTTTGCACTGCATGAATAAAGAACAGATTTGCTTTCTTTTAACTCCGTGTATAAAGTCACAATTTCTATTTTTTGGGGGGAGTGTTGTTTTAGTAGCTGTCAGTAGGTACAGGGTATGAACAGAACACAACTGACTAGAAGAGAAACTGAGGTCATTGCTTTTCTGCTTTTACTGCAGTGACTGCAACTTGAAACACAACATTTATTGGATTAAAAATCTTCAAAAAATTATGAATGAGGTCTTACAGGGACATATCTCCACAATATGTAACATTTCTCTGACCTAGCACACCAGTAAGTTTAGTGATATTCAACTCTTACTCCTTATTATTGTTTCTAATTGCTATTGTTCTTGAAGACAATGAGAAGAAGAGAGAAGTGATTTATTTCACATTCAGAAGCAGACAAGAGTCTGAGAAATCTGGGGTGAAAGAAGAAATGAGAGGAGAATCATGATGAATTTCATTGTGACGACATTTCAGAATTTTCCAGTGGAAGAGGTTAGCTGGCTTTCTTATTATATTAATAAAGCTAATCTTCAGCATTATTCTTTAAAAGTATACACAGTTTTTCTTCCTACATCCATTCTTAATCATGGCAAATCTGTTCTTTGCAAGCATTTTCAAGCAAGGGATAGCAACAAGACAAAGTTTTTTATAATTTCTTTTTAATTAAGTATACAGCTACAGAGCTACAAAAACATACTTTATAAAAAAAAGATTTCCTTGACAGCATGCCCTAGACCTCCTTTCCAACCAGAATCGTAATTCTTTTTTTGCCAACACAGCCAGTCTAATTTTATCTTCCTGTGTTTTTAGCAATCCCAGTTGGAAAATTGTAGAGGATGCTGGCAAAAAAATGATCTATGTAAATTCTCACTGTCTGCACTTCTTGCAATTCGGCTATGAGAAAAATTTGAAGACTATACTCTTAGGATTATATTGTGTGCTATTGTGTACAATGGTAAAAAAAAACTCTCATGCCCATAGGACTTATGTAAATACATCATGACACCAGTAAATCATTTTTTCCTTTATTTTTTTTAAACTCTAAAAGAATTGTTGGTAATGGGAGTGATCACATTCCCACTAGCTGTTACAAAATGCACTTCTGACATCAGCATCTCCTTATTTATATACAAGACTGAAATAGGGATGTAAATCTATTTAATGTATGAAGGTACAATAATTTCTTAGAGGAAAAAAGTATTATCCATAGATCAAATGGCTACTTACTCTTCAGTTTACACTATCCACACCTCTGTAAACACCTCAAAGCTTCTTACATAAGGGAGTCTAAATAGCTTCAACTAAGATTTACTAAAATAAACTATATACTAGAATATCTTCACTAGATATTCTGCTTCACTATTGCATGGTTTTCTAGGTGCTAATTTCCACAAGAGCTAAGGCTCCCTCCTTAACGCTCCACTGCTGGAACAGGTGTCTATGCAAGACTGAAATGGTATTATGGTAGTGAGAGCTGACACCGCTGCAAAAATGGGTTCTTTTCCACAATTCTCGACTATTTTTTTTAATAATCACATTTTAAATGCAAACTCTATAAGTCCTGGGAAAGCAACGATGAGTTAAATATCTAAAAAACTTTCCAGCAAATCTGCAGAGAAGAGCACAAATATTAGATGTTTTCTAACTCTGACCCTTAAAACCAAAGGCCCTAGCAATGGTCAGCAGTTTAATTAAGTTAGATCATTTGTCCACAATACTGAACAGCAAAAAATCTTTAACATAAAATACGGTACCTTCTGCTGTATGACGATCTTCCTCATTTTTGGGAAAGAAGACTCTTATTACACCAGTGTTGATATAAATCAGAGGCAAGTTGCGGGAAGTTAGAGCATGAGTCCTCATAGGTTGACCTGGTGATTTTCTTTTTTCCTTTTGACTCCTCAGCAACCTGGCTTGAAAAATGCTTGCAATTGCATTAAGCAAAGGAAAACAGAGGACCACATCAAAGGCCTGAGCAGAAAGAAGGATCTCATGAAGAAAGTGAGGAGAACCATCAGTGTGACCTTCTGATAGTGTATAGAATGTTCTTCTCTCATTCCTCGATATGAGTTTGTGCCGGACATTTTTCGTTACAGCTTTGGTATAAGTAAGAGAAAGAAATCCATGTTGTTGGTGTGAGCCATCTAAAAGTTTTGCAGTTGTCTGTTTCGAAGAAAAAATATAATAAATGAACTGCTGCAAAAATGCACACATGTAAGATCCATCAATTAGCATATTCTCTGTTAGTTAGGATGTTTAAGATTCTATATTATCTAATAGCTTTCCACTGCCTCCAAATGGTAGAAAAAAAAATCTTTTTTTTTTTTGAATAATGGACAATTTGTCCAGACGTCACCATATTATGTCAGCAAAAACTATGAATTGCTGAACACTTCTTTTCTGATTATTTATGTTGTATGAAGTTCAAATCCAATCAGCCAAAGTCCTCCATACATTAAAGAGTCTGACCAAAATTTTCTAACCAAAATTTTTCCCACAGATATAGGCTTTGATTTCTCCTTCACTTTAGACATTTTAGAAGTACATCTTACTGTCTTGCACATCTGTATGTGCAAACACCATAGATACTAAAATAATGCTTGGGTGCTGAGATAGCTTCACTCTCTAAACACGGGTGTATAAGCCACCTACAGTCAACTAAATACTCTAAGAATGTAACTTGTTTTGCCCTTGTCTGCTCTGAATATTTAAAAAGAATAGCTATACCACATGCTAAAGCAGATCACTTGAATAAAGATACACTGCAGTGTACTTAAAGTGCAGATTCCTTCACTTAGGGCAGATTTCCTAGCTAAAGATGGCAATTAGATACTTAAGTCCGAGATGCACAGTATAGTTTCCATATTACCTTTGAAAGTCTTTCAGTCATGCATTGTTAGTGAGTGAAAAAAACTAAAAATAACTAGGAAAAGTATTATTTTAATAGCGTAATATATATTATAATAGAATTCTATGATTGTTTAAATATTAGCTCTTATCATGTAAGCACAAATGAAAGCAACTACATTTTGCAAGTAGTTGCTTCTTCCAACATCTTAAATTTGATTAAAAGCAATTTAACATAGTTTAAACCCTGTAAACAGAACATCTCTTTCCTAAATAAACAGAACATATAGCTTAAATACTAAAAAATTTGAAGCTTTTATGATTAAGAGAATTAAAACAAATTAGTAAGTTAATTTCCAATAAGAACTGAAAAAAACAGAAGAGAGAGTATTGCATATCAATATTCATGAAGAAAATAAAACAAACCACACAGGACTTCCACTAACATAAAAAGATTCTACACAGCTGTGCATTTGTGAAGATAAAGAGCCCAATATCATAACATACTAAGTCATTCAAGGATAAAAGGCAAGAAGAAAGTGTTAAATATCTCACACTCAGATATTCTTAATCAGCAACAAATATTCAAAGGATTCAAAAGAAACACTCAAACATGAACTCGTTGCATTATCACAAGAAGTAATTTTAAAAGGCTGCATAAAGGTATATTATAGCAACAAAAATTACTCAAATCCCTAAGCAGGTATCAGAGTTGCATGAACAAAATGCAGCGTTCAGTACTGGCTTTTACATAATCCAAACATTCCTGTATGTGTTCACTTCTCATATAGATGAATTCCACTGACTACAGTGGATTGCTGTTATGTACCAGGTTGTTGAACAGTCAACCATCATTCTCATATCTACTAAAAAAGACTGACAAATGTCACTAAAGTAAATAAAGGGAAATAATACAACTAGTATAATCAACCTAAGCAATAAATACATTAAATAAATAATAAAAAAAAATCAGATGACAAAAAACTAAGCCCATATGAGATTTTCCTTTTTTGTTTTACTCCAATTGGCATTTATTAGTGGAAGTTCTGTAGTAAAAACTTTAAAAAAAAGATTCTTACAGAAGGAAAGAAGCCAGAGAAATTACTGAAAGGGTCCTGCTTGCTGACGGGTCGAACCAGCAAGGTACGTCTGTTCAGCTTGTCAGTACAGGAAAGGAACACACCTCCATACTGCCCCAGAGACCAAGAATCTTCCCCAAGGCTTGAGGTAATGAACGAGACATGGAAGAGGGGAAGACAAAAAGCGAAAAAAAGAAGAAAAATAGCTATAAGCAAAAAAAATTACATTAAACTTGCACATTTACAGAACTGCAAGATAAACACTATGCCATATCTTTTCCTAAAAAGCTGAGATTCAATTGGATCAAGCAAAAATCTGGTAAAAAAGGAAAGAAACTGTAAAATTCTGTGAGGACAACCTATAGCAAGAGGTAAAGATACATGAGAATAATCTTGCAGACAGGACTTACCCTGGACTTTCAGCAGAGAGCTTTAATAAAATGAGGAGGAGAATGATTATAAGAACCAAGAAACAGTAAGGAGAAGCTGTAGTCACGGATGTTACAAAATTACAGTATTATTTCGAAAAAATGAGCCATCAAGTATTACAATGTACTTTGTACTACAGTTCTTGTAATCATTCTCTTTAACATCTATAAGAATAAAGAAAAATATGTTGCTTAAGAAGAGCTATTCAGGTAAGCACCTTAGTTTACAAAAGAAATCTCACCAAAAGCTTTTCTCTGCATTGTAGAAATATTCCTTCAAAATGTCCTGACTGCCAGTCTCCCCCTGGCCTGGAAGACAGAACGTTCACCTTATCTATTCTCTGCTTGTGGTTTCAGTGCACAGAGATTTAAAGACAGAAAAAGGTACTCTGAAGAGACTATGAAATATAAATGAGAATATTAATAATTTTGTCAAGTCGAATGATTGTTTTGGGTTTTGTGTCTTCGGCGGGGGTTGTTTGTTTGTTTATTTGTTTTAAAGCCTCAATGTAACTTCAGCAAACATGAACACCCAGAAGCTGAAGACTTTACTAAGGGAGCATTAGGCTCCTGGGAGCGAAGTACCTTCTTCTCAGGCTTTCCAAAGAATCTGTGGACAGAGCAGCTTCTTAAGACAATCCAGCTGTGGGGATTTCAAAGCATTTTAAAGCATCATGACAAATTTCGATGATCAAATATTACAATATGTACAAACAATAACTGCATTTGTCACTTAGGCAAAAGAACAAGAATCAGAATTTTTACGTAGACAGCTGCTCAGAAAAAAGGCTCGGAAATTTTGGTGAATCACTAAAATTGACAGTAAATGTCCTTCCGATGACACATAGGGAACAAAGTGTCTAATAAGTCAAAATTATTTTAGTCAGTTTCGGTGCCTAAAAAATGTTGTGAAGGTTTGAACTATTGTTTACCTCTCATGGAGTAACACAACACCTCTATTTTTTCTTCTGCCTCCCATAATGGAATCTCTTGATCTGTACTCAGCTGATCAAAGACTCCATAGGCCCTCTCTGATTTTGTCAAGACCAGTGTGTTCATGGCCAATATGAGCTAGAAGGTGTCAATCTCTCCACAGAATTGTGCATCTGGGTGCCCAATGAACACATTCACATTGGTGCAACAAACTATTCAATTAACAAGAGTTGCTAAAGCTGCAACTTTTGATAGGCCTAACTTTTGATAGGCCTAACGTATGATAGGCCTAACTATCCTGTCTAAATACAATGATATCAATGATATCTATAATATCAATACAATCATATCTATAATATCAATGCAATCATATCTATAATATCAATGCAATCATATCTATAATATCAATGATACACTGATTGACATTAATTACTGAAATTTCACTTCAGTGTGTCTGCATTAAGACTAGGCTGTGTCCCACAGACACAGATAATCAGCTAAGTTCCCTGCATTGTGGTGTTGCTAAGCCACAGCAAAAGAAATACTTCCATTTTTTGGGAACTTCTTAATATTTAAGAGTATGGTACCACGAATCATTAAATACTGGCACTCAATAACACTTTATGAAGCACTATTTAAGCATTTTCCCATGCAAAGGTTCAGGTAAAATGCATGTTTTTTTAATAATGGACCAACAGAGCAGTAAGTGTGAAAAAATGCTCTTCTGATTTGACACAATTTCTGTTTCTTTGGAATAAGATATAATTCTGAGGAAATGTAGTTCTAACTTTTGTTGCTTTAAAGCTTAAGATAATTTCACTGAAATTGAACAATTACCTTAAATTTAAGTTAAGAATGAAGGAAAAAAAAAAAAACCAAACAAACAAACAACTGCCTTCTTTCAGCCTGAAATTAAAGCAGAATAATTCCCAGGAATTACCTGTTCCTGTAATGGTCAATATTGAAGCTTTCTATTTTACATTTGATTTTGGTATAAACATCCTGCATATCAACTGAGGCACTGAGATCTTCTAATTCACTGACAACACAAACTTCTGCAACAGTCAAACAAAATACAAATTATTAGTTATTAATCTGAAACTTGCAAGTTTTTAAGCAAGAAATATAACCGAGACACATTCTGTAAATAGGATGATGCTACTTCTAGTCAGAATTTTTCATAAAGCACTTCTTGATTCGAGTGTCGCACAAACAAGAATGAGAACTAAATCTTAGAATCCAAACCTTTCTAGACAGACATATATATGAGGGTTTTAATTCAGGTGTTGCTAAGAAGTGTAAAACAACATTTTCCAAGATATTTACTCTAACAATACCTCTCTCGTGTAATTGTGGGGTTTTATTAAACCAAAGGTTCAAGTAAATTTCTTTGAAAATTAGCTTTAGTCATTGGTCACCTTATTTTATCACATTCCTATGAGTAACAATGTTAATTGCTATGCAGCAGTGTTTCCTAACAAAAAAAATATTTGAAGTCCTGTAGTACATTTATAGAATCAGAGTTTCTTTCAAACGATTACTGGCTGGATGGTAATCCAACTTTAATCTCAAAGGAAACAAGAGAAGTAGTGTATCACACATTTCTCTTCTAAACACAGAAGCTGAAACTTTTACACTGAACTCTATATTAGACCTCTTATGACTTTAAGAATTATACTGTGATGATTATTAGCAATACTACATGTCTATACATGGACATATACAAAACATACTCCTAAAGCATATAAAAAAGATACATGATTGCTTCTAAAGCAATAAATGCAGCAACCTATAAGTACAATAACCAACTTATTTCCAATTAAATACAATCATCTAACCACATGGAGGGGAAAGTTCATGCCCAAAAGCAACCCTGACTTGTGATTACATGAACTAAGCTAACTACAACTTGTTACTCTAGTTTAAAATACAGCTCCGACCCATTATTTCTGCATTTCAGTGTTTAGTATTGTCAACGAGTGCTCTAAATAGCCAACACTGTGCTGTAAAATAATATAACATTTTAAATTTCATACATTAGAGGAAACAATGCTGAATACCTGTGCCATTATTTCTGGGATCAGGAGCAAATAATTTTATGGTAATTTTTGGCAACATCCACTGCATCCATAGGCTGACACGTCCACTTGAAACTCCAATATTACTTGTTGTTTGTTCCAGTGTAATGGAGTCTGAGAATGGAGAATCATCACCACCCTGAAGAGAATCACCCTATGAAACAGATATAATAGCTGAGGAAAAAAAGTACTGCTTTTCACTGCTCCTCTGTTTTGTTTGTCTAGACTGATGTAGATGTCTAAACTACATAAATACAAACTCACTAATAGTATATTTGAATTAAGCCATTTTTTAACATCAGGGAAAAAAAGTAAAATATATTTCCCTCTTCTTAGGCAGAGATAATAGACTTTGGCAAAGATTACATGGTAAAACTGTAAGGTTCTATGACTTAATTCCATTTGGCATAGTGAGCTTTCCTCATTAACTCTACGCTAATAAAACAGTATCATCAATTAAAAAAAAACAGGCTGATAAATATATTCTGAGATGCAATGGTAAAGGGGATAAAGCAGGCTTGTGCCTATCTGAAAGGCAAAGAAACAACTGTAGGAGGTGTCAAATGAAAAACCACCTACTATGGTCATAACGCTTTTAATATTACACACACACTGGTTGTGTTAGGGTTGGTTTACTTTTTCTGGTCTTCTATGTGCTTCCCTGTAACTGCTTGTGAAACTGATTTCACAAAACAATACCTTTTTGTAAGAATTATAAACATTTTAGTTGCTACTTTTTACATATGGCTGTTGTTTAAAAAAGATGACTGTCATTTGCAATGTTCTTAAGTATATGATATGGTGACAAAAGAGCCTGTAGAAGCCCCTGCACCATGAATAATCTCTGTTCATTCCCTAAAACATTAGAGGCTTAACAAAAAAGGCACAAAGGTTAACGTTTCTAGGACAAGAACACAACAAGTGAAAGCTATACTGAAAATCCTGTTATGAGGGCTTATTAGAGCCCTGCAGGCACATTCTGATAAGTCTTGATGGCACAACTAAAATGTCCCAGCCATACGACATCATTCTGCTCCTTTGCTGAAAATTATTGCCAAATAGGAAAGATGCAAATATTTAATTACTCATCAGCTCCTAGTGTTTACAGTCTAATAAACTGAATGCAATGGACACATAAATCACTAATGTCAACCAGAAGCCACTAAAATAAGCACCAGCATCTTGACTTGCAGCTCCAGCTGTTGCAATCTTTTTCATTATTCAGACACAAAAGGAAAGGAATATGGTATTGTCACTTTGATCCAGTAAGACCAAGCTGTTTCTAAGATTTACAGGCCAATAAACACCCAAAGCCTTGATTTTCAAATAATCTTTTGGGGATTAGGAATTCTAAATTACAATGAACAACATGTTTGGGAATTTTGAGATTTATCTAATGACTAATCAAGATGATTTATATGGAAGATACCATGGAATCTTAAATATGAAAAGTTAAACATGGTAATTAATTGCATTGCATATTCTGTATTAATTGTCCTATGACAGGTTTTCTCTGCATTATCCATAAGCTATAAAATGCTTTATCACTTATTCATGGTGAGAGAGATAATATACATGAATGAATTAACAAACACTGAGCTGGACATGCCAGAGACATTTAGAAACAAACTGAACAAAACCTATGCCTTGGTTTGAATGAAGTCCTTGCTTTGCAAAACAAGCAGTACTTAGAGGCCTGTCAGTTAAATTCGTGGTCCTTATGGAGTCTACAAAAGCAGAGGAACTGCAATTAGCCCAGAAACTAAGACAAGAGAAATATTGCTCTTCCTATGTGATACAGACATGTACAGACTGGTATGAAGGAGCTGGACAAGGACCAGAAGGGTATGAGCACATTTAACTAAAAGAAAGAAAGAACACTTGCCTGTGTATGCATATATTTATGTGCATGCGTGGTGGAAGGAGCAAGGAGCTGTAATAATGGAAGCTGAGGAAATGAATTTGGGAAAGAAGATTCTGGATATACTTACAGAAGACAAGTTACAGAAAGAAGGGATTAATGAGTGCATTGGTGAGAGAGCTGGTAACAGAGCACAGAAGAGAACAAGCAGGCAACCAGAGCTGAAGGAGAAGGATGTTAATCTGGTTCCCTTCAAGCAGATCTCCCAGAGGAAAACTTCCCTATATCATTTTATGAACTCATTTTTATAACACCTTCTCTCTTTTAGAATCCTTTCTTTCCTGAAAAGTTCTTGTCACCAGGTTGTCAGTCTGTTTAAATCAGTAACAAATGGCATATAAACAAAATGGGAGAAAGAACCTATTCAAGGCCATTTTTTTTTTGGTTTTTAAACTTCAGCCACATACTATTCCTTCTCTCTCTCTTCCTGCTTCCCTCACTGTCCTTTCTCTTTCGAGCATTTCTTCTCCATCGTGTTCTCATTGAGCAAACTTCCTTACACAAAACCACCTGAGATCCTCTCTCCAAACCCTGGACTTAACATGGCCTTCTTGCTTTTGTATTTTGTTTACTCTCCTTCTTCCATTTTTCTCTTACATTATTGGCAAATTTAGATTACTCAGTGTAGCAGGGCCTGTCTCCTGCTGTGTATCTAATGATACTCAACGTGCATCACAGTAAAATATCTGACTAGAGAAAGCTGTGTTAGTTCATTTCACTAAGATGCTTCCAACTCCAAAGCAAGTGTGGCACAGTGGACACATGGCACTCAGCAAGATGAAAAATAAAGGGGTGGTAGAACCTGCTAAATAACATATTAAGAGCAGAGGTTAACTCCTATCTGCCAAACTGACTCATATGTCCTTATGTTTCCCCTGCAAAATCCTTATTGCACAGCATCAGTTCTGAGCCTTTTAATTTCTGCCAATAAATACCTTTTTTCTTCTCGTTTCTCTTGCATAACTCATCCAAATGACTTTCTGAAACTGCCTTCCAATAATTTCTGACACCTTCATCATCAGCCTTTGAATCATAGAATTGTAGAATGGCTTGAGTTGGAAGGGACCTTAAAGATCATACAGTTCCACCACCCCTGCCATGGGCAGGGACATCTCCCACTAGATCAGGCTGCCCAAGGCCCCATCCAACCTGGCCTTGAACACCTCCAGGGATGGGGCATCCACACCTTCCGTGGGCAACCTGTGCCAGTGCCTCACCACTCTCATTGTGAAGAATTTCCTCCTTATGTCTAACGCAAATCTTCCCCTCTCCAGTTTATTGCCATTCCCCCTCATCCTATCACTCCACACCATTGTCAGAAGTCCCTCCCAGCTTTCTTGTAGGCCCTTCAGTTACTGGAAGGCTGCTATCAGGTCTCCTTAGAGCTTTCTCTTCTTCAGGCTGAACAAGCCCAACTCTCTCAGCCTGTCCTCATACAGGACACGCTCCAGCTCTTTGATCATCCTTGTAACCCTACTCCGGACCCGTTCCAACAGTTCCATATCCTCCTTCTGTTCAGGATTCCAGAACTGGACACAATACTCCAGGTGTGGTCTCACAAGAACGGAATAGAGGGGCAGAATCACCTCCCTCGACGTGCTGGCCCCACTTCTTTAGATGCAGCTCAGTATACGATTGAATGATACCCCTTAAAAGACAATGCTTCTGTGTGGGAGTTCCATTGAGTCTGAGACGACTGCTCTCATCAATCCTCACATGCTCTAGAGACACTAGAGTCAATGGTACTTTGGAACAGGGGATTCACTTCAGCAGGGCAACCCTGAAGGAAGGAGCCAGCCAAGGACAACTTTCCTTAGCTAAGGTCTCCAGATGGATTTCACAGGGCATCAAGAAATGGAAGGCAAATAAAGGTTAAGGGAAGATAGAAACAATACTTATTAGAACCCGATGATATGTTTATTTACAGTTCAAGTCAAAGCTCAAGCCAATGTTGATCTTCTGCATATCTGTCTGCTGCTCTCTATTATTTTCATTCTATAAAAAGCACTTTTTTAAGAGCTGGAGCATTAAGTTATTTTTGTACTGTAGGCACAGCTAATTTACCAAACTGACTTACAAACCGTGTTGGAGGGGGTGGGAATGAGAGACTGTCTCCTCCTCGTCCTCCATACACACCCTCATTCTCCCACTGGAAATGTTCCAAAATGCTTTTTGTATGAAAATCAATTCTGTTCTAAAATTCTGGCGGTCTCTACAATTTTTGATTGTTAAAAAAAAAAGAAAAAAACAGTGAATTAAACTTAAATGAGCACAGTTAACAGTAAATACATACTACCACCATAGCAAGGTTTGAATTTTATGATTGCGTTCTTTTATTTTCATAATTTAATGTGCTCAGATGTTTCATGCCTTTTGTTACCTTTTTTCTTTCCACAGAAAGCTGCTTTTGTTTAGTGGTTTGACTATATAGATAACTTTGTTCTGTAGAAAACAGAGGCAATCATTTTCCCACACTTTTCTTTAAGCTAATTTCTCTTAAAATATTAAATGATGTAATACCGTGCCTCTCTGAGAATGAGGCAGTTGATAATTTTGGAACAACATTACTTATAACGTTATTTGTGAGATGCTTGAAGTACTGCATTTATTATCTAGCATAACTCCAGATATATATAAAAAGCAGATCGAACCAGGAATGTACAATCAAATTTAAAAGCAGGAAACCCTAAATTTTAGGGAACATGGGCCCTATGAACTTCCAAGCCTATTATATCTGCAGTTTAAAGGGAAATAGAGTTACAGGTCCAGGCACAGATGTATCATTAGAAACTGTTCCTTCCTTTCTAAACACATAATGAAGCTGTATACTTGATATGCTGTATACCAAAAAGCCCACAGGTGAGGAAAAGACACTAAGGTGCTCACAGTTTCCATTACTATTCCTGGAAATCAGCTTTTGCTGGCATCATTCCAAAGTTGGTTGTGCTTATGCTTGTCTGATTTGCAGATGTTTCTCACACTTGAATTTCTGTAGTATGTAAGGTAGCTTTATTAAATCCTATTCAAATTGTGCAGCACACAACTGCAAGGCTATCGAACGAAACTACATTGAGTCAATGCATAAGTAAGGTCTACAGAAATAGAGGATGTCAATGTTTAATAATGTTATCGGTAATTATGTGTAATAAAGGAATTGCAAACCTCTGGACACAGCCAGAAGCAGAGTAAACCGGGAGTCAGACACGTGTACCTGCAATTGCCAGGGGTTTGTAACTTGTTCAACACAACTGTGCTTAGCCTAGCACTGCAGTTCAAGACTCGGGTCACTATGTTCCCACCCAATGTTCCATGTCACTTGTGCGTACTACCACTTGGACCAGCTAGCCTGACAGTATAGCTAAAACTGTGGTAATCTGAGGCTTTCAGTGATAACCTCTTCTGTTTGCAGCTACATAAGCTGCAGAGCTTATCAACAGACATCCTCAGCCACTCAGCACCACATCCTTATCAGAGGTTACTGGCTCTGCCCTTTCCCTACATCAACAGTTCAATGTAAACACACAACCTAATTTTTTTCTGCCATTCAAACAAACGTAACAGTTGAATTGATCCATTCTCTTTCTCAGTGCAAGAAGCACTGCAGATGATCCTCTGGAGGCAAATATTGTTATATGGCTATCCTTTGAGAGATGAAAAATGAATAGACTGCATTTCTTCTCAGTCTTCTGTTAACGGCACTGTAACAGAACCGTTGGGCAGAGGTACAGGGACTGAAAAACTGATGGTCTGTAGCAGATGATGTCTTTTTTTTTTAATTAAGCTCAAATTCTTAGAAATATTTTGCAGTGGAAAGCTAAGAAACTGAAGTGAGAAGAAAGCCTGAGCTCTTGTTTCTCATGCCGTTTCAATTTTCAGTTTGGATTTTCAGCACCCAGCGTGGTATTGTTAAATATGTTTATGCATTAATTTTCTGCTCTGTTTCCAGATCTACAGAAAAATCAAGCCAGAGTCAGAAACCCTGAACTATTTTCCCACAACTTCTCATGCCAAGTCCTAAAATATACAATTTAATTCTTTCACCAATTGTTGCAAATTGACCAATATACTGAGTTTATTTTCTTAGCAGAATTTATCTTTGTTCATCAGGAAGAACCAAACATATGAGAGGCCTTCATCCTTGGCCTGCCTAAAGCTCAGGGATGATCACAGTTTGGCCACACTACTGCTATGCCTTATCAAAATAACTTCTGCATTCTTGCTCAATCACTGAGTTTCCCCAAGGACTAAACACTTCTACCACTGTTTGTACTTAAGTAAACAGTAACAAGTGGCCTGTTGTAGTCTGTACTACCTTTGCTTTTGCAGTTCCAATGGAGGGTTGGTAAAAGTGATTAACTGTTTCCAGACCTCTAGTACTTCAGCCTCTCACTTATGTTTCTCCGGCTTACCACCACCAAGACTAAAATTGAGGAAGCTAGGTAGCTTTATCCGCATAGGACTGTGGTGCTCACTACCAGCTTGTCAGCACAAAGAGAATTACACACAGCTTCAAATATAAATCATCCACAGATCACATAAACAAATTACTTCTTTTGCTGTTTAATATAAACAGTTGTGAGAGCTTGCTTTCTTCTGATTCATTTATAGCAATTCCACTTCAGCTTTAAAAATAATCATTTGTCTCCCACAGAACAAAATAACACCTTCACAGTAAAATCTCTAAACTTAAAAATTTGTACCTATTGCAGCAAAATATTTGTGTTCAGACTTCAAGACTTCATCATTTAAAGATACAGGAACAAGATACAGACTCTGATAAAATGCAAACTTCTAAGTCAAACCTGTAGGAATATGTATTATTGTTTAATTATTCTATATGCTTCATTGCTGCTTACCAGCAATAATGACTATAAAATACACAGTTGCAAGATGAAATTGTGGTTGATGCACTAGATTTTTATACTACCTCCTCCACTTCCTTCCTTAAAAACTTCACTGCTACAGTAGTCTGAAAACAAGTAATAATTCTACAAATACAGGATGGTATTTTCCAAATCAAACAATCAAACAACCTAGATTTGCTCCCAGTGACTTTTTTTTTTTTTGCAAGTAACGTTAGGCCAATATTAAGTATCTTCAAATTTCTGCAGACTGAAATATGCATCTGCAAGTAATCAATACTACCACATTTTAGAGAACGTAAAGATGTTAAGTACCCCATATTTAAAGAGACTCAAACAACAGTATTTTTCTATTTCTCCAAGTATTTGCAAGTTGTTTTCAGACATGTTGGTATCAAGACAGCAATCAAGCAAGGTTTTGGTGGTGTTAGGTCTCCTGGCCAGTGAGTGCCTGCGCTGTAACTGCCTCATCTGCTTTTATTGCTCCCTTGATGGAACTCGGACTCTGTGGGAAGGGAAAGGAGTGGTCCTGTTCCAACCAGCAGCAAAACCACAGACAAGGATAAATCAGACCCGGGAAAATAGTGGAATGCTACTCCAGTCTTCTCAGCTGCCTCGCCAAATCTGCCTCCACCTTCCCTTTTCCCCCTGCCATTCACTGAAAGCATGCCTTTTTCAGTCATCCTCCATTTCCATGCAGTATCATTTATTCTCATCTGGTCAACTTTCCTGACATCCCATTTGCTACAATCACCATTTCTGTTAGGTATTAAAGATAACTTTTGCCTTCGTGTCTTCAAACACCATGAATCCCTACCATGCCTGAGATTTTCTATACCAGTCTCTGAAGAGTACTTGGAGAATAACACAGCGCATGAACCTGACAAGCATTAGGTTGCTCTGACATCCCCTACCCCGCTTCTATGCTTTAGAAATTAAAAGTACTTCTTCAGAAGGTACCTGGAAAAATATTCAGCCCTCAACTGTACTTTGGTATGAGACAATGCAATTGGGTTTAAAAATGTTTGTTTATATTTCACTAGTTAGAATCTCATGAACAAACAGGGTGTCCAGATAAAAAGTCTTATGTCTAAGACAGATGTTACAAGAGTCCACATTTGGATGGTGGAGGACTACATCTTCACCCAGAACCAAAACTTGGCCTCATTCAAAAAAGTATGGTATAGCAGACTGATGTCTGCAGCCCATTTGTCAATTTGGCAGGTAGAACCTCACTGCTGTACTTCACAGGAGACAAAACAATAAAAATAAATGTAGACATTTCTTGTCTACAAGGCTTGTCAATCTGCTTTGAGGGCAGAGGAACAGCTGTATAACTCTATGTAAAGGGTGCCACTCAAATGCACCCCTGCATCTGTAATGGGATTCTGTGCATATTTAAACATACTAAGGTTATTTTTCTTCAAATGAGACCAGATTCTTTTCTTATCTTCAAGTCTCAGCCTCTTCAAATAAAGGATAAGCACAATTTAATGATCATACTATCTACAGCTAGGTATGGTCATTGTGATTAATTTAGCAAAAGAGGAAAACTAAATGATTAAATACTCTGAAAGGACAAACAGCTTTCACTGATGAAAAAGAATTACTTAGGTAATTTTTCAATACATGTATTTTTAAATTATCTTTACCTCAAAGAATAGGACAGAAAACATGTCATTACATTGAAAATCTCACTTGTGCTTTGATACTAGGAAATATGTTAAATAAGTTCAGAGACAGCCACCAGCTGCAGAAGAAAATGTGTTACAGAGATACTGCAAACCATCATGTAACAAATTATTTAATTTCTATTTTCTAAAACAGTCTGTTAGAAATGTGAAAAGAAAATATGCTTCCTTTTATTATTTCTCACTGGTTGGCCAAGTGTGATTCTCCTACCCCTTTCCCTTTCCCACCTCTGGCAGTACTACACAACTCTCGGACATTGGGACTGCGCATAGCCTCAGGAACAATTTTCTTAGTTGCTTTACACATCTGCAAAAGTTCATTCTACGGCTTCAGAACACTTAGATTTACTTTTATTGGTGGCCACCAAAAGATCAAAAAGAAAAAAAAAATCAGGTGGAGAGACAAATACTTTGATTTCAAATGGTGGTAGAGTGCTTAAACTCATTTTGTCTACCACTTAATAAAAAGTTGTTTGGAGAATGTTACTTTGTTTACATTACTTCTAGGTGATTAACCTTAACTTGGCTGTGCTACTAGGTGATTCACCTCACTGCAACTGGTAGCTTGACATAAAGTAAGACCCAAGAGAGAAGGAATAATTGTTTTTTTGAGGTTTGTTTTATTTTAAACCTCAGTTTTTAAATACCAGAAAGAACTAGGTTAAGACAACCTCTGATGCTAGATCCCATAAACAACCAAGTCATTTAGATGAATCCTCCACTGGCTACCCATTCTTTTTCACCTTACAGTACCACTAAATTTTTCCAAGAAATCACAAACCAATATTAAGGGTGATCTTCAAGTATAAACAGTATAATTAAAAGTATAATTCACAAAAATGGTAGTACTCACAAACAACTGCAGCATTTTCATAGCTACTATTCTTATAGCAATCTAAACTCTGGCTTGGCTTCCCATGACAAAGAGTCTTTTTTCAACTGCAGTAACTCAGACTCTCAGTCTTTTTTCAACTGCAGTAATTCAAAACCTTTGTCCTACTCTTTTTTTACTATTAAAAACTCCGTACACCCTACATACTGTTTTGATTTTAATCACCTCGATACACCTAATATTCCCAACACAGTTAATCAGAAATGGAATATGATTTTTTTTCAGATGCTTGGCCAAAAATATTACTCTCCTAATTGAGCAATTCCATGAATCATTTCCTGACAATATAAAAATTACCCTTCTAATTCTCACTTTCAGTTTATGTCAAAGAGCTTCCTACAATCTCAAATATCTGGCCATGTATATGTTCTCCCACCTCACTGTCTCCATTAAATAAATTACACCTGCCTCAGTATGCTTTTCGATCTGCACACTCATCTACCCCCTGTGCTGGCTTTCTTCTGCCCTGCCTTCCTACCCCAGCCACCAGCAGAACAACTTGGGCCGACAGCTCTGAATGGAGATAATAGAGAGAACCTCTATGAGGTATTCCCCCGTCCTTCAGTCATATGAACTTCATGTAAACATTTTCTCCTGTTTGTATCTTTCCTTCCTCTTCCACATCTTCAATAATATCCTCAGAATGGTCAATATTTACATGTCTTTATCCTGTCTAAGCACAGAGATAAATTCCTTTCAAAGTATTTTTCAAATCTCAGTTGTAAAGTGTTAGTTCAACTCCAAGTCCCCTATTGTGAAAAAAAAACCCCAATACTAACACTGTGTTTTAATGGATCTTTCTGTACTAACAAGACTGAAATCATGGTCTTAGCTTCAGAATGAAAAAGACTGAACACTAATTCTAACATTGTCCTAATTCACCCAACTTCATTTAGATCAGAAGAAAAAATATTGAGCTAGTGCATAACATTTATTCAGAATAGGGAAAAACCTAAATAAATTATGAACAACATTTTGCAAAGGGGTAGGATATGATGCCAAACTTGGACCCATTTTACCAAAATAATCTTGGTAACACATGGACTAAAACAATTACAGACTCAGTTTCAAGTAATGCTCCAAGTACAGCATGTGCTCCAAATACCACTGTCTATATATAAAGGGTCAAACCCAAATCATTATTTATAAAGCTAGTGGTTTCTGATTTTAATGAGAAAGGGATTTGATGTGGGTAGGTGAAAAAATACCGTTTTTGTGACCATATTGTTTCCTTACTACTATTGTTTACCTTCAATTCTGTATCCATGACAAAATTTTTCAAAACTGAGATCACACACACAGAAATACACCAAAACCAAGGCTATTCAAATAATCTAGAAACATTTCAGTGAAATAACTTAAGAACTGAAACTGCAGCGCAAACACCTTCTAATGACAGATACCTCTGTGGGTGTGTGTTTAATGCAAATAAAAAGTAAGCACTAGTGTTCACCATTTAATTTTCTCCAAATCTGGAAATTAATATAAACCATACAGAGGGTTAAAGCAATCTTAACCAAATGTTGTTGCATATGTAATTGCAGTCAGTGTTCAAACTGCTGTGTACTTGCCTGCGTTCCAGAACTGTGCTATGAGGTGTCCCCAAAATCGCTGTTTATCCTGAGAATGAATCTTAGTCTCTCAGAACAGTCTCCTGCATCCTAACAGCCTTATGTAAAAACGAAGCATCGCATATATACGATATATCACTGGTATACCTTCAATTCATCCATTTTTGTCTCTCTCCTGGAGCACTCAAGGCCAACTCATTATTCTAATTAGTAAGTCTGACATGACACTAAGAAAATACTAGGCCTATTCAGTTGCACAGTCTCCTGTGATCAGTCACATAGTCTTAAGCACGCACAGAGATTAAATTGGGTACCATCAGAGCGCTCCAGGCAGCTGTGCAGTGCTGTAAGCTAAGGAGACAGAAATACGTAAAATCGACTGGCCAATCTTTCATGTATTTATAGCTACATACTCAAATCCTCAAGTGTCTGAGTTATGAAAGTACTCTTGTGTCATGGGACAGCTGGGAGAGGGGAAGGAACTGAGTTCCAGTAGTAGTTCACAGACAGAGAAGAACAATGGTGGATGGACCAGGGGTGAAAAGTACAGCTGGGTGACCCGCTATGCCATCCTTGGGAGCCTTCACTGCCTCGTACCTCTCCTGGTTGCTAATATAGCCTACACACAGTAACTCTCCACTGACCCAGGCATCCCACTGACTAGCTTCAGCATGACAGGCTGATTGCTGAAGCTACTTGGAATAACTTACAAACAGCAAAGCTATCACTGGTACGTCACAAAATAGCAGTTACTCTTCCAGTAATTCTGGACTTGAAAAAATGCATATGCTTCTTGACCTGAAAACACGAACCTTAATTTTCTGACAAGAGTTAATGTTCATTAACTTCAAAGAGAAACAATCCAGACAAATAATAAACAAAGAAGCACGCCAGCATTCTTTTTCCTCTTGTTCCACAGAGCAGTAATGAAGGATTCTTCATTGGCTTATCGGGGCAAAGCTACTTTCCATATGGATATTACTGCTTTTCCTATTCGTGCCGATTCCTACTCAATGTGCACCACACCTTCTAAGTCAGAACTCACATGATACTTTTTTCTCAAGAAAACCTACCTCTGTGGTGGTCCCGATGTCAGCAGATGGGCTGTATGTGCTGGTGTCTGGTAGAGCAGTACCAATACTACTTTTAACTGGAGAGCTAGGTGGAGCAGGTCCTGTCATGGTTTCAGAATAGACAGAAGATTGATACAGAATTCCTTTCCTTTGTATTTTATTCCAAACTTTACTTGTGCTCTCAGCCAGTTCATACAGAAGCTGCACCTGAAAGAAAAAAAAAAAACCCAACATTTTTTAAGATGCTTTCCTTAATGAGGTGAAGGAAAATCAAAGTCCTCCATTGAGACTTAGAATGTAGTAGAACTGAACTTCTCACCTTATAATAATGTCTTATAATGTTCTGATAAGCAAGTACATTGCAATTAAAATAATTAACACCAGTTACAGTATAGTGATTTTGATAAAAATAATCTGTGCTTTGTCTAAACATATGGTACACAGCTAATGAAAATATCCTGAATAATGTGGTCTTGTGAAACATTTACTAATATAAATTTTAACAATTAAACAAAGGTAATTTATGGTAAATTTCATTTGTATCTATACAGCCTCTACAAAAAAAAGCAAACATGTAAGTTTTATGAAATATTAACAATGCAAAAAATATCCATTATAATCATATTAAATAATGATCCCTCGCAGCATATTAAGCTGTTCTGGTTTAGGAAGAGTATCTGCCATTGAACTCACTAGTCTCCAGGAATGTGTCATTCCAATATTCAGAAACACACTGTTTAACTTGCACATGTTTGACTCAGTTCTAAGATATTTACACAAGTTTTTGTAAATAAGCATTAATCACAGAATCTGTATGACAACATATTGCAATATGCTATAAAGAACAAGCTCACAGAAAACTGCAAACAATATATAAGCAGATCCACAGCTGGATACCATACCCGCTTGCCATTATAAAAAATGGAAATTCTCATATTTATAAGAACTTTAAGCCTCAGGACACATCTACTCTATGAAGCTGGCTTCTTTTGTGGGCAGAACAGATGCAGAAAAACACTGTTGTCAATCTACATTTGATATAAAACAGTACTTGATTTTGTGCGTGAGAGTGTGTGATGAAGTCTCAAAGTACATGCTACAGTCTTTTCTTAAGAGGTGAAGTGCTGGAATTTTATAAAGACCTTCTTAATTCATCTTCGATTTTCTTTTGAAGTTTCAAGGCTTACACTGAGCACGTCACATACTCTTTTGACAGATTTTTTTCCTTAAAGGAGATGAACTTCTCAGTACTTTTTTTTTCTTCATACACAGAGCAATCTACAAACAATAACTGGCGGTGGCAAAAAGTTCTTTTAGATATGCTTTAATGTGTTTTGTGTCTGCAGCACTCTGATATGCACTGGTTGTCTTTAAATTACTAATTACAAATTTCTAAGTTGTCCTGAGTCTTTTTCAGGTAACACAGTAAGAACGACTAATAATGCCCACCTGATTGATTGAGCAATATAACATTAAATGGTGTCGACACTTTGCTGGCAAAAGTCTCCAGAAAAATTAACAGGATTCAGGCATATATCCAAGTCATACACGCTTGCAACCTCTCTTCCCTCAAAACAGTTTTTGGCTAAGGAACCGAAGGATAACTCAAGCTATACTTGGCTTAATGAAGCAGGGCTTTCAGAAATTTAATTATGTTACCATTCATAAAGGCAAAAAAACTATGCAAAAGAAGAAATGATGCAACTTCCGTGTTTACATACATGCCCACGCACAAGGTAAAGAGGTTTGTCATCAGCTAATCCAATGCTGAAGAGTTTAAATCTTACAACAGTCATAATTATTAAAGTTAATAATTACTTAGGTTATCAGGGAGATTTGTTTTTTTAAAATTGCTCAGGCTAGAATCTTTGCAGTCACTCTACAACAGTGTCTATTTCAGACAGCAGTAGCCATCTCTCTGAACATCACCAGCAATCAGCCAGCTACGTAGTATGACCCCAAAACTCTACCCTACTCTGAAACCAGAGACAAACCAACAAGTTCACCATGCAAAAAAGACACATGTTGATTAGAGCAAGGCGACTTTCATGGATATATGTTAAAAAGTATAAAATAGCAAAAAGGCTCACACTAAAACCCCACTAAAAAAAAAAAAGAAGGCAAGTGTCTACATGTAAACAAAATTTAAAAGCTTTATATAGAGAACTGAAGTCCTACCTTTGATTATTTTAATACACTTGATTTTATTTCATTGGTTGCTACTCACTAAAAACGGAAGATTTCTGCTTCTCTTGTTGGTTTCACTTTTTCAAGGGAGTAGCCTTAACGTTTTGAAAATCCATTTCTGATTATATTAGAAGAGCTAACGGAAGTGTAGGGCCTCTCTCCCTCCTTCATAAATATTTTTGAGCATAACAGTTAATATATAATAATTATTTTTAGCACACTCTATTCAAGACAACAAAAATGGTATGGCAAAAATAGGCTTAATGCTGCCAGTACTTGTTAAGAAAAGTTCCCCTCAACTCATTGCTTCCACTCCCTCCCCAGTAAAACCACACATAACTCAATAAGATCCCACTGACTATATGGCAATATCTATAAAGTTCAATATGTTACAGTATTTTATACGTAAAAAATAACACATTACTGCAAAATTGAAATCTACAAGAAAAGGCAAGATTCTGACAATTTTGCACACTGGGAGCATCTATTGACTTTAAAGGGATACAAGCAATGGAACATGGATTTGTATTAACTCATAATAGTCATATACTAAAATACTTCACCTTTGCTACCACTCAACAAATTCACCAAGTATCACCTACTTCAAGGCTGTCATTTTTTTATCATAGACAAAATAGAGCCTGTCATTCTCAAGAATCCAATTTCATAGCTGCTTTACTGTGAATTTATAGCTATCAAATGTTGTTTATGTAACTGTATTTTCCATCTTCTCTTCTTGAACATCTGTTTAAAGAATACTAATGGTTTTATTTCTCCTTTTGCATAAGTAAAGGAGAAAGAACAAATGAGGCAGATATAAGAGACAAGGGACAGCTCAGGAACCTTCACTAAACTCAAATAATTTCTCTGCGCTCTTTTGGTCATTATAATACTTTATAATAATTATATACATTATAATATAATTAATGATGAGTAATATATATGGAGATTTAAAAAATAATCAGAGTTGATTGAACAACTCACTGGAACGTCACTGAGTATGCACCGCTCAAATGTAGCAAACTATTTTGCCACATGAACAGCTCAAAATATTTAACAATTCTCTGAATAGCTGCAATATCAAGATGAATTTTGTACAGTTCTATGAAAATTAATGCAGAACAAGGCACGTTTCCATATGCTATGAAATTACTGCATATGAATTCATTAAATGTTATCGAAACATCACAAAGTCGCAAATTAAAGCTTTCAGAAATCTTTAAATATAAAAAGTAAAATTGTCAGCAAAATCATAATACTGTCCTTTCCTATTTACACATTTATAACACAGTGACAACTCTTCATGTGTACAAAGATACCTTTCACGCAGCTCTACAAGTCCGTGTATGCCTTGTTGAGGCTGCTGTAGTTTAAATTTCAATTTGTCACATCCAGTGCACAATCTCACTATCAAATCTCTTCCTAGTGAATGTGAGCCCATCCAGTACAGAAGACAAAGGCATATAGCAAATGAGCCAGAAATAACTTGGATGGAAGGCAGTGAATGAGGCAGGAGACCACACATTGAGGGTAAAATAAATATGCAGTTTAAAACACTTGTTTCATTCATAAAACATGGAATGAGGCAAGAGGAAAATTGCATGCAACCGAGAAATGTATTGTAATGAATACACAAAAGGGATAAAGCTAAAATTATACCGGCCACCTTAGCTTTACTATTTGCAGACTTAGGCCACAGGTCTTTACATCTTTATAAGAATGATGCACTATCAGATCAAAATGGTAATTCTTTGTTTTCTTTCCCTGTCTTTCTATTAAATGACACAAAACCAGTCCATTTTGTTCACGACGTCCTTCAAAAAATCATACATATGCCTAAATTTTTGGAGCAGGCCACATACGAACGCAGAGCCCTACTTGACCCTCAAAAGATTTGCAGTTCCCAAGAACAAGAGTGTTCTCTCCAGCACCCCTGGAAACGCTGCAACTGTGGGGAAAGCATTATTCAAGTTGCAGTAAAGATTACTCAAAATTTTGTGTAGAAAACCTTCTTTATTTGTACGTACAGCAAACTTGATCCAGGTCAGTAAAATACAGAGGGCACTTGCTACAAATCCAGTGTCTTTGTCTTTTAAGAAAGATAAATCAGGTGCTATCTTTAATTTGCACAGTCATCTGTTTTTTTTCCTTTATTAGAGGATAAGATTGTTTGCTTAAAAAAAAAATTGTTTGAAGAAACAATTCTAT
Organism: Cuculus canorus; assembly: GCF_017976375.1. NCBI lineage: Eukaryota > Metazoa > Chordata > Aves > Cuculiformes > Cuculidae > Cuculus > Cuculus canorus. The sequence goes on from NC_071402.1 coordinate 23,805,109, forward strand.
GAAAATATGGTAAAAAATTACATTATACAACTGCAACATACGAATCCACAGTGACAGCAGAACAGTGCTGTAGCATTTAATGGTACATCTGCAATTCATTTCACTACATCAGCCAAAAGATGCATTTTTACTGTAGCTATTACATTTTGAGAACAGTTTAAATTACAAAACTTGAGAGAGCTTCAAAGCAAATCTTAATCTGAGCACCTTGATCTTGATAGCCCTGTTAAAAAAAAATTAGATAGAGGAGACCCCCTTCAACAAAACACAGAACAATTGTACTTAAATCGAGTTATTTTTAATTTCCTTTCATAAATCAATTAAATATACCAACCTGGGGGTTGGAGCATTTTATTTCAAGGGACTCAAGGTCAACATGGAGGCAGACAACAAATGAGTGTCTCGATTCCGGCCCCGATGCAAGCAGTTTCTGTGAAGTAACAGCTAAAGTAGAAGTACAGCCCATTGGTTCCACTAAATTAAGTGTCATCTGTTGTCCAAGAAGGGTATAGATACTGAAATGATGGAGACTAATAGTCCATGGAAAAGCATCACCTATTGATTAGAAAGAAGGGAAAACAGTTTAACAATAGTTAAAAAACAGTTAAATAATTGCATAATAAAAGCTAAGCTATTAGTCTCTCAAAAACCAGTAAGGATCTTATCCTACACCGTCTTCGGAGTCAGCAAGTGCAATCAACAATTAAATTCCAAACTCTCACAAATAAAATTCAACCACCAAATCCATTTTGTACCTCAAAATCTAAACAATAGCATTAATTTTTTTTTACAATCTTTTAAAAATCTGATATCCATTGGGAATGTTAACTATATGCAAATGTCTACATCACACAGGTTTCCAAGGACTGTTCTTGCTTTAAATGATTTTCCTCAAACAGAGGGGTATCCTAGAATCATAAAATCACTAGGTTGGAAAGGACCCACTTGGTTATCGAGTCCAACCATTCCTAACAATCCCTAAACCATGTCCCTCAGCACCTCATCTGCCCATCCCTCAAACTTCTCCAGGGATGGTGACTCAACGACCTCCCTGGGCAGCCTGTTCCAGTGCCCAATGACCATTTCTGTGAAAAATTTTTTCCTGATGTCCAGCCTGAACCTCCCCTGGTGCAGCTTGAGGCCATTCCCTCTTGTCCTATTCCCCTGTCACTCGGGAGAAGAGGCCAGCTTTCTCCACTCCACAACCTCCTTTCAGGTAGTTGTAGAGAGCAATAAGTCTGTGCTGAAAGAGTCTTCGTCTTTGTACAAAGCACATTCATTTTCAAGAAGAGAAGGAGAAAAGTCCTCCTTACTGTATAAAAACTCAGAAGATTATTTGGTATAAGGTTTTATTTTTCAAGATTTAGGCCTGAAGTCATGGGTAAGAAGAGTCCAAATTAATCTCATACCTCAGAAGTACAGGAGCCAGCCTTGAGAATTAGAACACAAGGTGGCAGACAAATACAAACATGCACTGGGATGGGTCCTTGGAGCCTCACAGGGCAATAATGAATTAAAATCAATGTATTTAAACACTACATGAAGCGTATGTTCATAGGCTATGGTATGGCCTACGGTCACCACTCTTCTGCCGAGAAACTACAACACTAAGAAATAACACAAATTAGGTGTTAACTGTGAATAATTTAAAAGAAATATTAGAAAAGCTTTGAAATTAAAATAAAGACGGATCCTAACATGTTTTTAACAGATTATTTTAGTCAGAATTCTATTGTTTCTTCCACAGGTGGCACCAGCAATAAATTTATGTGGTCAGGAGTATACAACAGGAGAGTCCGTGTGACTCATTCTAGAAAAGAACTGAAAACTTCAGGAGTTTATTTTGAAGCTATTGCATACTGAAGAATTTGGCTTAGCCAAAGTAACTTGAAAAAGTTTTGGAAGCGCTTCAGACTACAGATTTTAAAGTAGTTACCAATCTCTGTCTTTTTCCAAGTTCAGTCAGGCAAGAAATACAAAATAGTAATTGTAATAGATGAAAAAAATTCAAATGCAAAGTCAATGGTAATGACATGTTTCTAATTACTATTCATAAGTTTTGTTTTTCTCTGTAATGACCACAGTAAATTAACATTTCCATATTTCATGGATTACAAAGAAAGAATCTCCAAAGAAAACACTGAATGTTAACTCTACTGTGCTGCATACATCATCTACCTTTAAAGGAAAATATTGATCAAATTTTGTCAATGTACAGAAAGCACACTATGCTGAACAAACACTGTAGGAAAGATATGGCAAATTTACATCTATAAAAATCCCCTTAAGGTCATCAATTATCTCTTCTTCAGCTCCATACACATTATGTGACTGTTCTAACATTATACTGGAACTGCTCACCTAATAAATCCTTGTTTTGTTGTTGCACCTACATTTTCTTTATTCGTTATTAAAAAACTGTCCCTGCATTCATCTGCAGAGTGGTTTCATGAAAGTATTTCAATAAATAATTCGTAGTGTCTATATGTCAAAAGAAATATTGTTTATAAGACTTATTTCAGAAAAGGGAGGGAGGGACGGAGGAAGGGAGGAAGGAAGAGAGGAAGGAAGAGAGGAAGGAAGGGAGGGAGGAAGGGAGGGAGGAAGGAAGGGAGGGAGGGAGGGAGGGAAGGAAGGAGGGAAGGAGGGAAGGAAGGAAGGAGGGAAGGAAGGAGGGAAGGAAGGGAGGGAGGGAGGGAAGGAAGGAGGGAAGGAAGGAGGGAAGGAAGGAGGGAAGGAAGGAAGGAGGGAAGGAAGGAAGGAAGGAGGGAAGGAGGGAAGGAGGGAAGGAGGGAAGGAAGGAAGGAAGGAAGGAAGGAAGGAAGGAAGGAAGGAAGGAAGGAAGGAAGGAAGGAAGGAAGGAAGGAAGGAAGGAAGGAAGGAAGGAAGGAAGGAAGGAAGGAAGGAAGGAAGGAAGATAGTATCTTTACACAGGCAAATCCATTTCTATTCATAAGTATTGCACTTAAAATATTCTTTTTAAGTATTCCTACAAACTACAACTACCTCTGAAAAGAACTGTATCAGAAGGCAGAAAATGAATGAAAAGACCAGATTGGGGGATATTGTATGAGCTGTTTTTACAGTATGTTGACACATTGAGGTCAGTAAGTCTCTGTGAGTAGGCTACAATATCCCCAGATGACAGTATGACTACGTTCCTTTTCCTCCTTTTAGTTTTTCATGTAATGAGAAAAATACATGAGCGAGCACACCACTTTCTTAAAAGTAACAATGCATTCTTGTAAACAAGCCTTTCACTTATATTATCTTCATAAAAGAAGGAATGATTCAACAAATAGTTTCCATGAAAAGCAAGGCTGAACAGATATAATTTCAGAGAGATAAGTAACTTGTCTTAGGAATGACAGTATGTCCCTCAAGTCTTGTTTGAAGACCGAATGCAAAGTAAGAGACTCTTTCAAAGTCCGTAAAAATTATTTACCCCTATATGAAGAGAAACAAAGAAGGTAAAACTGCTGAAGACTTTTTAATAGTCTGTTTAAGTGGGAGTTTTGGCATGGGAGAAGGCAACAGCTCCATTAGAGAACAAAAAAAAAAAATATCAAGATTGTGAGAACTTCTGTTTGGCATTATTCCCAGAGCACAAAGCCACTCACAAATAAATTCCTTACCATATCCCAACCAGGGGGATTCTTTTCTCTCACTAGGATCTTTCCTTCAAATCTGGGTTTGACAAAATTCAAATGACTTCTTACTTTCATAAATGGTTTAAATTACATCATCACTTTAAAACAAACAAAAGACTTCGGTTAAATTTATTTATCTTTTATCTGTCACTATGATTAGCAAATTAGATCATGCCTACTGAAAGTTACTAGGAAAAATATATACCTTTCCCTTTCCCTTTTTTTCTTTTTCTTTCCTTTTCAGTTAGCAGCATGTCTAATACAACTCATAGTACTAAAACGTACAATCTTATTTTTGTCACTGTAAAATACAGGATGGAAGAGAAGGGTACAATGTAAACGGCAGAACGAGGCGAGACAGAAAACACTTATAAATTCAAATAAATTTCAGATGGCATGAGCAGAAGCTCATTGAATGTGCTTTTGACTTAACTCTTCATAGCACACCCTTTATGACTGTTTATGTTTCAGCAATAAGTATGTAGAAAACAGAATAATCTTCCCAGAAAATGCTGTTTGCAACAGCAATGGAACAATTGCTGCTTCTCCCTCTCTTCATCTAAGAATGACTGCACAAACCAGCAACAATTCTTTTCAATAACCTAGTTCAAAATACAATAATGAACTAACTGTACATTAACGTACTGGTTTTGGCTGAGATAGACTTCATTTTCTTCATAGTAGCTGGTAAGCGGCTATGTTTTGGATTTGTCATGAAATCTGTTGATAACATGGGAATGTTTAAGTTATTACTGAACAGTGCTTACACAGTATTAAGGTGTTCTTTGCTTTTCACACTCTGCCCCACTGGCGAGCATGCTGGGGGTGCATAAGAAGTTGGGAAGTGACACAGCTGGGACAGCTGACCCCAGCTCACGAAAGGGATATCCCATACCATATGACATTGTGCTCAGCAATAGAAGCTCAGGGAAGGACATTCAGAGTTATAGCATTTGCCTTCCCAAGTAACTGTTATATGTGATGGAGCCCAACTTTCTCAGAAAAGGATGAACACGTGCCTTTGATGGGAAGTAGCAAATTCATTCCTTACTTTGTTTCACTTGCACGTGCACCACCAAGTTCTAGTAAACATTCCCAACCTGCCTGTCTGCTTTTGCTCATCAATTGGTTTACCTATTAAATTGTCCTTACCTCAACCCATGAGTTTTCTCACTTTTATTTTCTGATTCTCTCCCCATCCCGCCAAGGGGAAGCGAGCAGGTGTCTGTGTACGGCTCAGCTGCCTACTGGGGTTAAACCACAACTACCATCTCCATCCAATTTTTAACTTGGTTCTGAGGCTAGTTCTCATGGGTGCCATTAAAATAAACCCAAACCCCAAGATGACTAGGTATGCTTGTCTGACGTATTTCCAATACATAATTTCTCATATGAATATCTGTAGAACAAGGATTTTACATCAGTATTCCTTCAGAATACAGCTGCAAATCCTTTTACTTCAATAATTTCTAAAAGCCCTGTTTTTTTTTTTTTTAAACATGTATTGAACACAGCAGCTTGATTTCACTTGCTAGGTCCTTTACAGCTTATCTCCTCCTTTCATTTCTCAATCAGTTGTGGAATTTTTAAAGCTGATGTTTTACTCACATTGTTCTACAACTCAAACCTCTAAAAAATATTTGCTTTTCAAGTAAGAACTATTGTACTTTTATTCATCCTTAGGCTATGCACAAGAGCATCCCCCTGTAAAAACTCATACAAACTTCCTGCAATTTTTACTTCAGATCCCTACAAAACCCTTGCCACAATCCCTGTAGACACAAAACAACACACAATCATTGCCTGTTACGATTACCAACAAAGTGACACTTTTCTTTTGATAGTCTGCTATAATATGAATTCTTTTTCTCACATTGAAACATAGAATATCTCAAGTTGGATGGGAACCTTAAGGATTATTGAGACTAATTCCCTGTTCCTTACAGGACTACCTAAAACTAAATCACACGAGTAAGAGCATCATCGGACACTCGAACTCTGACAGGGTTGATGCATGACCACTCCATGTGGAGTCTCGTCTGGTGACTGACCTCTCAGCGAAAAGCCCTTTACCAATGTCCAGTCTGAATGTTAAATCACAGCCTTCTCTCTCTTTCTCTGCTGGTTTTCCCTCCTCCCACCATTCTGTCCTGGAATTCACAACTCACTGCCCCCTCCTGTTGTGTCAAACCAACTGTTTGTGGCTACACAGTATTTCAAATGACAAACCCAATGAAGGTAAAAATTGCCCCTCTGAATTCTTTTGTGACTTCAACAAACATACAAAACATATTACACAACTAGCTCTTTGATGATGAGTTTCATTTTGATCTCCATGGGGCAAACCTTGTAATCAATATTTCTATTCCTCAATAACACATAACATGCTGCTAAAAAAGTAGCACAATATCAGAAGTTAAATTAAGATAATTTTCCTAACTGTAAAAAATGGAAATTAAAGAGTAAGCTTTTTCACAGTTGTCAGCCTACCTTCTTCCAGGATGGGTTTCAGTACAACAAATGGGATTTCCTGCAACGGTTCCATGTGTTTGTGTCCAGCACTCATAATCTTTACCTGGGGCAAGCAGACAACAAGTGTGCCAGGCATACTGGCCTGCCCATGGTACCAGCTTCGCACAGTCCCAGGAATGTCACCTGATACAATAGTACTTGGGGAAGGCAGGCTATCATTCGGAAGGAATACACAACAAGATTGGACTTCAAGCTGAAAAAACAAAGATGAGAAAAATTTTCAGGAACCGATTAGCATTTCCCCCCACCAACGTGGAGTATTCACCTTTGTACAAAATCCCAGGTTACTCCTACATCACAGCTGCTTGAAAATAATCATAGCTTTTAGTTGAATTAAGAAGAAAGATGATACAAAATGTGTGAAAATTATATATATTCTTGTAAATTAAGATTATGTGAGGGAAGGGAAGAAGAAATGTGATTTTGGTCTGTAAATCCAATCATAAAGGTGTTGGTATATAAACCGAATATACTTCTATCTACATTTCAACACCTTTAACAAGAAGCATAATTGAGTCAGAAAATGTTCTCACAAAACTGAGAAAGACCTCCTTTTGCAATCCATTAGCTTTTGCTAGCAATAGCCTCTAGAACTAATCAATATTTTATATGCTGCTACTTTCTATAAAGACTTCTATAAAGGCCTATTTCAGGGAAAATTCTGTCTTTACTATGTAGTCAAGAGTAATGAGCATGTATCAAAAGGTTAAACATCAGATAAGCTAGAAAAAAATAAAATCTTTAGTGAAAAACTGGCTTTAAAACAAATGGATAGGTGTATACGTGCACAAGAAGAAAGAAAAATGAAGTTTACAAAGTTTATTCAGCTTTTGTCAGCTTGCAGATCAGAAATAGCGCACAGTTTCACACAAAATGGTATTTTTGTTCTTCCTTTTCAAGCAATGCTCTTACCCTGAAACACTTCTGGCCATTCTGCCACCTCCGTATGAGTTTCCAGGAAGGCTGAGTGAGCCCACACCAAGAACTGAACTCATCATGACTTGTTAACTCAGAGTCAGTGTTAAGCTGCAGTCTGTTAGCCTTCCTCGGCTCTTGCAAGTAATATTCTGCACCTGGATATCACATAGCCCTAACAGCCTGCACACTTGAACGCTTTGTTAAGCAAGTACAAGCTATGATTCAGTTCATTTCTTCACATTGTTTGGAAAACTCTAGTGTACAAAATGTTGGACACAAATTGTTATTTGTAGATGGGATAAAAGTACGTTTGTTTGCTGTAAACTTACATAATAGAGTCTTTCAATTTGACATGTTTAAAGACATCATATTTTAAAACTGATCAAGATATCACAGTTGAAAACTGATAAGATTTGTAGCCCATACCCTCTCCTGAAGGCTAATAGTGCTTCAAGACAGCAACAGTGATTTGCAATAGAGCTAGAATTCACCAGCACCATAAGTACTTTGCCAGCCTAGTGAGGAGAACACAGATATTCATCTTTATTTCAGCCTTTCTGTGCCCTTTTGCTTAGACAAACTGACAAGAATTCACTGCAGAAAAATGTAAGTAGAATTTTGCAAAAATAAATACATTGTTACATGAAGTCTGTGTTTGTTTCTAGTTTTAGAACTGTTTGAGTTGTAAAATGAAGTTAATTACATCTTTGATAAGTAGTTTATTGATCCAAAGTTCAGAGTGTACTTTATTTATACTGGATGAAAAGCAATGGTGTATTGTTACAGATGTAACAGATTTGGATTTTTTTTTCTAACTGGTAAATTAGTCACTGTGTCAATTTGCAGAGATTTTCACAGTGACACATTAGACCATTTTCTGGTCTATTAGTAATAGGTTGCAGGTCAAGCCATTGTGGGATAATGATAAATAGATGACAAAACAGCTTGTGATCAGTATAACTTTCGTTTTATCAGTGCATTTGCTGAGTAAACAGTTTATAACAAATCATCCGTTCTTCAGATATGTATCTCCATGATGATTAATATCAAATGGTGCCTGGATATACAAACCATGTGGTGGTAATAATCCAAAAATTCCACCGACCTGGAGATACACTGCACTTCATCACATTACTAGCAGCAGAATCTACAGGAGATGTTTCACGAAGTACTGCTGAGAAGAGATCTCAATACTCATTAGTGTTTTTTACACTTAATTTACAGTTTAGTATTGCTTTGTGTCGAAGACAAGTTCTTCAGATCACTTTATTTTACTTTGCTTTATCAAGAATATTGAAGTGCAATCACAACAGTTTCACTCCTGTAAATGCCTGACAGAAATTTCTGTTTGTATAAGCAACCACTTTGCCATTCATTTTCAAAAAAATGAATGGGAGTTGGACCATGAATTTTGGTGGGGTTGACATAGTAGCATCAGACCTTCCATACGTAATATCACAGATTTGCTTAAAGATACGGGTTGCTTACTTGCACTTCATTTAAAATTTTATATGAATAAATGAATTTTGCAAAACATTACTGCAGTATTTCAAACACTGAACAAAGGGCAAAATTCCACATTTTAGGGCAAATCATGCAATCAGTATAACTACATAAGAAATTACCAACTTGGATGCACAAGGGCCCAGTAAGTGCAAAATTCAATTGCAACTGTTGAACTCTCAGAGGCAGATTCTGTTTACACACCACTATCAACTTCAACATAACTTGTGTATGTTTATCTGACTGTCTGGAGATCTGCCTAAAACAAGTCCCAGAGAAGGAATGGAAGAGTGCACCTAAAATGACAGAATTACACGTTGGACAAAAATGAGAATGTGTGCTTACAGATTGCTTTGCCAATCAGAAAGTGCTTTAAAATGTATGTAATCCAAATTCTTAAAATTAAACTACATCAATAGCGTATATTAAAGCTATCATATAAATCTTTTTACACTTTTTAAATAACTGTTAAAATGTGTGTCTAAAATTCTGAATTTAATGTAAAACGTGACTGATTTATGTAACTGAATATAAATCTGCAGCAGTAAATCTTGCATTAATGTAAGGATCTGACAATCCAAGGGAAAGAAAATGAAGTAATCTGCCAGTAAGAAGTCCTCAAGCTGGGGGTCAGATCCTGTTCATGGAAACCATCTGGTTGGGACCCTCCAAGCCACACCAAACACAAATGATCTTTTAAAAAAATATCCTATTCATTAATGCTTCGCAGCTGCACTGAGGGTTACTTCATTTTTCCATGGCAACATCCTTTCTGTTTCAGGGATCTTATTTCAGTTTTGGTAGCAACGTGTTCTTTTGCCAATACTGAACACATTCACGTGTTAAAAAGAAGGAATTATTACAAATTCTTGAAACAGAATCACCCCTTATTTTCATTTCTATTATGTCAAGGCCTATACATGCTAACTAACATACACTAATGGTAAACCAATGAAGTAAGCAGTATTTCCCCTTCTACTTTTTTAAAAGGTACACCAAGCATATTGCTTTAAGCTTTTACTAATAAATAAACCTAAAAAAGTGCAATGACGTTAAGACTCTGTTGTATAAAAAGGAAAGTATTAAGCTACTGGAATAAATGAAGTATTTTTAATTCATATTTTATAAAGAGGGATTGTTGCTCAATAGAGGGAGCAGTGAAATATGCAGAAGAATGAGGTCTTGCTAACTGAGGTGGGTGGGAGCGAAACAAAGCAAGCAACGTGCCATAGTTATCCTGCACAAGTGCAACAAAGCAGGACAGGTTGTACAACAGCCTTCACAGCTTTTCGTGATAGTGATACTATAAGGAGACCCCCTTCTCTAACCCACATTTTATAGCTATATAAACCAATTAGAGGCACTGAACATGACCCACAAGGTGACACTCACAAAAAGGTGCCTCCCGGGAAGTGGGCTCTCTCCACATTAATCACCATCCAGCATATGCTCGTGGCAGAAAGGCTTATGTTTTTTTCTGGGAGTTTCAGGTAAAGAATATAATCTCATACTGACTTTCAAAACCGCTAAGAACCTCCATTAGACATTTCACGTACGGTTTGTGGTGTGGTCATGATTATAAGACCATACCTCAGCCTCTGCCATCCAAATCAGCTCTACTGAATTAGATCATCTGCAGTTGAGCCAGACATGCACTGCCTGTTAGAATTTAAAGTCAGACCAGAAATTCATGTTTTGAAGTTAGACAAAAGGTAAAAATTATATAAATGGAAAGCAGAGCATGGAAGTAATAGAACTATGAGAGCAGGCTACCTGTGCCTACAAATGAGTATACTGAAGATCAAGTGCATTTTCCCTGGCCACTTAAAACGCAATGTCTTAGCCTACATGCTATTCCTATTCTTTTCTAAAAAAGCTTGTTTTAAAAAAGTATTCATTTATTTACGGGAATTTTTCATTTTTTTGTCAGTTTGCAACCAACTTAAGAAATCATCCTACCTTGTAAATACTGATAGCTGTAACTGCTAAATTACAAGTCACAGAATTTCTGCCTGACCCATGAATAAAGGCCACTATTAAAAGAACAGGAACTAGTCAATCTTATCCTTATGCTGCCGTTCTTCCAATCAATGTTTCACTTTGACTAAACTTTTGTACAAGCTATATGCTTTAAAGAAAATATTATTTTCAATAATTTTAGGAAACAGACTCTTTTTTTCAAATAATTTCAGGGATACTTAAAAGCATGTGGAATATCTGGCTAGTGGTGAACTTGGCAGTGTCAAGTCTACGGTTGGACTCGATGATCTTAAAGGTCTTTTCCAACCTAAATGAGTCTGTGATTCTGTAATAATAACAGTTTTATTTAGTTGGCATTCACTGCAACATTACTCATTAATTAGTTTGCTTTTAATACAAATCCTTCATTGTTCTCATTGGAATTCAGCAACAACAATCAATTAAAAATAATTGTGTTTATACTGCACCACAATTTTAGCAACTATTAGTATGAAGAACATGTAAAAAGTGAGTATTACCCTCACGCACAGTGTTAAGTGCCAAAAAGACTTCAAGGCCGTACATAAAATCCTACAACAACTAAATAATAAAACCAACTTTTTTCTATTTAAGTTTGAAAGACTTTTCACTTAAATACTAATAGCTTGCAACTACTTCAGTGCACAAAATCTTCATGCAATATTCTATCATGAGCAAGCCAGGACTAGGGCTAAGCAAGTACCAGCTTTGAATCCAAAATAAACTTTCCAGCTACTTTGGTTCCAAGCACATTTACTTACTCAAACTTCAACTAAAAGAATAATCCTTTGATGATTTTAAGTTATGAAGCTCTGTTTTATCCGATGACAACTACAGACTTTTCTGTTCTACAATCATGTTACTAGAAGAATAAGGAACATGAAAATAGCTTTAGAAAAGAGTCTAAGTGTTCCAGCATCTAACCAGACAAAATATTCTAGAAATTTGCCTTTTTCATACCAAAGGATAATACAATACAGAAAATCTGTATGGATTTAACATATAAATATATTACTGTTTTTAAAAAAATGTGTATTATGTTTAATAAAATTAATACATGATACCATACTTGAACTGAAAGACGGAGTCATAACCCTCATAATCTTATCTGCCATACATTTTCTTGTACAAATTTCAGCTTTCCCATTTTAGGCTGATATTAAAGGGAAAAGGGTACATATATGCATTTGTGTCTCGAAAAATTATATTTAAATGAAACAGACACAGGAACTGCTAGCAATAATAATTAGAACAGAAATCATATCTATAAACCCTTCAATTTCAGTAAGAACTACTACATATTTGTTTGGAAGCACATTCTTGGACTTTCTCTGTGGTGTTTCCTTGGAGTCTGTTGAAACTCTTCACTAGTCACACGCAACGTCCTTCTGGTAAGATATTGGCAAGCACTTCACCAAGTATGTTCAAAGCATAAGGATGAAACACATCAGAAGTATGTAAACTGTTGCATAAATTCATAGGGCCATTTAATTTCAACACAGACAAAACTTAAAAATATAATTTCCTATGCATAAGGATGAAAATGGAAAACATAAGCACCTTATCAAAAAAAGCTGTAAAGAGTAAATAAATCTACAATCTCTAACACCATAAAGAATATCTAATACAAAAAAATCCTCTGCCAGTATTAGCTCCAACCCCTGAGTGTATTACGTCAGAGCAGTGATATATTCGCAAATTATTCTGAGAATACACATCTACCACTGCCATCAGCTTTCATCTCCACAAGAAAAAAATTAGCTTGAACACAAACTTTTTTTTTTTCCTTTTCCATTTGCTAACAGGCAATCTTCATTTTTAGCTGGTCAGCATATTAACCACTCTTTGAAACAAATTCGCTTGGCTGTTTGCTCACATAACAAAACATACCATGAAAAATGTAAAAGCAGAATATGTTAGTCCTGATTCAAATTTCCCCATTTATAAAGGACTCAGCTACTCATCATCTTCATTATTATCTTATTCTTTTTATTATGACTCAAACTGTAATCCTCATTCATACAGGCAGTCTTAACGTGCTACGTAACACCCAGATACACAACAAAAATACACTGCGTCATTCAAACAGCTTACATTCTCTCTCAACGCCCCTTATCTGGCCATTTTCATCTCCAGTGGTGAAAACATTAAGAAAGAAAGGAAAATTATCGAAATATTAGTGTAAATGATGAAAGAGCTGGCTGAAAACTAAATAGAGTTAACACAAAGCATGTCCTCGAGTTCAGTACATTCTCCAATCAAGTCACAAGTCTGCTGTTTCTCGCTGAGGCAACAGTTCAACTTTCAAACATTACTTGAACCCAAGGTATTTTCTGCATCAAAGAGGAGTATAACAGACACAGGTTCAAATAAATATATTTCTTGGTAGGAAGAAAGAAAAGGCAATCAATGATTAATTTCTGTTAGAAATTATGTGTTTTGGTTTTTTTTTTACTTTATTTTATTTTAACACACAAACATTATCTGCTACTACGTGCTAGTGTACTGTAAAATACCAATCTCATACAATGTACTGTTCAAAAGGCACAGAGTATAATAATTCTAAATTAGGGTAATTTCTAAGCAGGCACCTGATATATACCGGGAAGAACAGAGTCCCAATTCTAGCACTTCAAAGCCACCTAGCATTTGATCACACAATCTTAACACTGGATTTAGAACACGGCCTCTTTCGGCATATAGCATCCATATACATTGCTACATGAAAACTCAGCCATCAAAATCTAAAGCAGCCTAGGATTAAATGGTTTTATTCAATTGGTCTGCTACTTCCCCTTATTGAAAAGGTAGACAAGTAAGCAGCTAAGTCATCACTGTTTATCATCATATTCATAGAATCATAGATTAGTTGGTTTGGAAGGGACCTTAAAACCCATCCAGTTCCAACCCCCTTGCCAGGGGCAGGGACACCTCCCTGGCCCCATCCAACCTGGCCTCGAACACCTCCAGGGATGGGACAGCCACAACTTCCCTGGGCAACCTGTGCCAGTGCCTCACCACTGTCTCAGTGAAGAAATTCTTCCTTACGTCTATAGTCTAAATCTGCCCCCTCCAGTTTATAGCCATTGCCCCTAGTCCTATCACTACAGGCCTTTGTAAGAAGTCCCTCCCTACCTTTCATGTAAGGCCCCCTTGTATCACGCACCCCAAGAAGATATTTATCATACACGCTTTCCTCAAATATTTTTAGAAAGGAAGGTGTTCTGCAAATCTAACTATGGATAAAAAGGTGTATAGCTATGTTTATAATACAGAAAAGTGACAAGCACTTTTATCTTCGTATAATTTTTTCACGCATCTTCCCGCTACACATAAAGAAGTATTTCAAAGACTAATATTCTAAAACCAAACCATTCTTTGCTTAATTTAACAAAATTCTGTATTTTATTTTTCAGTCTCTAAGACTTTTAAACTACTGAAATAAGACTATAAAACTCGGAGCTCCTTTAAAACCCCTCTAATAAAAAGCACTAGGATGCATAAAAAGTATCATAAAGTCTGGAAAGACAGTTTTTTTTCCATTTCCTTTTCATCTTACCTGAAGTGTAAGGCGCTTAACTGCATTCCACACTATTCCAATAAATTCCTTCATTCTTTCTTCGGGACTTCTGCAGCTTTCAGATGAGTTCAGCATGGTTTTCACAGGAAGTGACAAAGGACGAGATTCTAATGCAAACAACAAAACACAGTTACACAAAGAATAAATAACTAATATATTTACTGGTAGTAAAGAAAAAGATTACTTACTTTAAATTCTAAAAGAGATATTTTCTTGCTATGTATCTCACTATGTATGTAATAATGGTGTGTCTATTATTAGTTTTAAACTTGGCAATACCACTGTATCTGTTAAACCTGGTGAGAAATTTAATGAAATGAAATGCTTACACATTTTTTTAGTGCAAATTGCTAAGAAAATATTATGAAGAATGCCTCACCTAAGCAAATTATGACAGTTTTCAAAGTGTGATAACCTATTCGGTGGCAGAACAGCAATCCCAGAGGTTTCCACGTACATTGCTGCCAGTGTAACCTACAAAAGGTTTTAGTTTTCTAAATTTGCTATAAGAAATGAAAACAACGCGTATTAAATTACAGCCTTTGATTTTTTTCTTTTAAAAATTCACTTAAAAACTTGAGTGTGCTTCCAAAAAAGGTCCATTTTCTTACTTTGTCAAGCTTAAAGGTAGTCATGTTATGAAATATTTCAGGAAAATTCCATGTTTTCTACTAAAAAGAGAAACGCCCTTAAATTGTTAGCTATTCAATAACATGAATATGAAAAGATTATAGATAACAGAAGCATCTCATAGAACATGAGCATAGTAGAACTTCAAAAGAGGACTAGTGAGGAGACAAAGTAGTAACTACAAATTCATTAGAGACTGTATGAGCGGTACATAGTTCTTCCTGTCATCTCTAACAAAATATATGCCTCCTAATGTTTTGAGATACCAAATTATTGTCAGCTTCTTTAACATTTCCAGTTTTGGCCTACATATGTTGTTGAGCTGACAAAACTGCAGGAATAAATTATGAAGTCTTCATGACTTCATTTTAAACTAAATTGAAATCAGCACAAGTGTGACATTTTACGTATCCCAATTATACAGCTAGGAAAAATGTGGCATACAAAGGGTGGAAAAGTTTTTAAAATGAAATTACGCTATCAACTGAGCAAAAGTATATGCTCCTTGATATACACCACAGGGTCTTCATTCAGTTTTGATCATGCAATGAAACGTATAAGGAATTAAAAATGAAACATCTGAGAGGTGAATTTCTGCCAAGAGCATGCAATGTTAATGCCACTTGAGGAATTGATTTGTGACATTTTTCCCATCAAAGCTAGAAACAACAGAGATTTTTAATATTCTAGACAAAGATCCTTGAACAAACAGTATTTTTAATGATCTGAAAAGAGAAGTTTTAACTTTACTACAGTGATGGGGAATCAAAAGAATCAAAAAGAGAGATGGTCAAAAGAGTGAAAGAGAATTTCTTTGGCTGTGGTATAATTAGCTCTCTCAGATATCCCTAGCTCCAGTTATGGATCTATTAGAAGGCTAAAGGATGAAACTTGTATCACGAGAAAGTAAAATGCATGACATTTCAGGGTTGTTCATTGTCAGCTGCGCTGGAGAGACAAACAAGTAAATCATTCACATGGAAAAGCAGTGCGGAGTAGCTATTTCAGAGTATTTTCTCATATGGACACTTCAATGCCATGTAGTGAGTACTCCATCCACATTATGAATGGGTTAAAGTAAAAGAAAGACATTCAGCGAGGAATAGCTGTTCTGCTTTAACTTCTTACCCTACCTCAGCTCACATCATCTTCTCTGTGTAGTCAGGCCCTTACATTTAAAGCTAAGAATTAGTAGCAGATTGAGTATCACAAAATATTAAAATAACAGTTATTGAAACATAGAATTCCAGTACACAAGTGTGGGTAAGGGTGAGAATGGTATACAAAGTCACTGACACTCTGGAAATTTCACACCCTACATCACTGACCAAGTGCATTCCTTGTGAGTGGGATCTGGAGCTAGATTTTATTCCAGTCTTCCATGTTTTGTTTGCTGCGAAACACACGCTCTGCTAATTCTTTCTCAGTTAGAGGAACCAACTTTGTAAAGCCAGAAACAACTACTTGAGAATTAAAAATAAAATTAGCTGGCCAAAGCACCACTTGTTTCTCTCTATGTATGTGCAACTCAAATCTGAAAAGCTGATTTCAATTCCAGGACTATCCATGATAGACAATACCCCATGCTCAATCTAAAGACCAAAAAAAAAAAGAAAGCTTCAAAACCCAACAAAAGGAGAAGGAACCATTCAACCAGAAATCAAGAAAAACAGAGAAGTAATAAGAGGCATTTCAGAGTGGAAAGAAGAAACAAGCACAGAGGTAACTCCTGAAATGTGAAGAAGAAACAAGTCCTACGTTAATTTTTCTCCTGTACTGGTAAATTCCAGAGTTTTTCTGAAGGGATGCTGGACAGAACAACGTCTTAATTCCCCATCAGGCAAGGCCATCAGTAGATGACAGTTGCTTGTATTGCTCTAGTGTGGCTATCATGTGTGTTTACCTAAGTCCTCTGCAGTAGCCAAGTAGACTGGACCAGGTCCATCTCTCTCAGTAAGAAGGTTAATCTCCTAAAGTAATTATGGTACTCGGCTATTACTGAACTCTGAAGCCTAGGAACACTTCCTGGCACTATAATCAATCTTGTGTTGAAGTCAGGAACCAGTCAGCAATAGTTAGATAGAAAATAGGATTTGTATGAAACACAAACTGATGAGAAAAAATGGGGGTGAGGTGCTGCTTCAGGTTGTACAAGTTGAATTCTTGAGAAAATCAGTGTACAGGAACATAAAACATTCCTACTTTTATCTTCTTGTCCCATGCTGAATTTGTATTTTTCTAAAAACATGCACCAAATATTTCAATCAACTATCAATAACTCAGAGGCTGCCACACTCACCAGTTTCAGAACACACAGTGGTAATGAACAGACTTTTCAAAAAGGATTGATCATATAAATCAGGATTGAGCTACCAGAAGCAGCAGTTTTCATAATTCATTCCACAGTTTATGGTTAGAGTATAGAGGGAGTTCCAAGTCACAATCCTGCAAAATTCATCATAAATGTACTCTCTTTATAGATAACACTAAGCATTTTAGATAGAGGCATCTTTCTTAAGTAGACATATGTCTCCTTCTTCGTGGTTTCTTTTTTTTTTTGTTTACTGAAAACTGGTTGCTTTCAAAGTCTTCTGTAAAAAGACTTACAAGTTTTAAAAATAAAAGGACCTTTGGGGAAAACGGTGCCATATTGTGTTGTTAATCTTCACTAACCTAAGGAATAAGAAAGGGAAAATAAAACTATTGAAGTACAAAGATTTGGGGCAAATGAACATATCCTCTGAGCTCCCACTACTGGATTGAGGACTACTGATGGTCTATACTCACCACAGGCCTCATGCTTGCAGTTCCTCCAACCTCCTTACAGCTAGCAATTGAACTAAAGGCAGGTAAAAATCAATACCAATAGCATATTCATAAGGTGTATGTGGCCAACCACTCAGTTCTGGGATTCAGTGGGACTTTTTTTCCAGTGCCTGGCTACTGTATGTTCTTCTGCAAGTGGCAAATATGTCACTACTTTTTATTGCCTAACATTGTCAGAGAGATAAATTCATTCCCATTCACTGTCCCTTTTCCTCTTCTTTTGTAGGGAACTTGCTAAACAATGTGATATCCACTGTCTCTTCACCATTCCATCATATGACCATACTCAAAAATGCATCTGTCATACGACCTGAACAAGCTGGGCAACCTTTCCTTACCACATCGTATCACCTGTCATACAGCTTCTCAAACATCAGAACTGAGTTAAGATGAGAAAAACGCTATTGTAAACTAATCATAGTTACTAAGAGGCTATGACAGCAAAACACATGAACAACAGTAGTATTTAAAGGAAGAAAGAAATCAAGAAAATATACTGTTATTACATGGCTCTTTCTGGAAAGGTTTTTCTTCTGCTAGAATTAGAAGTAGTCTCCATAGTGTCAAAGAACTCACTGTAATTTCTTAACTTCTATTCACATTTTCATGCCTTAGATATAGCTTTTTTATCAGAAATAAAACCAAAAATATCAAGTGTTTGCCATAAATGCAAGCCCTTAAAGAACTGATCAAGGGGTCTAAGGGATTAAAGCCAGATTAAAATGCAGTGGAGGAGAAAATTCAGACTTCAAACAACTTTGAAAAAATCTAAATAGCCTACAGATTTTTTTTCTTTCTGGAAGATTAATTGGTTTCTTCATATGTAAAACAAAATCTGAACTCTCTCTCCCTGCAAAAAAAACTCCTCCACCACCTACTTAAAACTCACTTGGTCTCTTCTGTAAACCAGCAGGTTTTGGTTTCTACGTACATTTTGCAAAAGTAAAAATCCACAGAAACTTGTTAAGTAAAAGCTTGTTTGTCCTTAGGTTCATGTTTCTATTTTCCTCATAAGTCTACATATTTTTGTATTTGCAACAGAACAGAACTAAACACATATTTACCTAGAGAGATATATGAAGGCATTAAAAATTATTCACATTTTTCTGCATATACATATGATGGCCGAGGAACAAATTCTGTTCTCATTAAAATGGATTTCCATATAATAATTTTGCTCTATGATTTAATATTAAAATATTACACATATACAAGAAATTGCAAAACCACACAGGAATATCTTGATAAAAATACTTACTATTTAAACATACTGTTTTTTCTCACAATTCAATTTAAAAATAAAGAGTTAATCTAAGTAGCAGACTCATCAAAACCATTAGGTGAAGGTCAAAGCTGTATTTACCAGTATTTTTGGTTTTTAAGGTTATATTATGATGATCTGTATTTAGAAACAGTTACATTATTAATCAGGATGCTTAAGAACAAAAGCAGTACTTAACTAAAATAACATCCTTTCAAGGATTTTTAACTAAAATAACATCCTTTCAAGGATTTTTAACTAAAATAACATCCTTTTAAGCTTATAAAAGTACGCAATATGTATGCCTACATCACTGAACAGTCTTCATCTTAACTCCTTTACTGGGCTTTGACATTTTTGCATTCTACTTTAACAACGGTACACATAAAACACTATTTTTTCTCAATTACAATGACAACTAAGACACACAGTGACTGACAAGTAGCCAGAGCAAGTCCTTTATAGCCAGGAAAACAAGCAGAGAGGTGCGACTAAACCAGAACGGTCATTCAATAAGTTAGCAGCAGAGAAACTGTTAACATATAGAGACTTTTGACTTTTTACCTAATATGCCTTTTTCTAGAGTAAAAATATGTCAGCAAGCAATAACAAATGTGATACTAACGTTGTTGTGCAAACAAAAAGTAGCTTTCTGTGTGAAAGTGGGGGTTGGCTAAGGAATGGCTATGGTCAGCATTTTCTCCCACCAAATTTTTAACGACTGCCGCACTATTTTTGGCAAAAAATAAATAGTTATGTGAACAAAAATAAAAAAAGACTGACACTTCTGTACAAATCAATAACAGTCTTTCACAGGCAAAAGCGAGCTAATATATCAGTAATTACAAAATGTTTTATATGCGTGTTCATATCTAACTCCATGCTTGAATTTAACTTAATATTGCTTACCATTTCAAATAAATTTTATACTATGAAGTAAGAATTTCAGTCTTTGGACTTGCAAGAATTTTTCTGGTAAATGCAGGAAGAGTTTTGCCTAATTTTCTGCCTTTGAAAACTCACAATAAGTAATTTTCAATACAGGTATGTGACTGTCCAGCCATTTAAAAGTTACTATAAATCATCGGTGCCTGGAGACTTTACTTTTAAAAAATCCTTCCAAGAACTAATCACCATTTACAAAAGCATTAAAATCCTAGTACCTTCAGGCACCCTAGGTAAATGTGTCAGATCTAAATTCCTATATTTTACTTAGCATCTATTTAATTTCATTAATCTTTCCAAGTAAATCACCAGTCATACATTTCATAGCAGGCATGAATAAACGATAATCATTCAGTTCATTGAGCAGAAATAGTGACCTACTAATACAAATACTTCAGAGAACTCATTGATTTCTCACCAGTCAGACTTCTCTCACATTTGCCAGTTTTTGCATTCCAACAGCTCATTTTAGCAGGAATCTTGTTCAGCATTCTAGCTGTACTTTAGATTAAAAAAAAAAAAATCTGTAACCACAACCAGTTCTGCTAAGAACAGGTCGTGTTCTGCCACACTGTATTCAACAGAAAGCTTTGTAAGATGAAACCTCAAATAAAAGCACTAATACAGAATCAGTTGGTCCAAATAAAATAGAGGTATGTCTACATTCAAAGCTTCCTCTTGTCTCCACTTTTATGGAGAAGTACCCAATAGTGGTTCAGAAATATCTCTTGTATATACTTGGAAGGAATTTTAAGAATTACTTGATCAAAGATTTCAGAATGGGATTACTAACACTACCCCATAACAGCCAAGAAGTTCTAATTATAGTATTATCTAACAACTGACTTATAAGTGTGTCATTATGCCTCCATCATAATATCAAATGTTAGGAAGTGATTGAAAGGAAAGGTCTTTCCTTGCCTGGACAACGCAGAGAGAAAACTTATGCAATCCTATACCCTATGCATATGCGTGCTTGCCCTCCAATTCCTTTTGCATTTGCTCATGAATATAAATGAAATTTGACAAAATAAATATCTCAAAGATAGTAGGTTTCTACAAGTTCTGGGAAAATAAGTAAGCAGGTTAAAAAAAGGGTAAAAATCGGCAACAAGAGCTCTGTCTCTACTAGAAATCAGACAACTTATGCAGGACAGAGAATAGGAAGGCCATTTGGCACAGCACTTTGAAATTTCTTGTAACGATACCATCCTCCACCTTCTTGAAATACAAACAAATAGTAGACTAGGTGTAACTTAGAACTTAAAACTTTAAAACTCTTCAATTATTTCTCTGTAAGAACAATAGTGCTACAGAACAAAATAGCAATGTTTCAGAAAACCAAGAGATTTTTCAAACTAAAATGATTTTATGTCCTATATTTCTCTCCATATGTACGTATCCTTACACACCACATGAACACTTCCTGCAGAATCAAACAATGCTGGATTCTCTTCTCATTTTTGGGAACGGGGGGATTACAATTGGGACGGATATGTCATGATAATATTGTAATTTTAGTGGAATTAAATGACCAGTGCACTCCCTGATCTGTGGACCTGATCAACCTGGTCTATGGAAAAAAGCTGTCTGAAACACACCATTTTTTAATTCTCTTTTGCAAATGACCATACAATCTGTCCACTAGACAATAAAATGGAAAAAAATCTGGTCACAGGCACTAGACTTAGTGAAGAAAACCATTTGCCTGCTGGCATATGCTCTGATGTCCTCTCATAACATCGCTGAAATGCAGCCACTCCCTCTATCGTGACTAAATACCTGTCTGTTGCATAACAGGCATGAGCAAAATATTGCGTGGCAAGTGTACTTTCAGTTATGGGAGAGAGCATTTAGTTTTCAGGTCCTTTTCTAAGACGCTATGGGGCCTACTCCAACTGAAATGTTCATGACTTCTTAGATCATACATCAAATTCCACTTACCTACCCATCCTGTGGCTATACAAAATGTCAACTTTCAGGATTCTGAGTGAGAAAAAAATATTAATAGCCTTTTCAGCCTCTGTAAGGTAGCTTCTTTCATTAAAAGCATTCCTCATACTGAAGAGCATGTGAGATGTTACTTTCCTGCTGTTACCGAAAAATTAGATGCCATAGTATCTGGATTATATCCCATAAAACAGTATCAGATTTGTGTCTGGGATATCGTGGCTATATCCAAGCACGGCTAAATACCGAACGTCAGGGTAGATGTTGGTGAAATTAAATTTCCGTGTAAAGGCTACAAAAACTCCTCACTAGGTGGCAGTAAAAAAAACCAAACACCCCCAATTTAGTCTTTAAGCATGGAAAATGTTACACTTTTTAAACAACATGAAAAACATTATAATCATTTCATAACTTAATATGAATTAAATATACAAGTTACTTTAGTCATGAATGAGCACCTATCTTGAATGTGTGAAAACACACTTAGGTTTTAATTATTATTCTGTACTGTAGCCCATACTATCTTCCTGTACGGGTATGCCACATATACACGCACACACACATATAGCAATCATTCTGCTGCTGTCCAGACATAAGAGCTATACTTCTCTGCTTGGCTATGGCTCTGCAAATCACTTTTCAAAGAACCATGGAGAACTGCTGAATTGCTATGAATGGGAGGAATGGGCAGATGGAGGAATTGAGCTAAACACTTCTTTAGAATTCTTTAACACTTTGCTTGTTCATAGCCACTTTGTATAAAATTTAAGCCATGTATTCTATTATCTCACTTTGGTTTTGAAGCCTCTGTGGTTAAGAAGATTTATAAATAACTACAATTCGAGACTTAAGAACAGAAAACTTTTTCCACAGCTACCATATAAATACTAGTTTTTCTCTTTTCCCATGCTTCATTTTTGGCAAGGTGTCAGCAGCCATTAACTAATAAAGTGAACTCAAGATCAGTGTTTTAAATCATTTTACAGCTGTGATTACAAACTGCTTTCATTCAATACACAGGGTTGTTTTCTAGCAGTTCTCAAGGCAGCGACTGCCGGGATCATGCTGGACTTGAACAGGGTAAATAAGAATCACCACCTGAACGGCATGATTTTAAGATACAATCTCCTTCCATCTGAAAGACCATGCATATACGCTTGCTATCAATGGAGGCATCTGTAGCTAGAGCCCTGATGATTAAGAAAGACAAGACTTAGAAGGACTGTTGCCCATTTTACCTAGAACGCTTTTCTAGCACAGGTAGCATTATAGGTCCTAGACCTATAATCACTGCAGTATTCCTGGTTTTAAAAGGTAAGACGGATAATGAAATAAAACACAGACAGGAAGTAGGTGAAAGTAAAAGAAAGGAAATGAACCAAAAAATTGTCGGAGTGAGGGACCCAGAAAAATGAAAAAGGAGAAGAATCACAGGCACTCTGTTTTCAGTTAACTAGTTACTCATTCACTATATTCCAGCACATTATATACCTGTAAAGAAACTAATTGGGAAAGAATGGATCCACTGAAACTTAGAGAATGAGGTCTCACTTTTCACACTTGCATTCATGCAACCTTTTCTAACCACTGTAACAGCAGAGACTTTTTTAATGATATGAGGTATGTGTTAGTTTTTACTGTCGCATGAATTTGCACTGCAAAGGTAATTCTGTCAAACAGGGCACATGATGAATTCTGCAGGAAAAGCTAACACCACATGAAGTTTTAGGAGACTGTACAGAGAACAAGCCTGCATGGCACTGCATTGTGACATGACTCTCTTCCCTTTAGTTAAGCGAAACTCGTGTGATCTAGTGAGGCAGACAGGTAGCATTCTTTTAAATAATTTCACTAGTATACAAGGCTTTTGCTTTTGGCATTCATTTTACATTTTTATTAGCCATTTTTGCACATAAATCTCAAATACTAATAGTATATTACACTTGATATTTTACCTCCAGAGTATAACAAACAGGTAGATAATGTAAAACACAGGCAAGCCTCCAAACCAGCAGTGTCAAGACCTCGCTTAAAAAAAAATTGGTTTTTGTCAACGAATTTTTAACAGTTGAGGATTAATGAAACTAAATCTAGTAATCTCTTCTTCAAAATACTGCTTCTGATTCAAAAAAAGCTTATGTTATCTCTTTAGAGAATTAGCTTTCGTTTATTAGTAACAAACTCTATGCCACAGAATTGTTTTATAGAGAAGTCAGATATCTGCTTAATCACAAAACCCAAGCATTTAAGCTAAACCTATTTCATAAATTGTATGGGTAAAGTAAATGGTAGCTAACAGAAATGAAACCTAAAAATGAATCTCTCATTTTTCAGCAATGTGTGTTGTAGTAAGTAATGCAAAACACATTTTGATATTGACTTGAAATTAAAAAGAGGAAGAAGTTGAGATGCACAGAAATTCTTCTTTTGCTCTTAGGACACTACAATTTATCATTTTGTTTTATTGTTTCTGCACTCACACAAAACCCAAACCAAAAGCAAAACTGACATTCATGACATCTCTAGAGTGTAAACAATAGCATTTTCTTTTAGTGGGTTATTCTGGTGTGATCATTACTGCAGAAAAGATAGCACTCAAGGTAAAGGATAACAAAGGCTGAAGATCAAAACTGACTGCCAAGCTCAGCAGGTACCAGACACCTAATCAAACCTACTGCCACAAACTACATGCGTAGTTTTACAAATTGGTAATTATCAGAAACTAATCTAGCATTTGTTCATGCAAACAGCAGGTTTTGAATGTCATATACTCAAACCTATAAAAGTTTGTCTCATGAACCACAACTTTGTGCTTTGCTGACATGCACAGGTAGAATTAACCTCAAGATGAAAAAAATCATGTCATTTATGATACTGATAGAGCAGAACAGATAATAAATAAAATTAAAAGGATACACTAAGTACCGTCATTTTATTATAGGGAAAAGTAAAGGAAATTAATAAATGAATGGTAAAAAAAAAGGATAAATGGTAAAAATAAAGGCTATTCATAAAGTAAATAGAAAGAAGTCTTTGAAATTAATCTATAATATTTTTTACTAGCAATGATAACATGGCAGTCCATGTCATAATCACAAAACAGATTTTCTGGTTTTAGTCCTTACTAATCTCAAAATAACAGTTAACCCTACCACTAATGGACAGGACTGTAATCTGAGTTTCAGCAGTTAACATCTTGAAATAATTAATGATTATCTGGAAATAAACATCAATGCAAAGGAAAAGAGAATTTGTTCAGTGTCTTTCAGAAGAATTACAAAAAAGTCTCAGCTGGATAGTCACTTTTTTTGGATCATCTCCTACTTTACTACTTGCAGACAGCACTAGATGAATAAATAGCCCAGACAATCCCAGAAAGCCATATCATCTCCATTAGTGATACCAAAGCTTAACTTTAGCACTGTTAAAGGGCCAGAAAACATTCCTCAGCTTAATAATTTCTTTAACTCCAGAAAGAGAAGTGCCAACAAATGCATTTTCTATGGGAGACTGATGTTTAAAAGAGTGAATTTTAACTGTTTATACACAAATCTTGACTTGCTTAAACACTGTATGTATGAAATATGAACAGACGGAAATCAAAGAGACACTCATAGTGTATGAAGTTTGATAAAATTATGGAGTAAATTATTAAATATACTGGAAACAGTGAATATTCTGTTGAAAGCACATATCCTTTATCTCATTTTAGATGATGTGTTACATGAAAATATCAGACCCCAAAGACAGTATCTAAAACAAAATGAGAGGAAAATTAAACCTCTATTTTAAAATTGCAAGTTTGATTATTTTTAATTTAAAAAGTTGTAACTTTCTGAGAGAAAAACCATTTGGTTCCTTTAAACCAGAAAGTTCTTCTACAGTATTTGCACAGCTGATGCCGTTCAATTGTGGACACTATAGCAAGGGAGGCTGCAAAGGCAGAATGACTACTTTCAATTAAGTGATCATACCTGTAACTGTTTTTGTTTTGACAGGACTGCTGGCATACTCAGAGGCTTGATTTGACTGCTGCCTTGCCAAAGGTGCACTTCCAACTGATACTTCATCCTCTTTTTTTCGAGTTACGGACACTCCAAGTGGAAGAGTTCCTACAGACTGCTAGAAAAAGAAGTGCCTTGTGAACCACTCAGAACCAAACCATATTAATAATGAATTATGACATCGTCATAGGAAGCATGTCTTGCAACTACTTATTTTGAAATGTATAAAAGGCAACTTAAAACACCGATTGAACTGCGTGTATTTTTTAAAAATATATGAAACACTACATTCAAACTTGCACTTGTAATTCTTTATTTTAGTCCTTCTGGTTGGAAGAAAAGCTCTACAATAATGCAGATAATGAAACAGACTTTTTGAACTTCAAATATCATGCTTATTAGTCAATCAAAATGCACATGAATAAACCTGGATGACCATCAAAGCAAAATAATTATCTAAATGTTTAACAGAAACTGGAAAATCTTAGCCAGACATGAAGATCTTAAAGTTTTGCAAAGGAATTCATCAACTTTCACTAAACTTTGAAAGAAAAGATGCATTATTATTTATATATTATTATAACATTCCTCACATTTTAAACATAAAATTTAATTTATATTTTAAATATAAAATTAATCCTGACCACTGCTGATATTGAATTGTTTTGTCTTTCAAGCATATCAATAAATGACAAACTGCTCAAAATATGACACTATTAAACAAAACTGAAGGCACTGAAATCTAGTTTGAAAGACTTTATCCTCGTTTTAAAGATCAGAAAAGAGTGAGGTATATTAATCCACACAGGTTCTGGAACAGGAGGGCCACAAGTGAGTACAGCCTCTTGACTTCGTTGTTACCTTTTTCACTAACATGAGCTAGAAGACAAAATCATTAAAAAAACCCTGGATCCTCAATTTTGTTTTACAGTTGGCTGTTATCATTTTGCTACAGCATTAGCTACTATGTAAATTGTAGATGCATCCCAGTCAACAAAAGCAGATGATGTCTACTGTTGATTTTGCAGAGGGTTATCATTTAAAGATGAAAAAAGTTTTTCTCTAAAGATCAGACATTAGGATTACATGCATCTTAATCTATTTTTGTATAATTTAATTTTGTTGGTATTGGAGCAAAAATGTGATCCATATAGTTGGGTAATGAGAAACCTCACACGTTGCATTAGGAATCTCTGTGGGAAACAAATTCGTGTGAGGCGGGCAATGTGCTTGTAAATTTTCTCCAATAGAAAACAGATCACTGAATCAAATAGTGTGCAACACGTGCACACATACAAAACCCCAAAACAAACAGAAAAAAATCATTTAATTGAAGAACGACTTCCAAACGCCTTCAACATTTTCCACTATAAAAGTAAATTGAAATAAGAGAGACAATTAACTATTTAATCCCACTCCAGTGAAAACAATCAAGTTGCATATACAGTGGTATGCAAAGTTAATAGGAAAATATTAATGTCAATGACAAACAGATCTCTCATCTCTTTTCCCCCTTCTGAAAGTAGTCATCAACTTTGTCTCTAAAGGCATTCTGGAATACCGTAACATGTTGCTTTAGTGTCCTCTAGCCATAACAACAACAAAAAAAACCTATCAGCTTTGAAAAGACAATTTTACACCACAGAAATACTTCCCACATGCATACATAGATTCTGAAGTTTTGTAAAGTTCCATCTGACACATTATGCGACCTACTTTCAAAATTTTGCAGTTTATCTGATACAACCTTCCATAAGACAAAGCCATCTGCAGCTTTCCCATGACAGCAACTGCTGAGCAATGTCTTGGCAATTCTGAACACGACATTGCAAGAACTTTGACTTGCCAAAGCAAAGCAAGAGTTTATGAAGAATGAATACAAACAATACAAGAAAGCACAACTGACAAAAGCATGGAAATACTGTTTGAAGAAGCGGTATCTTTTTCTGAACCACTGAAGAAAAGGATCAGCAAAATACAATAATAATAAGTTACACTACTAGTCATATAGTGAAAAACATCAAGGCTATCACAGCCAGACAAAGCTGGAAGAAATTATGAGTGCTTGAGTGCTGATCTGGACAATGAAACAGCTGTTTCATCTTTGCTCACTGAAATCATGCCTGATGTTGCTGTTGATGACGCCCAGCACAATCTTGTCAGGTTTTTGGCAAAAGATTTCTAGTTAAAAAAATGCAGAAGATGAAAGATCAACGTTGAACTAGATGGAAAAGGATCATCAAGATTTGGGTTTTAGCCACAAAATGATGAGGAAATTGTGGCTTGGGAAATAGCAGATGACAAGAGCCCCACAGCTGCACGAGAAGATGAATTTGATGGGAAAAGAGATATTGCAGGCAAGTGTTATCATAAGCATTTCATCACAAGAATCCAAAAAGCTATCTATAAACTACTATGTAGTAAAGTTTAACACACCTATTTGGGATGTAAGCTTTATGGTTACTGATTTGTAGTGCTTTATAAAGAAGATAAAGAACATGTAATAACATTAAGGAACTACAGCAACATTTATACAAAGTTGTGTTGACAAAGTCAAAATCAGATTCAGTTCTAGAATACTGATTGTGGTTTTATAAATGCAATAATGTTTAGTGACTATTATACACTGAATTAATAATTCATGATAATCAGAGTAAGAAAATTTAATATTTTTCCAGTATAATTATTACAAACAACATTGTAAGCGGTAGATAAAACACTACATGAATGCTATCCTTTTCCAAATTTAAATTTTATTGACACAAATAATTTAACACATTACAGACCACGTTAAGTATGGGTACAAAACAAACATACATATATGTTATCTATGCATGCAAATAGAGTGATACATATAGACACATATGTACATATAGTGATACATATATCTTCATCTTAATTCACACTGCACAGTCAACATGACTTTGGAAATTATATCTAAGATGACAGAAAGGCACAGAACAATAATAACTAGAAACCAACCTGCCAAAAATACGAAGCCCCAAGTACTTCCTGATTCATGTGGAGATATGCCAACTGACTGAAGCCAAAATATCCTGTAAAGAGGGCTAGTGGAAATTTGCCCCAGGTAGAATAAATTAGCATTTTATTTTACTTGATATTTTTGGCAATTAAATATTTTATTTCTAAATTATAACTTCCTATGAGTGTGAGGCCGAGGATGCAGATCAATCTGGGCACATTAGAAACACTTGTAAAGAAAGTTTGATCAACTGAGCAGACGAGTAACTTTCATTTGAGGGATACCTACATGTGTACATGTGCAGTAGCTTGAAACCAGCAAGCAGGAAGAAAAATTAGTGAAATTGTTGGAATGGGTACAGATGGCAGTTCTACTCAAGACATGGTGTTTTGTGAACATCTGAGATCATTGTCATGCAATCACTATCTCCCTCAAAGAGGAATATTTACCCAAGCTGCAAGACTGTCCAAGAATGTGCCAGAATGAGCTGCGACAGCAAGGATGATCTACCTTACCCAGCTTGCAAGAAATTCTAATAGTATAAAATCACAATAGCTGCTTGACTATAGAGTTGCGTTTCACTGTTTTGATTCCGAGATTAAAAATGTAAGCACACACCTAAATTGCTTGAGAGGACTCAAACAAAACCAGGCATTAGGCTTAGTTCCCAATTAAATTATTTAATCAAATTAAACTAATGAAAAATAATTTATTTCCAAATTAAAAGGATTAGGCATGCCTAATTCTTGGGGCCAACAAAAGCACCTTCTTTCCTGGCAAATAAACTTGCTAATTCAAATTAATTCTGTGACTGTTTCGGGTAGGAATTTCAGGTACACTCAGAAAAGTGCTCTGCTGGGATAAAAGACCAATCGCTGATTAGCTGTACTCTTTCCAGGTTTGAGAGGTGAACTGATGTCAGACAAAACCCCCCAAACTTTCACCAGCTGATGAAAACTTTCTATCAGCAGTTTCAACGGACCTCTGAAAGTAGAAGATACAAGGTTCCCTTGTAACCTTAGTTCCTTAAGTAAGCAGTAATTTTATTACTATATCCTTAACTGGGTTCCCTGGGATAAGAAGTGACAGATCCTGATAGGGATAAACACAGTGCTTTTGGCCGGCAAGCAAGATCAGAAATCAAAACCTGTCAAATAATTCGAGAAATCTTTGTAAACCAAGATGATAATCAAGTCTACCACAGAAACATGCCTGTTATATCCAAGACTTCTCTGCTTTTTATCGAGGTAGAAGAGAAAAACTAGAACTTAAGGGAAACACAGCTCTACCTGCAACATCCAACTTTACTACTACATGGAAAAATCTTAAACTTGGATACCGAAACTTCCCCTTACACTGGGTCATTCATTATCGGAAGTGTTCAGCTCTTAAAGACAAAAATCTGCAATAATCCAAAAGTCATCCTAAGACAGACCAAATTAAAGGAACTACTTGTTCTACATGAGTCTGACGACCAAGTCATGATAATAAAATTATTTCTTCTTAGGCAAATATTCAAGAGAGTGCAGGCCTCTGAATGAAGAATTGCCCAAAGCGTACCATCAAGCGTTGCTAATATCCTCAGCTCATAAACTTTCCATAAAGATGAAAGGATTTTATAGCACAGTAACATTCAAGGTAATGGTAGAGAATAAAAAAAAAAAAAAATGCGAAGAGAAAATAGTTGAAGGAATGAAATAAAAATGGATTAAATGGAATTGATAACAACCATTTCTGTAACTTACCTATCTGGCTGATGAAAAAGTTTTGGTTTTGAACTGAGATACACAACCTCCTATGGTGTGGGTGTTCATAAAAAAGGGGATAAATTCAGATTCTGGAATCATCTGGGTGTATTAGATTCCAGTGACTTAAAACATGATGAATCTGGAAGAAGTGCGATGTCTTTTCCTTAGTTGTTCCTGTATATGACTAAGGATTTTCACCCTGCACTGCCGGGTTTATTTCTACGCCACTACCGAAACACTCGTTAAATTAGGTAGTAACAAACATCTGTACAGAACAGGCAAAGAAAATGACAGAAATATGAATCCATGTCTATGCCTAGGTGCACACAGTTTAGTCTTCACCAAAATTGGTCCTTTTACCTCATAAAAATGAGTCAAATAATGAAAGTATTGGCAAGCTATGAAGGATCTACAATACTGCACATTTGAGGAAAAGAGATCACATGCAATCTTTCCTAAAATCACTGCAAAAAGTATCACATAGCTGACTGTCTCATATCAAAGTATAGCTAAGGCTTTTTTGCCAAGGAAAACAAGCTCTTTAAATATTTATCTGTGCAAAGCTAAGTATGGGCTTTTATAAAGAGAGTAAATACATGAAAAACACTACTGGTTTACAAATTAGAGCAAGCCACATTTGGAAAAAAAATTTCAAAAAATAGTCAAAATAAAATATTAAATTACTGGAAACCAGGCCTCTAAATGTAATTTTGTTTTGCTTTTTAACAAGGAGGCAATGTTAACAAGCAGTAAACAGCATACATGCAAGAAGCCACTCCCCCAAATTCTGTCCAAATTAACCTTTCATAAAGCATTAAAGAGCATATCTTTTCAACTGGGTTTTCAGACAAAAGAAACAAAAGCTTCAAGAATATATTATAGATATGCTCAGTTAAAGACCTCTTAAAATGCAGCAAGTAAGCAACTAGTGCACATTCTAAACTAAGAAGTACATATAGCTCAATTAACAAAAACAATCCATATAGACTACAGTATTTTAAAAATTGAATTTGCTGCTCCAACCTCATGGATTATTACCAGTTACTGAAAAAAATGGTGGCAAAAAAAAACTTATTTCATAGAAGTCTAAGAAATTTAGGGAACCAAAAATGATATTATTTTTAACACCTATATAATGTAAAATATCACGGACTCAGAGAATGGTCTTGGTTGGAAGGGACCTCAAAGGTCATCATATTCCAACACCTCTGCCATGGACAGGGACACCTTCCACCAGATGAAACTGCTCAAAGCCCCATCCAACCTGGCCTTAAACTCTTTTCTACACTCAAATACCATTTCTATAGCGATGACTCAGGCCTGCAACTCTGTGCTCTGGGCTTTGCTCTCCCTGCTCAAGTTCATATATCGGGGTAGCTCTCTGACATCTCTTGAGTATCTCACCACCCACTCAGCACAACACGGCTTAACCTCTTTTCCTCAGCTCAGTGTTTCCTTGAGCTCAGCAACACCAGGATGCTGCTCCTTTGCCAGAGTCCAAATGCTGTCTTCACTTCCAGCCTCCTCCTGTGTCTTCATATCTTGGCCACCTCAAGGGCTTGTGTAACCTTGCAAAGCCTTTCCTCCCACCTGTGTTTTCATCAGAACCGCCTCCATTTGCTGCAACATTGGTTTTTCGCCCCAGCAAACTCAGGTGGGTCAGCTTGCATCCAACTGGATGCTGCTTCAGGCACTGTCTTCCCCATCATATGCGATTTTGATGTGAAACATATGAATGGAATGCAACATATCTGCCTCACTGATTTTCCTTTCAGCAGTCATGTGGACAGTATAAAAAGCAGAATAATTACATTTTTATCAGATTTCTTCTTAATGCATTACTACTTAAAATATAGAGCTGAAAAGCAAGCATTTACATTCAAAAATTTTACCCATGTTTCCAACATAATATTATTTAGAAATATTGACATCTTTAAACCTTTTTCAGCATTTCTACTTCATAGGATAACACATCAAACGTCAAAACAAAAAAATTTACCATGTAATCACTTTCTCCAGAACGTTTTTTACCTATTCTTTGGGTTTTGAACTAAAGGAGAGTAAAATCAAAAAGTATACTTTTAAATTTATTCTTTGCATATTAAGTACTAAAAAGTTGAGAATCAATCCTCTAACCACTAGAACTATCACAGAACTGGTTAATAACAGGGTAGCATTACAAATAAACTCTTTTTAAACATATACATTAAGTAACAAGTTCTGGTTGTTGTGGTTTTTCTTTTAAACTAACAACTTGGTGTAAATATCTTACGAGGCACAAAGTACAGAACGTACTGAATTAAAATATGTCTGAGTAGTCTCTAGCTTAAAAATAAAAAATTGAGGATTTTGAAAATAAGTTTTGAACTTTAAGTTACAGTGCTTTGATTTTTAATGTTTAGCCCTTGGTCTGCACCAAGGCTCACGTTATTTCAGCTCGGTATCGCTGAAAAATAAACTAATATAACGTAACAAAAATTTATTCCAACAATTGCTGTCACTTTAATACATACTGTCTTGGATCTTCTAGTTTTTTTTGGTTTTTAACCCCTTAGCTGGCAAGGGTTTCTGGAGCTCACTGTACACATACTACAGTGCTCCAAAAAGGAAGGGTGATCTACCAATAGTGTCTTTTTTTCTAGACAAAGCAGCATGTAATACTTGCTGCAGTAATTATCCAGAAAGATCATCAGCTGATGATGAGGTGATAACACTCATGATAATAAACACCTTTTCCTTACCTCTTCCTGTCCCAGTTACCAATCTCTTTTCTTTTTTTTTTTTTCATTTCCTGACACTAAATGTATTTTCTTCTGTTTGTACATCATTCAGAACTCTTTAGACATGAAATCAACATAAAACATTTTTGAAAAATGTGTTAAACACCATAAACATTATGCAATCTTAAATAACTTCCTGTGTTTAATTGTGTGTAGAAAAGGAAAGGAGCAGGAGGGCAAAAGAGCTAAAAAAGAGCTGAAATATTTCATTATCTATGAGATTACACACTGATATCAAGTCAGGAAATTTATGAACTTCTTTTTCCACTGGAAAAGGCTGGAGTATGGACTGCCTTCTTCACCTCAGCTTTTACTAGCAAGACCAGCCGTGGTCTCCTCCCGAGAGCAGGGGGAAAGGATGGAGCTAGGAAGATGTACTGTCAGTGGACAAGAATCAGGTATGGGAATGCTTAGCAAAATAGACATATATAAATAAAGAAGGTTAAGAAGGAAGACTCGGAGAACTATATGTCAGTCAGCTTCACCTCAGTCCTTCGGAAGGTGATGGAAAGACTAATAATGGAAACCACTTCCAGGCATATGAAGGACAAGAAGGTGACTAGGAATAATTAGCACAGTTTCACCAAGGGGAAGTAATACTTGACCAATTTGATAACATTTTATGATGAAATGACTTGTTTGGTAGGTGAAGGGAGAACAGTCAATATTGTATACCTGGACTTGAGTAAGGCTTTTGACACTGCCTTCCAAGAGATCTGCACAGAGAATCTCATGAAGTACAGACTGGATGAGTAGACAGGGAAGTGGATGGAACATTGTCTGAATGGCCAGGCCCAGAAGGCGGTGACCGGTGGCACAAAGTCTAGTTGAACTTGAGTAAGTGGCAACGTACCCCAGGGGTCAACGGGTCCAATCCTGTTCAGTACGTTCATTAATGGGAGGACTGGCTGATATGTCAAAGGGTTGTGCTGCCATCCAGACAGACCATAACCAGCTGGAGAAACAGATGACAGGAACATTCCAAAGTTCACCTTTGAGAAGTGCAAAGTCCTGCACTTGTAGAAGAACAATTTCATGCATTGGTATATGGTGGGGACTTCCCAGATGGAAAGCAGCTGTGCAGAAAATGTCAAGGTGGACACCAGGTTGAACACGAGTCAGCCCAGTGGCCTTGCAGCAAAGAAGGTGAATGGTATCCTGGGCTGCACTAGACAAAGTATTGTCAACAAATAAAGTGATGTGATCCTTTCCCCACCCCTACTCAGTGCCGTGTTTAGTTCTGGACTCCCCAGTACAGGAGAGACATACTGGAGAGTCCAGCAAAGGGCCACAAGGATGATTACGAAACTGCAACATCTTCCATACAAGGAAAGGCTGAGGCTGTTCCTGGGATTGGTCAGCCTGGGGAAGAGAATGTTTCCAAGCTCTTCTCAGTGATGCCCAATGACAGGATCAGAAACAATGGGCACACACTGAAACACAGAAGGTTCTCTTTGAACTTGAAGAAATATGTTTTCACTTGTGAAAGTGACTGAGCACTCGAACAGTCTCTTTATTGAGTAAGACTACTACAACTTACTGAATTGACCAGCACGATTTTGTAGACTTCACACATAAGAAAACTAAAACGTTTGCCTCAAGTTCAGTTCAGAGAAAGACATCAATTCTATTCCTGAATAATAGAAACATAAGCAGTATCGGCTTTGCTATATCACCTTTTAAAGAAAAAGCTACACATCACACCATACAGTATAAAAAACAGCAGAAATTCTTACTATGACCTGATTCATTAGTTTTCTCTATTATTACTGGGAACATTTACAAATTATAAAGTTGCAGCAAACATAATAAAATGAGGACATCAAAAGCATGCAACAACAGCTCTGTGCTCGTCTATATTTTGTATACTTAGAGTTGTTATTTAATTTCTGCCAAACTAAATTTTATAATAAGGACGACTACTCATTATTAAAATCCAGTTAAGATCCTCAGAATGGAATCGTATCGACCTACGTCAAGTATCACCAACTGGATAAGAGGTGATAATGGACATGATTAGTCTGACCAATTATGACAAATTTAAGCTTTGAATATTCGACCGGTCTGCCAAACAACAATTAAATGTACGTTTAAAACCAGATAAAACCTGTCTTCTTTCCAGGTCAAGAGTATGGAGTATGAGAATTTAGGTCAAGAATACAAAGACAACAGTGCCAACAGGCTGGATCCCATCCCCCTCCATCCTCCCTCCCTGGATTCAGTTGGGGTAAGCACTTTGTGTAGGCACATCAAATATACATCTGAACATCAAGCAACTAATATCAAACTAATTGTTAGCATCTCTCTCTGTACTCTAACCCTATCTATGTGTTATCTTTATCTGCATCTGACTGTTATTGCTCCCCATACATCATTGCTTGTCGTGCAACTGTACAAGCTCGGGTACAGTATTATAAATAGGGTTGTTCAAAGCATTTTCATAAACATTACGTTCTCTGCAGCTATTAACAAACCTTACTAAGTCATGAGCTGTTAGTCTTCATAAAACTGACTTGTTTGTACAAGTCTCTGCACTTTATTATAACGGTTTAGAGGGATTAAAAGGGGAGTCTCTACTCCAACCAGCCAGGCTAAATTTATTGCCTTTGTGACGTAGTTGAATTTAAAGTCATTTGCAACGTGACACGCTGGGTGATTATCAATTACCCTTGCATGCTTGTTATGTTTCCTGTTGCATATGTAGCAAACCGGGTGATTATCAATTACCCTTGTGTCCTTGCTACAGTTCTGACAGGCTGGGCATCGTACCCTTGTGTCACTCAGTTTGGAAGACTCTGCCTAGCAGGCTGAGTGATACTTTCCACTCTTGCAATACTGTTAGGCAAACAGTCAAACAGATCAAGAAACTCTCTTCTTGAAGCCTCTTGTATATATTTTCAGATTTACCCACTCATGACATTAACCACATTGTCCCCCTTGACACATGACACATCTTAGCAGCTAAAATTAGTTGCAAAATACGGATCCTGAACAGTGAACACCAAAAACATTCTCTCTATTCTTTTAATTAAACATTATAAATGAAAACATTGTGGAACAACAATTCTTATTGCAAACTAACATTTTAAATAATTCAAAATAAGATTAACAGTATGTGCAGCAGACTAAAAAGAGCAGGGTGACAGAAAACAAATATGTGCAACAAGAACACACTACTGGCATACATGGAAGAGAAAATTTCCCCTCTCCCCACCGCTTATCTCCCACAATTACGTACCTGCTGAATGTGTCTACTAGCTCGTCTCTGAGGCTGATAGATAAGCCAAGCATACAGGACTGGATCAACATTAATTGCTAAACCTTGTATGCTGGACAAGAGTACTGCACCTGTACATCGTAAAAAAGAAAAGAAAATGTGAACTATCTGCTAAAAAATCTCCATATAAATACTCCGTTTTCTTGCGTACAAAACATCTTTTATGCAGACTTTTGATGGGATTGGACTTAACACATACATTTATTTTAAACTGCAATCAAAAGTAATAATTAAAACATAAACCCAAATAACTTCTCAAAAGTGAGAAAACTGCCAAGCATTGCCAGTGTTATGGACAAAAATGTAGGGAATTGCGTTTTGATTTTGCTTATTACATTTTTTTTGCCAAGAAAAAAGCTTGTTCTCAAAAAGTTGTGTAACTGAATACACACAACACCTTTCCTCAGATTGTCCGCCAAAAATAACATGAAAGAAGTCAATGAGACCCTTGGCAGAAAGAAAAGAATATAATGCATGACTTTCCCTCAGCTTCAATAAAGAAAAACTTGGTCTAGGACAGCGGGATCTTTTAATAAAGACGTGTAGTTTGTGTTCCGTCCAAAGCTGCTCAGGACAAACATTTTTCATGTAAATGCGGTCATGAATATTCTTCAGCAGACTAGTTAGGCAAAATGAGGGAAATTTTTGAACTTTGCTAAATTTGTCAGTCTTGGTACTGTGAGGTCCTAGGATTTTATCCTGTTTTACAATATATGTTATTTTCTTTACATGTCACTTTTGAAGTTCTAGAATTACAAGATAGGGTTACTATATCTTCGTTTCTTAAAAGTAAACTTATAGTTTTCTTATGCTTGTGAAGAAAAGCTTACCTGGGAAACATTAATGCTCAAAATATGAGAAGAGCTATTCTTAGGATTCAGAAATCAGCATATACTTCAAGCCAAGCACCCTACACCCCAATTTATGAAGCACTACTTCTATTAAACCTGCATAAAAAAATCTAATGATGCATTAATTTAGTGAAGTTTTTGTTTTAATAGTGCTGACAAAGTATCTATTGCAGCAGAACTTAATTAGAGAGCTGTAAAATTCAAGAGCAAATTGATTAATGCAATACTGATTGATTATATGGAAAAGTGTAGGAAGTAGTAATAGGCAGTTATCTTTTCACATAAGTTTTGCAATTTTACACAAGTAAATAAATGCTATAATGAAATAAACTCAAAACACAAATACTGCTTACCAGCAGTTCCTAGGACCAAGTTCTAGAGAATTACAGCTGTTCTATAATTCAAAGAATCATAGGTCCCAAAGCCATATATTGAATGATATTTACTCTGTAGTGCACAATATAATTATGCAGCAATCTGAATTTAATAATAAATTCAAATACATTCAGAAATCTTGACATTCAACGTACTTTACAAAACCCAACAAAAACGTACACCTCCAAACATGTAACACATCACCAAAACTATAAACAAACAAACAAAGAGACAAGCCGTGAGTTTACTGTACATAACATTTTTAAACCAGCTGAATTCCAAATGGCATTAGACCCACCAACCTAGGGCAACGCAAGCAAAGCCTGGTGAGTAAAATGGGGAAATGGCAGTCAAGACATACACAAAGATAAATCATCCGCCTAGCACAGGCTTGGAGCTGGAACACACACTGCGAGGAACTCCTATAGACAGACTAGTCTATATGATCTGATGGTTTTAAATGTCAGTAATAAACCTTAGAAATAAATCTGCAACTTAAGGGAAAGCCGATGTTGAACATAAAGTAAAGCAGCAACGTGCAAGAATAGGAGCAGTGAATGTGCCTTGTGGTAGGATCTACAGGAGACCAGAAAAAGAAAAAAGTAGTTAACAGAGGATTGATAAAGTATACGCCACAATCATTAGCTTTTATAAGATACTTAGATGCCAAACTAAAAGAATCCTGCATCTTTAAGAGATACCGCCTGTTGTCAGCAATACTTAATGAAAGGTTTAATGTATATGTGATATGACAAGTGGGAGTCAGAGACCTCCCAAAGAGTGAGGAATAAAATCAGCCTACAGGCAAAGTCAACAAAGAATCCCACATTTGTAACAGCCTCCTGAAGAAAGAAAGAAAAAAAAAAAAAAAAAAGCAGTACTGTAACACATGATGCTAGTTACCGGATTTTGTTTCTTGTTTACTGCAAAAAAAGTAGCTAAAACTGAGAAGTTCAATGCACTTAGGTCATGCTTCGAACTAAAACTATCTTTTCACTTCAATGAAGTCATACTAGCACAATCCCATAAAACTCTAAAGCTAAGTATAACAGAGAGCAAAACAGTTCATTATTCCAGTTGTTTTTTAGTTCCAGTTGTCATTAATAGCTCAATTTGTAAGAAAAATAAAAAAACAAAGAACAAAAATACAGCAGAAGTAGTCATATAAGCAATTCCATTATTTGCATTTCAATGTGACTGTCAGGTAACTTTGGTCTTCTACCGAACCACTCGAGCCACACCAACTTACTGAATTTTACTGCCACATTTGCTAATAAGTCAGTATATTCAAAGAGCAGTCTAATGACCTATGTAAAGTCCTTTTCTGTATAACAGCTGTCTTCAGAATAAGTCTGCAGTCAAAGTTCCTTAGATTTGCCTCCTCCTGCTTCCCAAAAAAAAAAAACCTCTTAAACCTGCGTTTTCATGCCAAGAAATAAGAACCCCCCAAGTTTTCAAAGAAGATTTCACTGACGTGAGGACCAAGCTGCAAGTTGGCAGCAGGCTCCTTACAAGTCTAAGAAAAAAAATTAATTGCTACTTTGTCTCTGTCAAAATGCAATGCTTGAGTTTCCTGGATTTCATTAAGGCTGTGGTGAACTTTTTCTCCCCTTCTCTTTTCTCCTTTTAATTAAATTTACATTTCAAAAAAAGCAGACCTTAGTCCCATTCCACACTAGGCTTCCCTTCCAGATCCCAGTTCTTGCCAGAGTTATCTATTACATTGAGCTAGTAAATGATTTGAAAAAAAAGAATCAAACTCAACACTCTATAATCTTTGAACATTTGAGAGTTTCCTCAAAGTCATACTGTCATTTGCCAGGCACAGTCTGGGCAAATAATTTCTTTCCTCTTCAGCTGTCGTCTCTCTCCTGTGCTTGAGTTGGCTGTGCCACCACCTCCTGCCACCCTGAGCGCTCAGAAAAGGCTTCTGGAGGAGCAGGGAGGACAGAGGTTGCCAGCCTGGGGATTCAGCCCTACTCTCACCTTCCAAAGCGAAATTCAAGCATAAGTGGCACAAGAAGGGAATAGGGTGCACTTCTTGTGACACGGAAGATGACACTCCTTATGAGGAGCGGCTGAGAGAGCTGGGGTTGTTTAGCCTTGAGAAGAGGAGGCTGAGGGGAGACCTTATTACTCTCTACAACTACCTGAAAGGAGGTTGTGGAGAGGAGGGAGCTGGCCTCTTCTCCCAAGTGACAGGGGACAGGACTAGAGGGAATGGCCTGAAGCTCCGTCAGGGGAGGTTCAGGTTGGATATCAGAAAAAAATTCTTCACAGTAAGAGTCATTGGGTACTGGAACAGGCTGCCCAGGGAGGTGGTCGAGTCGCCTTCCCTGGAGGTGTTTAAGGAACGGGTGGATGAAGTACTTAGGGACATGGTTTAGGGAGTGTTAGGAACGGTTGGACTCGATGATCCAATGGGTCCTTTCCAACCTTGTGATTCTGTGATTCTGTGACACGTAGGGGCAGCAGCAGCAGGGAAGAGAGGCCAGAGGTAAAGGCAGGATATGTGAACAAAAGCAGAGTCAAGCAGCAGAGTGATGGTGCTGAGGGATGCTGAGTGGCAATCAAAGAACGGGAAAGGCCTTCAAATACCACAGAGACAGAAGAAAAGGATGAAGGCAGCAGGATGGTGAATGAGAACTTTGGGGAGGAGAAGGCACGTGGCAACACTTCACAAAATTGTCTGTCTGGAGATGTAGGAACCTTGTAAAAGAGTACACCGCATTGCTGAGTCACTGCCCACGTTTTGCTGAAAAAAAAATTCCTAGGAAGAGTAGACTACAGTAGTTAAGTCAAGTTCAGTCATTGAAACCCAACATTTACTACAACAACATAGTATAATGCACTAGACATTGAGAAGCAACCTTGCCATTAATGTGCAGAAAAATGTACTTTGTCTTTTCATCAATAAAGGATCACCCTGGCAGAATTCTTTCTATATTCTGCTCTGTGTGTATGCAGTATCCAAACACATCTATAGTGCTTGTGAAAAATAACAATAACACGTTTGTTCATCAAGAATGGAAACTTGAATACAGGAGGAACTATGTAAAGGCTAAACCATAAAATATGAAGGTAGATAAATACTGTCTCTGCAGACTTAGCAGGAACTGACAACCCCAAGGAAAAGGTCTATCACCCCACCTGCAAATTAGCATCACAGACGATAGTGAAAAAGGCCTGCTGGAATGATTCGGAGCCTGAGTAAGGACCCCCCAGGGAGGCATGGAACAATAGCAGGAGACTGCGGATTAACTTGATAACGATCTAAAAGATACCTCGTGCAAGAAACTGAGTTCAAAGTACAGAAGTGAAGATAAGGAAAACGAAAAGGAGATCGCCACATGGACAATATCGACCTGCAGAATAATATAAAAGGAACTGAGAACTCGGACTTGGTTGTGAGCCGTTGGCGGAGCGGAGACTCCCCGGCTGCACCCAGCGCTGTTTGCTTGCTATCGCTTGCTGTAATTAATAAAATTGTGAATCGATCCTCAAAGGCTGAATCAATTATTCGCCTCAAACTTATAACAAATTTGGTGCCGTGACTCGGATCAGGCAGCCCCGGTGGAAGGCTCCACCCGGGGAGGCGCCCTTGCCGTCTCTTTTTGGCAAGCCCCGCGTGAGAAATCTTCCCTGAAGCCCTGACCGACGAACCTAAAATCCGATAGCAAGCAAAGAATTGCCGGCAACCCCCTTAATCTTTGTGCACAAAGCCCCGGGCGAAGACATCGGATGGTGTAAGTATTCTCCGAAGGACCTTGTGTCCGTAGGAGGTGTCCTACTTCGGGGAAGTAGGATCCGCTCGGTTGGGGGTTGGGATCCTGGAGTGTGCTGAGTGAGACGTCCCTCTAGGACGAGGCAAGTGCGGACCCCATAGTAGTGCG
The DNA here is from genome assembly GCF_017976375.1 of Cuculus canorus. Taxonomy (NCBI): domain Eukaryota; kingdom Metazoa; phylum Chordata; class Aves; order Cuculiformes; family Cuculidae; genus Cuculus; species Cuculus canorus. The sequence goes on from NC_071402.1 coordinate 23,846,813, forward strand.
GTTCCCATATCCGGCGACGGACTGGGCCACGAATTGGGGGAAGTGTGTGTGTGTGTGTGAAGGCACTCCAGAAGATGGGTTAGAGGAAAAGCAAGCCCTCTGAACCCATGGGGGGGGGAACCCCTGTTAAGCTTCCCCACATTCCAGAGGACAGTCCATTAAGAGTAATGATTAAGTATTGGAACGCTTTCCTCTCTAGGGGGGGGAAAGGCAAAACCAAGATGGTTCATTACTGCATGGAGGTCTGAGGAGGAAAGCAAATAAGAGGAGATTAGTCATTTTGGCCGATATCCGGGTCTTTCGAAGATTGGATATGCCAGGCCTTGAACATTTATGTTAATTCTAAAGAATCCTTTAATTTGGAAGAAAGCGAGTATGCGGCCCTTTGGATAGTCGGGGAAACAAGGACAAAGTTATTTATTACTGTGGTAAGAGGGGCCACTTGAAGCGAGAATGTCGGCACAGGATGGCTGATGAGAGATAGTTCAAAGAAGATTGCGGGGGTCAGGGGCTCTACCTGCTGGACACAAAAAAAAAAAAAAAAAAAAAAAAAAAAAAAAAAAAAAAAAAAAATCAAACATTTTAGCCCCTGGTAAAGCTAAAAAAAAAATAGGTCCCCAGCAGCAAGAATATGAGTTCCTTGTGGACTCAGGGGCGGAAAGATCAACCGTCCAAACCCTTCCCCGAGGGTGCAAAACTTCATCTGAAACAATACAGGTGTTGGGGCCAAAGGGGAACCCTTTGGAGTACCTGTAATTAAGGATGTACTCTTGGAAAGCAATTCTAAATTAGGGATGGGGTCCTTTTTGTTGGTCCCAGAAGCAGATTATAATCTATTGGGGAGGGATTTAATGATTGAGTTAGGAATAGGAATAGAGATCAATAAGGAAGGATTACAGAGTAGTACATACTTTTGGTAAGCTCGGGAAGAGTAGAAAGAATGAATGGTGAAATTAAGAAACAACTGACTAAATTAATGCTAGAAACCAAGATGTCATGGATTAAGTGTTTGCCTTTAGCTTTGTTAAACATTCGCACCCAACCCCCAACCGATGTGGGAATCTCCCTGTTTGAAATGCTTTTTGGGATGCCTTATGATATGGAAGTCCCTACGGACCATCCATGCTTAAAGGATTCCCAGATTAAGCATTACATAATACAAATAAGGAACTGAAGGCAGGAACTAAGGAAAAAAAAAAAAAAAAAAAAAAAAAAAAAAAAAAAAAAAAAAAGGGTGTTGGCCCAGAGACCTCCCTTAGATATAGCGATTCACAAAATTAAGCCAGGGGATAAGGTGCTTATTAAGTCATGGAAAGAAAATTCTTTAACATTACGTTGGGAAGGCCCCTTTGTTGTCCTGCTTACCACAGGGATTGCAATGGAAGTTAGCACACGTCCCCGTCCAAATTTGGAAAGGCTGGGGCATTGACCTGTTTTCCTGGCTTCCCGGAAGTCCATGGGAAAACAAATCTTATTTTATTTGTTATGTGAATTAGCCACATTGTTGGGTTTTGGTTTTTTTTTTTTTTTGTTTGTTTGTTTGTGTGGTTGGTTTTTTTTTGCCATGTGCTATTCCATGTTTTATACAATTGATTCAAAACGTTATAACTCTGAATACCAAACCACGCAGTCAAGAATAAGGATTATATAGTTAATGCAATCCCAAGACAAGTTTAGTGAACTATTAAACAATTTAATAGAAAATAAGAACCTGAGAACAATTAACTGTATAACAATTCGACAAAATCCCAAGCGACGCAATCAAAACAGAAATACACCACCCGTGAGTTCAGAACAGTCTTTTGGTGGTTGTCGGGATGATGGACAACATGACTAGGGACCAGAAGAGGTGGACAAATATGGCTCCGTCTCTCTCTCCCGTAGCGTGCTGCATGATCTTAAGGCACCCGATGCTCACCTGACGATGACCTTCAATCCTTCTGTTCATCGTGGTCTTTTCTCACAGGGGTGATAACGATAGGAAAAGTCCAACAAGAAACTATGCGCCGCATGGTGACTAACCTTGTCCTTTTTTTTGTTGTTGTTTTTGTTTTTCCTTTTTTTTATAAAGCTGTCTCCAGTGGCTGAACTGAACCTTCAGGCCATGCTGATGGCCTTAGCGGTCTTGGTCTCGGTCCTGGTCTCAGTATTGGCCTCGGACAAGTGGAAGGGGGAGGCGGTCTTCTTCTTCTTCTAAGCCAGCCCCTAGTCACACACTCAAATATCGTGAGGGCAGCCACTAACACGAGCACCTGCATGATATACCCCACCAGCATGGCAACACAAAGGGGTTCATCCCAGATTCCGGTCATTTTTTTTCCTGGTGGGATGGGTGCTGGTGGCTCGGCCGAAGCTAAGTGCGCAATAAGACCCTTTTCACCCCTCCTCACCTCCTAGAACGCATGCGCAAGCCCTGGACGCATGCGCTTTAAAGTTAAAGAGGCAGGGGTATATTTTTTTTTAATTCTATTTTTTTTTTTTTTTTTTTTTGCTGCTTATGTTTACTCTGACCCTCAAAACCCTACTGCCCAGACCTACTGATAATATGACAAATTGACCATTGACAGGTTAAAATGGACCAAAGAGGATGAAAAGAGATACCAAGAATTAAAAGATTTATAGATACCAAGGACCATACTGCGTATGGAGTGTTAACTCAGGGTTGGGCAGGAATTAAAAAAAAAAAAAAAAAAAAAAAAACAAAACAGTAGGATATTTTTCAAAATTTTTGGATCCCGTGAGCCGGGGTTGGCCTACATGTTTACAAGCCATTGTGGCTGTGGCTTTATTAGTAGAAGAAGCAAGGTAAACTACATTTGGAATTTCCCTGGTAGTGTATACACCACACAACGTCAGAGGAGTTTTACAACAGAAAGCCGATAAATGGCTCATTGATAGTAGGCTGTTGAAATATGAGGCCATTCACAGGATTTAGAATTAAAAACGACAAATGCTCAAAATCCAGCTCAATTTTTGTTCGGGGAACCTTTGGGGGAACCACTACATGATTGTGTAGAAATGATACAATTACAAACTAAAATTAGACCTGATTTAGAAGAAGAAGAATTGGAAATTGGAGAGAAACTTTTTGTTGATGGTTCTTCTAGGGTCATAGAAGGGAAACGTAAATCAGGATATGTGATAGTAGATGGAAAAACGGGGAAGGTAATTGAGTCAGGACCACTTAGTGCGACTTGGTAGGCCCAAGCATGTGAATTATATGCACTACTAAGAGCATTAAAGAGGTTACACAATCAAGTAGGAACTACTTTTACAGATTCAAAATACGCTTATGGCGTCATCCATACGTTTGGAAAAATCTGGGAGGAGAGAGGACTTATTAATTCACAGGGAAATGGACTGGTACACGAAGAACTCATTAGACAAATTTTACAAGCTATCAGAGAACCTCAGGCTATCACAGTTACCCATGTTAAAGGACATCAGCATGGGCTATAGTTTAAAACGAGAGGGAACAACTTAGCTGATGAGGAGGCAAAAAGGGCCTCCCTGTTATCAATGTCAATAAAGGAGAATTTAGTTTTTGAGAATAACAACAATGAATATTGTAGAACCAAAATATATAGTCAGAAAGACATAGAAGAATATAAGAACTCAGGAGTTGAGTGGAAACAACATAAATGGTTACTGCCGGACAGCAGAGAAATGCTACCTAAAATTTATGCTCGAAGAATAATACATGAATTACACAAAAAAAAAAAAAAAACAAACAAAAAAAAAAATTGGGGAACAAAAGCTTTGAGCGAGCAATTTTTAAAATTCTATGGATGTGTTGGCATTTTTGAAATAGCGAAACAAGAAACTCAGGGATGTCTTGTATGCCAAAAAGTAAATAAGAATTATATTAAGAAGACTCCCTTTGGTGGTAGGCCCCTAGCCTATCAACCTTTTGAAAAGGTACAGGTAGACTTTACTGAATTACCAAAGGTAGAACGGTATAGATATCTTTTAGTGATCGTAGATCAATTCACACACTGGGTTGAAGCCTTCTGTACTGCACGAGCTACAGCTCAAACAGTGGCTAAACATCTTTTGGAAAACATTATCCCTCGTTTTGGTATGATTCAGGTAATCGATTCAGATCAAGGATCGCATTTTACATCGAAGGTTCTCGAAGAGATCATAGTGGCCTTAGGTATAAAATGGGAATATCACACCCCATGGCATCCCCAAAGTTCTGGTAGAGTTGAACGAGTGAATAGAGAAACAAAAATGGCATGGATAAAATGTCTTCTATTAGCCCTATTAAATGTTACGACAATGCCACATTCGGAGAGTGGTTTAGCACCTTTTGAAATGTTATATGGGATGCCATATTCCCATGGTATGCCCATTGATCACCCACAGGTAAATGATATGTCTATTCAATCTTATATAATACTTTGCCTATTAACACAAAATGTCCCTTTTGGGATTTGCAATACATGAAATACAACTGGGAGATTATGTAATGGTAAAAGGCTAGAAAGAAACCTCCCTCACTCCTCGATGGGAGGGACCGTTTCTTGTGCTTTGGCTACAGATACTGCAATACGAACTGCTGAGAAGTGTTGGACCCATACGTCACGAGTGAAAGGACCTATTCAACCAGACTTGGATAAAAATGAATGGACAGTGGTCGCCCTGCCCGAAAGCCTGAAACTCCGGATTCAACGCCGAACTGATGCAAGAGGAAGCCCAATCACAGGAACAGTGGTATCGCAGTCAAAAGATTAATTGTGGGAAACTAGAGTGTGTTTGTTATCTACTTACTTGCTTTCTATGTATTATTGCAAGGAAAAGTGAGTCTGTCATTGTAGATGTGGTTATACTCCCTGTGGGGTATGTCTGGAGTGCCAAAAATACTGAATAGAACCTCCATATCACAGGACTTCTAGGAACTATAGAAAAAGATTCCCAAGAGTGGTGGGAATTATTTTTTAACGGAGTCCAAGGAAAATTAAGAGTGCACCCTAATATAGTTGCCCTTGAGTGCAGAAAGCAAATTAAAGTCCCTTGTTCTGCACCAGCAGTAAAGAAAAGGAATTGGGATGTCTTTAAGAAAAGACATGAGTTCCAGCAGTCCTGCCCTCGACTCCCTGAAGAATATCCCTGCTGCCAAGAAGATGGCTCCCCTCGCTGCCGGAGGCAACCCGGTAGGCGTAGGAAGAGGCAGAGGGATACGAAAGTGGGAATGGATAATAATCATGCTAAATCTAATAACCGATGGGACTGCTGACTCATGCTCAAAGTGTTACCAAAATGTTAAATATGGATGCCAAATCATCCAAGCATTGGCAATTCATCCACACATTAACGCTGGTTGTTACGAGGAGAGACGACTAGAAAGTTGTTACATCCAAGGGCAAAAATATTGGGTAGCAGAAAACCGTGGGAGTAGAACAGGACGAGTTATTAAAGGATACAGTACCTGCCCGAAAGGAGAAATATATGTATATGTTTTACCCAGGGAGGAATGTGGGGCTATACCGATGGAGGGGGAGTTCAGGACAGATATAAGGAAGAATTAGTTCGGGATGCTAGCCAGCATTTACAGAAATTGAATGATCGGATACAGAACTCGAAGGATCGGGCAAAGGTTGGCCCCTCCCTTTATGAAAAATTAAAACCTAGACTTAGTGAGTGGGATCTCCCCACTCTAGGTAAAAACTTATATGTAGACTTGATGCAGAGAATAGTTATGGAACTGAATATATTGTCCTGTTGGATATGCGGAGGATCCCAAATGACAGAACAATGGCCTTGGAGAGGGGAAGGGACAGACCCCCAACAACTTTTAATCTGGAATTACACCCCTAATATTATTATTATTAGGATTAACATTTGGTCTGTGCGTATTCAATAAGGTACTTGAGATAGTGAAGGGAAGGTTAGAAGCTGCACACTTAATGTTAATCAGGGCCAAGTACGAGACCCTCCCCGAAGACCCTGAAGTAGGAGAAACTTTAATACTGGCTCACCAAGAAGTAAAGCGATTTGATGAACAAAATGATGAAAAGAAAAAGGGGGGAATGTGAAAAATAACAATAACACGTTTGTTCATCAAGAATGGAAACTTGAATACAGGAGGAACTATGTAAAGGCTAAACCATAAAATATGAAGGTAGATAAATACTGTCTCTGCAGACTTAGCAGGAACTGACAACCCCAAGGAAAAGGTCTATCACCCCACCTGCAAATTAGCATCACAGACGATAGTGAAAAAGGCCTGCTGGAATGATTCGGAGCCTGAGTAAGGACCCCCCAGGGAGGCATGGAACAATAGCAGGAGACTGCGGATTAACTTGATAACGATCTAAAAGATACCTCGTGCAAGAAACTGAGTTCAAAGTACAGAAGTGAAGATAAGGAAAACGAAAAGGAGATCGCCACATGGACAATATCGACCTGCAGAATAATATAAAAGGAACTGAGAACTCGGACTTGGTTGTGAGCCGTTGGCGGAGCGGAGACTCCCCGGCTGCACCCAGCGCTGTTTGCTTGCTATCGCTTGCTGTAATTAATAAAATTGTGAATCGATCCTCAAAGGCTGAATCAATTATTCGCCTCAAACTTATAACAGTGCTGTTTCCAGTAAACTTTCAATAAAACATTTTAGATGTTCCCCTATAAAATGAACTGAAAAGCCTTTACAGGAAACTAAAGTTTATGTTATACTTAATATACAGTTTCTATTGGGGAGGGTAAACAGATATGAACAAAGGGAATTATCTACAATAAAAACTAATTCTGACAAGTTTTGTTTATTTTTAGTAACTAAGTAACTAAAGAAAACACTGCACCATCTTGCTATATAAACTGCACCACAAATTATTTTAGCATTGATCTTATGACTTTTAGATGTCTTAGGACATGTGAACGATAAGCAGGTGCCAATACAGGTTGAGTTAGAATAATGAAGTCGGTATCCAATTATTATAAAGGATAACAGAAAGAAGAAATATCTTTTTTACTTATTACCTGTCTGGTTTGAAGGGCATTTCCACTAAGGCGTACTATAAAAATACAGACCCGCATTGCATATTACACTCAAACGAAGAGTTGTTTTTCGTAAAATTATAAAGGTAATTAGTTCTTTCTGCTAGTTGACTCAGAACAGATGCATTGTAAATCACTAAATGTAGCTAACTCTGTTTAATTATAGCCTGGAAGTCAACTAAGGGAAAAACCATGCTCTTTACTACTCTGCTTACTGCCAAAATGGCTCACTTACCCACATTCCTAACAGGCTTTACCAATAAGCTTGGCATGGCACCACAGCCATTTCCAGTCACTTCCCAAGCTGAAGAAAGAGCTGCAGTAGCAGTTACAGACAGCAGTTACACAGCATAAAAATTAAATGTGCAACTTTTTTGTCCACTTTGGAATACCAATGACAAGCCAACATGATTGTCTTGCAAAATAGTCAGCTTATCTAAGAGATGGATTCCTGTATTTCATTCTGAATTGCCAAGTCAGACAGGGAAAGAGATATTTCTATGTACACTAAGGTTTATGGCTGTAAAAAATAGTTTTTACATTATAACAGCTACAATAAGTTAATAATTTTTTCTAACTATTGAAATATATGTCTGCATGTCTCCCTATTCATGGCTGACGTGAATGATTACAGATGGCCTTTTATGTAAACATCATCCCAATTTTATCTCAGAGCAAAAAACTCCAAGTCTACTGTACTTCCATACAGTTCCACCAAGTACTTAAAAATAACTCCAAAATCATTTTTTTTAGTTGCATAGGCCAATATTGGAACATTTCATTAAGACAGAAGTAGCACGGTAACATTTTCCCATGAACTAAGGCACTTTGGTCTGTAATACCAAACAGTTCTTCACGCAGAAGTTATTCTTTGCTCAAGCATACGGACACCAAAACAATTTAACACTATTCCTTAAAAAAAAAAAAAAAAGAAAGAAAAAAAGAAAAAAGCTTTTGATCTTAGGAAACATTCAGTAAGAATTTACTTCTACTGCTATCAGAACCTTGTAACCCTCCTACTGAGGTTTATAGCAGAAAAGAATTAAGTGCTGAAACAAAAGATGTCAGCATCATAATTTTTATTTCAAAGATAGAGAAAGTGAGGCAGACAAGTAAAGTTATTAAATCACACAGCAGGACAGCAGGACCCAGGGATATAATTCAGATGTTCAAGTAACTAGTAGCAGAAATAAATGCAGGAGGTTGACTTGTCTTACACGTAACTCTAAACCACATGGGCCTAATTTCAGTTGTACATTCTGATAAGCCATCATTAGGATTAAAGAAAAGAAACATCTTATCTCCGTCAACGTACATGCCCAAATACTCACAAATGCCGATTTACGGAATTATAGTCAATGACATATGGTAATGAGGTACTCCTTAATACAATGGTTAACAATGAGCGGTATGTCAGGCATCATTTTTCTAAACTGTAAGGAGCCACATTTCTGCCAATCAACCTGAAGCAAGGTACATCCAGTCAAGGCATAGAGAACAACCCTCAGTTATTTCATATCACCTCTGTCCTCTGATGTTAAGAATGAAATTGAGTCCACTTATTATTTTGTCTTTCTTACTGAGGAAAAATGTTATGACATGCCAAGATGCAAGTTTTCACAAAAATGGTACAATATTCATATTTAACTCGTTTGCTGTATCTTTTCAAAAAAAAGAAAAGTATCTTGAAAGGCTGCTTTTCCAAAATCTATTTGAGCAAAACTGATTTCTTCTAGAGAATATGGTGATGTGGGTTCAAGGCAACTATTTATAGGCAGGAAATGTGCAGATAGCTGTAGTATACAGAAACAGTTTTACCAGGATGATGACTGAATTGTCTCTACGGAAACACAACAGCAATCTTTCTACGCTGAGTCTCCTCTTTAACATCCAGGTTTTTAATGTGAGAATGTCTCATTCAAGTATCACTTCCTCATGTTCACGTTTAGATTCTGTTTATATATATATTTAGACATCATACTTACTATTCTGTAAATATAAGGAGAATGAGGAGCTCTACATCCAGCTGACAGAAAGTAGTATACAGATAAAGCAAGGATATATTATAACTTCAAAACCATATTGTCAGTGAGTGAATATAACACTATGAACATTTTAGAAAATGAAGTGTTTAGAACACTTGGCTTGTTTTATTCATCAAAGAAAATGGAGTGAAGGACAGCGTTCAAGTTGCCCAGAGACCTACATTTCCACTTGGAAAATGCAGGGTGACTCCAAGCAGAGGCTATTTTTGGCAACAGCGCTATGCAAGTGGGTGTTCAGAAACCCAGCAGTACTTACAATTAATCACTTCGGTTTACAAAGTTACCTACTAAAGTCTGGTCCCTTTGTCTTTTTTCCCCACCTAAAAGTCCCACTGGAAATCTAATATTTCATGTGTTCTGGTTTGAAATTACTTTGACGAGACTTAGCTTAAGTTAGAAAATTGATTCTACTTTAGCTCAAACAGGAACATGATGTTAAAAATCTGATCTATCTTACTCCAAGTCCTTAGTTTATCCCAAGTTAGTCCTTACCCCAAGTTTATTATGCAACTTCATGGATAAGATCTGCTCTGCTAGCATTGCAATACTTTCACATACAGAAGTGTTAGCTCTCAGGCTGCCAACTGTTCTGCCCCTGCATCTGATACCACCACAATTACAGGTATGACAAAGATTAATTAGACTCTAACTAATGCCGGAAACTACATTAACTTTCTCATAGCTGACCAGGTTTTCAAAATGTTAAAGAAGGCTTGAGAATTTTAGCTTATAGAGCTTGTTAAGCTCCACAACAAAAGAATTCAAATACATGTTGTAACGTCAAGGCTGTTCCTTTTCATTTTCCACGTGGAACTTGCAGTTACTTACTCTCACGGATCAAAAGGAGACTGTACATTCCATTAAAACAAAAAAGGATTGTGGCAATTTTCCTAATTTTTTGTTTGCTCTACTTGGCTGAGACCTCCTCAATCCTATTGTAAAGTCTGTGGTAGCTATTTGTCAAATTACAAAGACTTTTAGTCTCACCTATAAAATGTTGTAATTCCACAGAATGGATTTCTGATAAACTACTGAACAGAGATATCTCCTTATGCAGAGTAGAAAAAAAAAGTTTATATGGATATTTTTTGTTTAACAAGAATTTTGCTAATTCCTACATTTAACAGGCTGAGACTAGAAATGAGAGAAGTAGGGCAGAAAACCCCTTCTTTCATTTAACTTCAGGAGTCTAGTACTACTTCTGGGTTATATTCTATTCTGCAACAAGAATGTGAATGAAGTCAATTAAAAAATAAGAAATGCTACACATCAAACCTAGTGTTCTCCTAAGGAACCAACAAGCATAAGCACAAAGTAGATTTAGTTACGTACGCTACTGGAATTCCCTACACAAATTCCATACAGTGTTTTATGAAAGGCTTTTAAACAAACTATGCTACCTATACAGAATAAGAGAGGAAGTTGAATAAATAATTTGAGATTGGATAAATTATTGAGGAGAAAAGAAACAGTCATTGGAAAACACAGTAATTTTCACTATGGAAGAATGTAGAGCCCTGCAGGGACCTACACTGCTCAAAACATTCTGGGAGATTCACATGGGACCAACCGTGCTGAGCTATCCAGAGTAACCAAGAAGACAGCTGACTGAAGAACTCCTAAAGTATTTCACCTGATTCAATACACATAAACATACTTTTCCTACTGGTATCACTGCCTCATATCTTAACTTCAAAGTAAAATGATAACTGAGCTGACTGCTTTGATACAGGACAGGCTGAGAGAGTTGGAGTTTTTCAGCCTGGAGAAGAGAAAGCTCGGAGGAAACCTTATAGTGACCTTCCAATACCTGAAAGGGGCTACAAGAAAGCTGGGGAGGGACTGTTCACAAAGGCCTGTAGTAATAGGACGAGGTGGAACGGGTATAAACTGGAGAGGAGCAGATTTAGACTAGACATCAGGAGGAATTTCTTCATGATATGAGTGGTGATGCACTGGCACAGGTTGCCAAAGGAAGTTGTGGATGCCCCATCCCTGGAGGTGTTCAAGGCCAGGTTGGATGGGGCCTTGGGCAGCCTGATCTAGTGGGATGTCCCTGCCCATGACAGGGGGGTTGGAACTAGATGATCTTTAAGGTCCCTTCCAACCCAAACTATTCTATGATTCTATGCAGAAAACAAGATTTCTGTTGATTCTAGAAAAGCATTAGCTTAATGTTCAGTAGGAAGGAAGAAATAGGCAATAAAACAAAAAAATATAATGTATGCCACTACATAAATCCAGTGTGTACACAGATATTGAGAACACTACACGCAGCTCTGGTCAGTCAAAAGTCAATGCTTTAAGCATTCAAACGTGGAAACTTCTGTGTGACAATACTATTCATTCAGTATTTATGCTCCCTGATTCACTTTATGCTCCATGCCAAAAGCATTATACATTCTCCAAATCCCAGAGCAGACACTACAGAAATAAAAATGTATCTTGAATTTCGCTTACTGGTTAAGTAATTTTCTTCTCTTCATTTTTAAATGATTGACTGCTTACTGCACTTAACTCTAAAGTAAATGGGATTTGAACAACACCAGGTCCAAACCACCTGGATGAGGACCTCAGAGCCTTAGACAAACCGCAATAGCAGAACCTCTTTTGCAAATGCTATATTATTCGTAGCTTTTTATGATTGTATTGATCTTAGTAAGCATTTATACAGATAAGTACCACCTGTAGCTGCACTTCACATACTGTTTACACAGACATTAATTGATGAAGATACCAGAGTCTCCAGATACACAACAAATGAGTTCTGATTACCATGGACAATCCTGCAGCACACTTTGATTAAAAATAGTCCTCCAAATTCCACACAAAGTTCTGCACAGAGAACTTCAGCTGAAGCCAAGGGGTCATGGAGAGGCAAGCCACCAAGAAAACATGTCAATGCGCAAAGACATCTTGCAAGTGAATGAGGGAAATAATGTTTTGACAGAGTGATTCCTGAGTAAAATCTTGTGTTTGCTTACAGAGGAGCTTTGTCCAAAACGTATTTCACAGAATCATAGAATAACCTGAGTTGGAAGGGACCCACAAGTATCTTATAGCCCAGCTCCTGTCCTTGCATAGGACAACCCCAAAATTTACACCATATGTCTGAGTGCACTGCCCAAATGCTTCTTGAATCTTGTCAGGCTTGGTGCCATGACTGCTTCCCGGGGGGGAGTCTGTTCCAGTGTTTCCCCACCCTCTGGGTGAAAAGCCTTTTCCTAATATCCAACCTAAACCTTCCCTGGCACATCTACGTGTCATTGCCTTGGGTCCCATCACTGGTCACCAGAGAGAAGAGACTAGCTCCTCCTCCTTCCCTTGTGAGAAAGCAGTGAAGTGTGATGAGATTCCCCCCTCAGTCTGCTCTTCTCCAGGCTGAAGAGACCAAGTGACTTTAGCCACTCCTCACACAACTTCCTCTCTAAACCCATCACCAAATTTGTGGTCTCCTCTGGACACTCTCCAGTAGCTTAATACCCTTTTGAAACTGCAGCACCCCGAACTGCACACAATACTTAAGGTGAGGCCACACCAGTGTGGAGTAGAGCGGGAGAATTGCCTCCTTCAACTGGCCAGCAATGCTGTTCTTGATGCATCCCAGGATATGGTTGGCCCTCTTGGCTGCCAGGGTGCACTGTTGGCTCATGTTCAACTTGCCATTGGCCAGAACTTTGATTCCTTTCTGCAGGGCTGCTCTCCATCCTCTTGCTCCCCAGTCTGTATGTATATCCAGAGTTGCCGTGTCCCAGGTGCAAAACTTGACACTTGTCCTTGCTAAACTTCACGTGCCTGGCGATTGCCCAGCTCTTCGATTTGTCTAGAATGAACTTTTATTCCTCACAGACCAACCGGACTGCAAGAACAGTGAGAATCAAACGACTCTACACCAGCCAGAAAACAGACTGAAACTGAAACTCAAGCATCCTGATGGACAAATGACTGATCTTCAAGATCTAAAAGACAGCCTGAACGCTCCAGCTGAAAGTCCACATAAAAACAGGTTGAGTTGGATAAGCAATCTTTCATGGGATCTTTCTTGCTGTCAATGAGGATGTTTACAATAAAGGATAGACAGGGTTGAAAAACTATACGGTCTAGTATTAGATGGTTTACTGCAAGGCTGATCAGGGTGCAAATTTCCAGGGTTCTAGGCAACTAGAGCAAGAAAACAATGAAGAAACTGAGAGCAGAAGTCTCAAAGTTATCTTAAATCGTCTGAGTTTGAAAGGACTACTCATACAGAACCATTTCTAGACTTGTGAGAACCTGTACAGCCAGAAATACGGCAGGAGGACATCAGAAAAGCAGCACAAAATTATCTTTGTCTTTAAAGGTCAAACTTCAACTTAGTAACAGAGAGCTATACTGGATAATTCTCACCCCAGAAAAACAGCCAGGAAGGTAATATCAGAATTATCAATATTTCATTCAGCTTAAAAAAAGCACAAAAAACCCTGAGGTCTGCTGCAAGGTTCTGAAATCATGAGAAATCGATCTCAGCTGCAATACTTAATTTCAACCATGTCCTAGCAGGGAAAAGAGGACCACATATCACCTTTCTTAATGTAGATAATACTATCAGTCACGATTCAAACATATTACCCTTCATTAAACTATCAGAATACCTAATCTACTGTCTCAACTTTTCTACTATGAAAAACAGCAAGTGAAGCTTTAATATATTCATTTTAAAGACTATAATTTCTATGATATTTAGGCAGCTAACAGTGCATCACAATATACATAAGCACTCTCATATCAGGACTGCACCCTCCCTTTCTTTATGACTGGATGAGTAGAGCGCTACCACACTTTCTTCCATTGAAACACAGCATTATAGGAAGACTGTGAACTGATGATACAGTTAAAATGAGCAATGCCTCAATATATCACCTTATAAGTGATTTTCAACACAATCGCCAGTTTGTTACTTTTATAGTACAGATTTTAAATGAAAACCAACAACTGCTCTGCAAAATGTCAAGGAGTTTCTTAATACCTTTCAGCTTCTGTATTTATATACACCTCACTATTGTCAGAGAAAATGTTGTTTCACAATTTCTTGCAGCAGCATTCCTCTGGGAACTGCAAGGAGATTCTTCCCCTATGGCAACAAGGCACCAAGGGAGCTATGTTCATTCATTCTTCAGCAGCTGATCGCTTGTAGTGTTGTCACTATGGATACCAACTGGTCTTACAATTTAAGTTATAAAACTGAAATCTTTTCAGCAGTAGATGCCTCATGTGACTTCTCTTAACAGTAATTTGAATAATATATAGCTGTGGTTTCTATTTCATTTTTTCTTAAACCTTACAGCTCCTCAGAGGAAACACAAAACACACAGTATTTCATGTAATTTCTTAGGTACTCAAAAGAATACACTCACAGACACAGAGGTTGAGGTATAAGACAATAATTTAGGAAGGGAAACAAGCTTTACGATAGAAATGCAACAGAAGGTCATGTTTTTCTATAGCAGAAATCTAAGTAGAGAAAGAATGGAAAATTAGCTATCTTAGAAAACCCTAATTAATTCTCATACTCCTTTAGATTGCTTAAGACTATTTCATACTCTAAACCAGTAATTCAACCAGAAAAGCAAGAGATTCTAGAAAGAAGATTTTAAATTAACTACATTGCATAAAGCATGACTTGTTCAAGACCCACAGTGTAGTACTAACTAAAAAATTCCCACACAATATAAATACCGAGAATGGCCCGATTGCTGCATATTGTGAAACTGCCTAATATTATGATTGAACTTACACACCAGCATATACATGGCGCATAATGCAATCCCAGTTCCCTGCCTGCACTTTAGTCTCTTACTTCTCTAACTTTCAATTGCGATTCTACTATACTCAAGAGAACAAAAAGCTTTCCCTTGTATAATCTTCTAAATAAACATGAAACACAGAAATAATTACTCTATTAATCATGTATTCAGGCATCTCTATATGAAATGTAAAACTGTACCTTTACTGGTATCAATTTTATCCCCTTCTGGAGTAGTATATACTGGTTACAAAGAGGAATTGATAAGATGTCCTCTAATTATTCAATAACTTCCAACACTAGCATTTATGCTACTAGAAATATACAGTAATTCAGACTGTGTTGATAATGATTATAATATGATTGTTACAGATAAAAGAAAAAAAATTAGATGGGCAAAGGAAAACCAGTTCTTTCACAGAGATGAAGCAATTCATTTTGATAATGCCAGAAAAGACAGCATCCAACAGATAGCACCAACACAACTAATACTGGAGGAGACAATTCATCATCCTGCCTTTACTACTGAGGGCAATTATGAATATTTTTGAAGTATTTTTAAAATGGAAATAATCTTCTAGTTCACAAAAATAAAGGTTCCAAGATAAATGGAGGTGTTCAAGGCCAGGTTGGATGGGGCCTTGGGCAGCATGGTCTAGTGGGAGGTGTCCCTGCCCATGGCAGGTGGGTTGGAACTGGATTATCTTTAAGGTCCTTTCCAACCCAAACTATTCTATAATAAATTTAAAACCCCTGAATTACTGAAATAACTTCTCAATAATATAGTAAATCTTACCATGACCACCAACAGACAAATAATAAAAACATGACTTCACAGGTTATATAGAGACCATAAAATCAAAGGATTAAGTCAAAGATAATATTTAAATCTTTATGGCATAGTATAGTGTCAATTTCATGAACTTCTATAAAGAAATCAATGAAAGACAGCATTCAAAATATCTTTAAAGATATCTAGGTTGCCAAACTAGTTTATTACAAAAGTTGCTTTATTCTTCTGAAATACAAAGCTGTGAGCCTCCAATGCAGTAAGCAGAAAAAGAAACTGTTAGCTTTTTCACACCAGAAGTTAATGCACAATGCTGCAAACAAAGCCAACATCTGCACAGTTCATTTCTACCTGCAGTGAACAGGGAGACAGTTATTTAATAAGTTTCGTAGTTATTTTGAAATTACTGCATCATTTGGTTCATGTAGAAGTACAGGCATGTTTATAACCTTCAAATGTACAATTAAGGTCAGCTGTTAAGACAAATGATTCCAAAGACTCAGAAGAGCTCGACTTGATGCATACAAAAATCTGAAACACCTAATAAAGTAAACTCAGTTTTCTTTTAGACTGAAATATGGATTTTTGAATGGCGGCAAGACTTGTGAACAATATCTCCTCACTCATGGGGATCTAGTGAAGAACTTATTAGGGACAGACTTGCTAACTCTCATAATTAATATTTCTGAATTATAGGAATAGATTAATTGTGATTTATACATCTATATTAAAGCATTAGCATTACTGCATAAACAAATACTTTCAGATCCATTTTTAACCTCTTCCATCACTACTAAACTTCTTTAAAAAACTGAAATAAGGTAAAAATTAATTGCTTACATACATTTGGTAATTCTAAAATGTTGTTTAGTTCAGTCAGTGTTTTGATTCACTTCCCAGCTACACCAAGAGCAGGAATTTTACTTTCACTTTTGGGCTTAAGTGAATGGTTCTCTTCACTAAAAATATCAACAACACTGTCTAGTTAGCTATTATTTAGAAAAATGTATTTATTTATTTATTATTATTCTTTAAAAGCACATAAACTTCTCCAAAACAGGCACTGGAAAAATCACAGACAAGGTAAATTAGAAACCGCACCTCAAGTAGAAGTGCCGAAAGCTGCTGTCATACATTCAGGCCACAGTGGGAGTTTTTAAATATGTTGCCTTGAAAAACTGATTTTTAAGTGAAACCATCTTTCATGTTTTTACAGTGTCTTCTGAGAGACATGCTACAAATAAACAGAAACATGTAACCTTTAGTATTATTTTGGCAGCAAGCTAAACACTGCAGCTTTATGGTTTTATGAACTTCATTTAAGATTCTCAGAAAAAAAATGTTTAGTAAACCATATAAAAACATCTGCACAAGCGTTTTAGGAACAGAGTTTATGTACAATGGAAACATTCCTGTAGATGGCAAACAATATATCATGATGTCTTCAGAACACTGATTGTCTGAGTAGATCTTGTGGGGATGTGCTCCAAAAGAGAGCTATGTGCTCTTGTGTCATACTTTATTGATCAGCAAAAAACAAACCTGCTGTAAACTAATTAGATGAAGTCTCGCTGCACTTGGTACTGCACACATCGGACTATTAAAATTACAAAGAAGAAGAAATCCAGTCAGGTAAAACCAATAAGAAAATAATCAAAGCGAGTTCTAAGCCACCAAACATGAGGTTCGTTCACTTGTAATCATGCTTTAGATACTTGATGAAATTTTAAATATTCCGTCTGACAGCACATACTGTGGACCCTGTATGGTCCCTTCTGTGTAACCACCACAATATGTAAACTCTGTACCTGTAAGAGGAAAGAAGCTAAAGGATTTTACCTCATTTTCATTTTCTTGATATTAAGGGAAATAATTCTGACCAGCTTCTTCCACAACTCATTAACCTCACAGTCCGTTATTATAACACTACGCGTTGAAAACAGATTTCTGGAATAAAATGCAGCTGTTTTATAAAGTCTTGTGCCTGTTTACAGCTTTATATTTTGTGATACAAAGTGGATACTTGGCCTTTGGGTTGGGCTTTTTGGGGGGGGGTGTTAACTGGTTAGAACATTTTAAAACTCTTTCAAAAGTGACTGCTGTGTAGGCATTTCAAAGAAAGCAGCTGTCGGTCTAAGAAAACTCCATCTTGGACCATGGACTGAGTAATTTAAAAATTCCATTAAGTCACAGGTTTAAGAGGAAACCAGTTGATGTCTACTGATAACAAAAGAAGCAGTACCATAATACATGCTGTGTTTCAGTTGCTTCCCACTCCTTACCACGTCGTTAATTTTACATGGAGAAAGTTTTATCTGCTTTGTTACTGTTGCTGCATAGCTGGTTTCTCCTTTTATGTAAGTTTATACCAAGTCCAAAGGTTATTAAAATCATATAAGTTTTACATAAATATTAATCTATGCTCAGCTATCTCGAGAGTGACAAGTTGGAGGCTAAACAGTGTCCAGTTGAAGAACAAGATAGTTCAAAATAACTCTGCTTACTTAGCATTTTTCAGTCCAAGGCAAAAGCAGATGAATCATTAATATGACTGCCTTGGAAATTTTCAATTTCATGTTCTTATTTTATAGATAGATGTGATGAAAAGCATCTTCGTCTTTACTTAATATCCAGAGAATTTGCCAGAAAATCATTCCATGTTGTAAATAACTAGGAGCATACAAGTTGGTTTTGCACAGTAACTAACTTGAGTATCTCCTATATTAAGGAAAATAATGTCTATTCACATCAATCCAGTTGTGTTTGCAGTGCATCTCGGAGAAAGAAACAAGGAAGCTCACAACAGCAATCCACTATAGTTATGGACATATTAGAAGAACATCATTTAATAAAATCTGATCTAAATTCTTGGACCCTCAGCCAGAAATGTCCTGTGTGTACTGCTATAAAAATAGCAAGGTACAATGATTAAGCAGTCAACTTGTTGTGCTGCTTGTACTGCCTTCTGGTTATGAGAACAATATTGTCTGCATCTGCCAAATCTCAGATCTGACAGGACCTCAAGACATTTCATTTAACGCAACTGTCCCTAGTACCTTACATATTCATTGTAACTCACATTATATGCTGAATTCTCCCTTAATGCTTTTCACACAACGACAAAACTCTGAACACCTTCCTGCACAGCAGCAAACCGTTATCACAAACTGCATTATGATTACAACAATCAATGTTTTAACAACTCACAGCATGTTTATAAATCTACAAGAAATATTATTTAACAGCCTAAAGGATTTGTATTTTTGAATATATATGACCATCTAGTTCTCCTCATTTGTCAATACATTCAGCTACACAAGAGCAGGATAACAAATTTCAGTGGATGATTAATGTATGTTTTTGATTGAAGTGGGCTAAAACTGAATTTTATTAACAATACCAGCCAGTAAGTATTTGAATATTTGAAATAATTCCGATAGTGATTAAAAAGAAATACTATGAGACCTCTAATACAACCCCAGTGGTGTAGCAAGAATAAAAGAAAGCATGAAAGTAGTATTTTAGTATAAATGAAACTCAGTTCTAAGAAAAACAATAAATAAATGTGTCTATCTCAAAAGATGCTGGAGTTCAAAATTTAGGTTAAATGTGAATAGAAAGGTTAACCTTACTAAAAATTTGACTTTTACACCTCTGTCCTAGAAAACGTATTCATAGGCTGAAATCAGATCAGATATTCTTCAATTATAACATATGATGATGTATAAAAGTTGTAAGTCTCCTGCCTCAGAAATGTGCTATACAATACAGCGTCTAAAACCAATCTGTCTTAAACATCTATTTTGTGTCAGACCGCAACATAATGAATGCTAATGGCACATGGCAAAAAAAGAGTTCTCGGACATCAAAGATGAGCATTTTTAATACCAAAGAATCTACCGTATACCTCTTCAGTATACATGACTTTTTTACATAAGTGAAATTAGGTTAATTAATGAATATATCATCTGTGGTTCTATAGCTATGCTCATATTTTTATAGATGAGGTTTTGGACATCATGTATTAGATGTGCAGCATATTTTAAACTGTGAAATATTATTATAAGGAGAACACCATGGGGCTAATTCATACAGTATTCACAGTTAAATAACCATTTACTGGTAAATATTCACAAATTAATTCAGTTTTGTGTTATTCTACAGGAAAACATCTATTTTCTTCCCAATATCAGAAAACCACTTAGCATTAACTCTTCTAACATATTCTATGGAGTTTTAATGCAAGAGATATCCCTGTTAGTGTAATACCTAGAAATGTTAAGATGTACAATTTTCTTATTTTTTAATCTACATCTGAAGAGATAAAATTCTATTTAAAACACTCCTCAAAAATTATACACCTTTTTTATTCCCAGTCTCACAAGATATGCAGACTGACTCTTGCAGCCCCAAGGACTTCTGTTGCAAGAGACCACCGTGTTCAGGAAACGGTGAGAATCCTCCACAGACGCCATTTGAAAAACAACTATACACATCTTCCAGCAGAATTAGTCCATCCTCTCAGACAGTCTGGCTGTGCCCCTGACTCAAAAGCCTTACTCAAAACCCCTGCCTAACAAACGTGGAAGACACTGCTTGTGAAGTGCCTACGACAGATAACATCAAAAGCAGCATTACCTCCAGGGAGCCGGTTGAGGTGAAACTACCAAAGTAACTTTGACAGTATACTCAAGGATTCTATCACAACCAATATCCCACTGGGAAAAAGAAAGTAATCTCTTCTAGCCACAAACTGCATGGTACTCCAGCTTTGGAGTAGCATAAGTCAAATAACAAAGCTCAAATGTAGTATAACTAAGCGATACATGAAAATTCACTTTCCCATCACTACTGCAACATTCCGAAGCAACCTACAGTTCTGAACATCCTTTAAGTGTTTATCGTCAGTACAAAATGTTAGTAAAAATTCTGTAAGCTGAAAAATCAGTCTTTTGCGAAGAAACCTCTCCTCATCACTCTTGCATTACAAAGTGCGCATAGAGTGTAAAAAATAAATTAGATTAAAAGTATTTACAGAAGCTTTAATATCCCTTTACTGAGATATTAGTCACAGGCAACGCCATTTTCAAATTGTCCAATGGAAGCATCGAGTTGCCACACTGATGTTCATGTTCTTGTTGATTACCAGGAAATTCTGGATTCTAAATGTCAGCCCATGAATCCCATCTTAAGCGCCTGAAGTAGGAATACATAAGCCAGGCTTCCATGTTAGAGAGAAGAGATGCAGGCAGTGAACCACACCAAAAAGCAGGAAATGCATCTTCTATAATTTTCTTTCCAGTACACTTACTGCACCAAGAAGGTAAAAAAGTATTATCAGAAGCTAAGTTTTGAAAAAAAAAAGCAGCTTCCTCTACGGTCATCAACCATTCATTCAGCATAAACTAATAGTACAGCACCCTAAAGAGACCCAGCAGTGCCCTCTGGTGATCCAGGTCAAATTCAGCTGTGTTACATGGGCAGAAAAATGGACCAGTGCCTCTATAGAAGCTATAAAGGACAAGCATTCCGTCACCACTGTCGGGGAATTACAAAGAAGCACATTTAATTTGCACATATTCGTGCTGTTCTGTGAAATTTCTGCTACAAAATTTACTTTGTTGGAATTAATAAAAGATATACCTGCATTTGACCCAAAAAGGCATCAATATCCATTGTGTTCAACATATTTGTTGCACGTTTTCAGTCCTTTGCTAACACTGAAGATGGCAGTGGTAGGTAGCAGTTTTAGAGGACGGAACAATAAAAGAGGTGTTTGCTTGCTTGGGTGATTTTTCCTTTTAAAAAAGTACTTAAGTGATTCCCACAAGAACATGGTAGGCTAATATGATTTAGATCAACTAAGCGGCATTATCTTTTGATCCTCTGATAAGTTTGGGAGAAACAGTGGAAAATGATAACATGGGAAATTCCAGCACAGTTGCAGTCTCAGTGGAAATCCAGCTTTCAAAAGCCAACCAAAGTATTTAACTGTATGGCAAGATCTACCATGCTAGATTCCCAAAAGAAAAGCTTAAAAATATATTTTTTAGGTATAATTAAGTTCTTAATATATTGATGTCACTACTCACATTTTATATCTTATCAGCGAAAGTAACTGTTGTCAGAGATGAGTTCTAATCATTCTTCTGTCTATTTTGTTATCTGACAGCTTCTTTCCAGCTGTGTCATCTTTGCCTTGGTTTCAGCTGGGACAGAGTTAGTTTTTTTCCTAGTAGCTGGTATAGTGCTGTGGTTTAGATTTAGGGTGAGAATAGTGTTGATAACACACGGGTGCTTTATTTACTGCGGAGTTAGTGCTTACACAACATCAAGGACTTTTCAGCTTCTCATACTGCCTTGCCAGCTAGGAGGCTGGAAGTGCACAAGAAGATGGGAGGTAGCACAGCCAGGACAGCTGATCTAAACCAACCAAAGGAATATTCCATACTATACGACATTGTGCTCAGCGTATAAACTAGCAGGAAAGTGGGCAGAGGGCCACTGCTCAGGAACTGGCTGGGCATCAGTCAGCAGGTGATGAACAATTGTATCACTTGTTTTGTATACTCTTTTGTAATTATTTTCCCTTCCTTTTCTGTCCTATTAAACTGCCTTTATCACAACCCTTTTTTCCAATTCTCTCCCCCATCACACCAGCGAAAGTAAGCAAACAGAGCTGTGTGATGTTCAGCTGCCTTCCGAGTTAAACCACAACAATCTTCTTTTTCAATTCTCGTGTTATGTTATTCCCAACACACCAAATATGTTCACCCTCATCAGCTCCTCTCCTTATTTCTTTAAATGCCCTTCACTTTTACCCATCAGACTACTCCATGCTCTTAGGGTATGTTGTCCTCTACCTACACGTTTGGTTTTGTTTCTTAACTATGTTGAGTTTTCTGAATCTGTACAAAGAGTTTAATTTTGAATGTACGATTTACTTTTACAGTAATAATTTGCTGTAATCTGATTTGAAATTCTATTTTGGTAACTGAAGTTGCATGACAATCATTATATATAGATCTCATACAGCAAATTACTATGAAGTTCTGACTAAGTCTGTTTTATTTCTAGTTGAAATGTAAACAAAAACATTCCAGGAAGATTTGCTGCCTTGCATACATTTCAATGCTCTAAGTCAAACCTGAAAATAGCCTTTCAAATATAGTCTTCAGTTTTAACTGGATTAACAGATTTAGCTGGAACATAAACTAAAAAGAACACAAATCCAGAAACAAGGAAAGTGAGCAAAACTTGAAGACAGTGTTTTTGTTCTTCTTTCAATAAAAGTTATGGTAATAGGACAAGAAGCTTCTGCATATTTTGGATTGTCACTTCACAGAGATTCACTGGAATAGTGTTGCAGAAGAATTAGTTAACTCAGACCATGTGGATCTCAAGTTTATTCTCTTAAGCAAAAGAAGGCACAAGATAAGGAGCACGTCACTCAGCCCCACTTCAACAGCTGTTCCTCCACTCCACTCTCTGTCTCATAATTTTTCTGTATAGTCATTTTACTGCTGTCTCCTGTGCAACTGCCTTTTGCATCTGTGCCTAAAATGGCACAGAAGAGCAGCAGATTCATCATCACTGAGTGTGACATTAATTTCTATCTGGCTACACAGTGTGTTCAGAAGTTAACATTTTAATTCCTTTCTTAAAATACTATTACCCCTACTAATTGATGTATCTTAATTATCAATAAGTAACTAGGGACATGAATAATATGTTGCTGAGCTACTGTTTCTTTTTTCATAGTTGAAAAAAATGCTTTCATTCCTTTTCTGTTCATCACAGTATAATCCAGCACACACTGTCAGGCACTTAGTCTGCTGATCTGCACCATTTTGCAACATTGCCTGTTTGGAAGGCAAATCACTGAAAATTATAATATAGAATGAACAGTTTCGTTAACAGATAATCAAGCAGAGCTTGCTATCCTTACAATAAGGAGACACTTCTAATTTCTTTTTTCACTTTGTCTTTATGTTATTTTGTGTCAGTTTAATTCCAATATTGCAAATGAAAGCCTCAATCTTAAAATAAATCTAAAAGTAAATCATTTGATGAAAACATAACTCAGTAGTATTTACAAAGGTTTACTGTAGATATGGTACTCTAGATATCCCCCACTCCTCCTCCTCCTCTCGACAATGAGCAAATGATACTGCCTATTTTCCAAAACAAATTCACACTTCAGAGGGAGGGTAATGCCTTTTCATTTGAAAAATTAATTTTAACAAATTACACACAAGACGAACATAAAAAAGAATTCCATGCAGCTGAAGAGAATGAGCGATTCCCTGGGTATCAAAGAGGGGAAAAAATATTGCTGTGTGTAGCAAATATTGTTTGGCACCATCTTAATGGTCTCAAAACGCATAAGAAACCAAAACTGGTACTTTCAGCAAGAAAGTCATTATTGACTACATTTAATAGATTACAAATCATTATCACTCAGAGAAAAACAAATTTAATGTTGCAAATGTTAACATATATATCAGTGTATTTAAAACAAACTGGAGTTAAGCAAGCATATAGTGTAAGCATAACACTAACTCTGTACTTGTAAACATCCTTTCCACACAGAGCCCTTTGGGACATGCAAAGAATTTATTGAATGAGCTACTTGGAATAAATAAAGAACACTCAACTTGGCCTGTAAGAACACTAAGCTTGGCCTGTAACACTTTAAATGATTAAAAGAAGTTTTAACCGTTTCCTCAGTTGCCTGGAAATGGCCATTTAAAAAAAACGCTGCTGTGCCAATAGTAAATCTTTATTAATGCTTTTTTTTTTTTTGAGTTTTCCTGCATAGGGCTTGCTAAAAATAATCTTTCAGTCCAACCAGTTCAAGACTGAAGATAAAGTATGACACAGAGAACCACAAAAAAGATATTATTTTAAAAAAAAATTATTCACAGAAACCAGTTAATTCTGGCAGTAAAATTAGCTTAAATAATAGTTACATAATCTAAATGACAAAGTACATTTCTTCCAGCTTATTACCATACTTAGCTTCATCAAAAATCACCTGTTACTCAGTTACATGGATCAGCTACACAGCTTGGTTCTGAAGTTGTTAGAGATGACCAAGTTTTATTTTAAAAATTTGAAACGGATTTTAAAAGTTGGCGGCTACTTATGTAAAATTCATTTACAAAGACAGTTTAAGTACTTGAATCTCTAGTTAGCAGTAAGATGACTTGCTAGAAAACTTGTGAGCTACAGGTGTATTTGCAAGACTATCAGTCATAATTACCTTAAAAACACACTTCTTTTCAAGTTATCTGTTTGAGAGAATCAGCACCTTCTTTGCCATGCATTGTTTCGTTTTAATACCAAGCATATAAAAGCAAGTTGAAATGCAAGAGCTCAGAGATGACAAGGAAAATACTTTAAAAACTGTGTTATATACAAAATGCCTTCCCTATATCTATTGTACGTTCTGATTATATCCATATGGGGGCAGTAATGTTAAAGAAAATAAAACACCCTAAAGCAGTCACCTTAATTAATTTGTTCACAGACAATTTCACAACATAAGGTTCTCAATACAATATTAAAAAAGAAATATGTAGGCTACTGCTCCTCAGAGCTCTGTGTAAAGAGCTACCATGGAGTAATTGCTCTTTTCATCATCCAGAGCCCAGATCTATTTCTCAGAGTGTTTAATGTCCCTGTGAATGATCTACAATTATTTTTGCATTGTACTTACTAAATCTAAAGCGATACCTACAACGCCACACTGTCCTAAGACAGGCAGCAGACAGGGAGGAACTCCCTGTGTCTTGAAGAACCAAGGTGCTGAAACAGCTGTTATGGGTTGTCAGCAGAGTAACACTTCCAGGACTGAGAAAATGTTATCTCAACGTAAATTATTCTATCAGGACAAATGCCTTCCTCCTCCACAGAGTATCTGGAATCTCAGTGGGATAACCTCTGCCTGAATATTCAGAGCAGCAGCCTCTCCCTTGAATTGAAGCTGGCCTGAATCAACACCCTTGGCAGACTCACAAATTAATGTTCTTTCAACTTTCATCCTGTACCCCTCAGGCACACTTTCCTAAACTAGCTGCAAAAGATTCTTCCACAACCTTTCCACAAAACTAGATAATTAAATCACCACAGATAATTCAATGCTTCCTGAATGCATTGGTAGTCTACAGAGAAGTCATTGTTAGGTGAAAGGCTGTAGGAACACAGCAACCAGCTCTACAACTTACTAGAAGAGACGGACCAGGAGTATGAGCCATGGAAGCATAGCTGTTTTCAATGAATCACAGAAAATCCCCCCAACAAAAATCAAAAGCAAGACAGTATGCCAAACGATGATTGTTATGCTGACCCCTTCACCAAAACTTATCATTACAGTCCCCCAAACAGCCTTCTGACTTTGCTAGCACAACAGTTTTCAACTTTTTGCGGTAAAAGAGTGTGCCCATGTGAAAACAGGCCCTCTGAAATGCAGTCTTCGTACCACTCGGGAATCTGAAAACCTACCAGTTTAACACAAATTGTAATGTATTGTAATGTCATAAACCAACCATCATATATGTTCAAGACTCAATGACAAATACGACAACAAACTTATGTGGCAAAAAGAAAAAAAAAATTCAGAAGTGGGGTTAATCATATCAGCAGAACTCCATATCACTGCTACAGCTGTGCTACTTGGAGATGGAAATCATATATGTTTATCTTCTAAAATGATAAAATGCTTAATTGGCTCTAAATATCATCAACCTAGGTGGTAAAAGATCTTGAGTATACTTAACAGGAATCATAAGATTGCCTTAAAAATCAAAATATCATAAAACCTACATCATTTAATGTGCAAAGGGAATGGCATTTGCATTGAATTTTGAAAAACTGAGTGGAAGCTTCCTTGCCTGAAGCTGTGTACACATATATTTCAGGAAGTAAACAGCCATCCTCATTACCCTTCAATGAAGGTAAACCTATTTCTCCCTCACTCTGCATTTCTCTAGGTCAACTCTCTTGCCTCTTCATCATGCTATACCCACCCATCCTCTCCTGTAGCTCATCCAGATACTAATCACAAGCATCTCCCATTCCTTCAGTTATTCACAGACTTTTCTTCTGTTTATTCTCACAAAATCATAGAGCAGAGAGAAATAGGCAAGTAACAAGAAATAAGACTACTTCAAACTGTAAAAAAAGAAGAAAAATAACTTAGTTCCCTGGACAAGAATATAGAAGTAGAAGGTTTTGAAAAGATTAGAAAAATTGAAAAAGATTTGAAAAATTGTAGTGAGGTCTGCAAAAAGACATGCAGTACCACAACATATCAGATGTAATTCAGTCCTCACAGAAATATTTTTTTTTGCTAAGGAATTATCATAAGGAAAATGAGCAGAAGACTTATTAATATCTTACTGTACTGCACAAATAACTATGATTAACAATACTATCTAATGATTGTGATGCGTAACTGTTTTGAGAGTTAGAAAGAATGATAACAGGTAACAGGATGGTAGAAGACTTAAAACATAATTATAAATACATGGGAGGCACCTGGTCACTTTGCATATGCAACAGTCTGATGTTCCTTCTGAAGTAACTAGTCAAATGCAAAGCATGACTTGCAGTTTTCAAAGCATCAGTGATGAGTTCTGCTACTTTGGAGGCAAGCAGGGACTGCATTAGGACTAAACAGCACCCTTTCTTAGAAGAGAATGGCAGCGTTGAAGTAGATTTCCGGTGCAAGGAAAGCCTTATTATCTGTGCCTGATCGTTAGCTCACGGAACAGACACTTTCCGATATAAAGGGCAGAAAAGGGTCAGAGCCACAGAGCATGTCTAGTGATTATGTTGATAGCTATCATGCCGGCTGACAGCTGGGGGAATTGTGGGGTGCATTACACATGAAGTTGACTTTATGCCTGCAAAGATATCAGCTTTCTTCATAATTTGGAACTAACACGGAGTTTCCTCTTAAGGCAGATGGATTTTTTCTGGCTATTCGAGAAGGATCTTGGTTGTTAATGCTAAGAACCTGTACAAAGAGAGAGAATGCTAACAACTGCCTTAATTGCACTTCTGACCAGAATACCCACAGAGATACTGACTAGCAGAGCTACTGTATCAGATAAAATTCTTTCCTCAGACATTTGTTTGTGCTATGCAAACAGGATTTCTCAGATAAAACATTCTGGATTTGGTACCAGCAATTCTAATTTTGCTTATGAAATACATCCTGAAAACTTAAGGTTTTGAAAAGCAAATCTGATACACCCCTGGCACACAAGTTCATATCGAAAAAAAGAAATCTTACTATACATTAATCCTTGTGTATTCATGGGGTTCCTCATAAGGACTCAGAGGTGCTAACTTGTCCACACTAAATCAAGAAGATATTGTGTTATCCTTAAGTAACAGAGCAATGGGGCAACAGGCTTCAGGCACAATTCTTAGAGTTTCTGTTAGTAACTGTTGCC
Organism: Cuculus canorus; assembly: GCF_017976375.1. Lineage (NCBI taxonomy): Eukaryota > Metazoa > Chordata > Aves > Cuculiformes > Cuculidae > Cuculus > Cuculus canorus. Next base: position 23,874,893 of record NC_071402.1, read on the forward strand.
TGACAGAAAACAAGAAAGAGGAAAAGAGGACAGAAAAGAAGAAAAGAAAAACAAAAGAAAAATAGAAAAAAGGAAAAGAAAGAAAAAAGGAAAAGAAAAAAGAAAAAAAATACTTTGGCATACGAACTTTTTAGTCATTGAATCTAGTTCCCTTACCACAAGTAAACAAAATGCATTATCCAGTTTTACCTCCTTGTTGAAAAACTTGCTGTTATCTAAAAGACAGGATATAATAAAATTTACTACCCAAGTTGAGCTGAATGCAGAGTGATTTTTTTGCCTCTGATCCTTGTCAGACACTCCAATTTATTTCAGACATGTAAGGTTTTCAAACTATTAGGTACCTTTAATTTCGTTAGTTGCCCAATCAGGTCACATATGCATTTTAGCCAATCTCTGACTGCTCTGACACTGACAGCAGGATCCAGCCAGCCTCTGTGCTCCTAACCACAGCATTTGCAATATTCAAAGAGAACTCAGAGCATCGCCCTTTCACTGACAGCTAATTATATCAGCTAAGCCCAAAACCAAAACTATAGGATTTGACACTGACCCATCTATCCTCTTAAAATTAAACGTCTGATATAAAGTTAAGGATTGAGAGAAAAGAGCATTTGTATATACGTACACATATATACACATACATCCTTATACACGTGCATACGTGTATAAAGGTACTCGTTCAAACTTTGTCTCCCATACTTCGTCATCATCCCCCTTTAAATCATTCTACTATGCACCTCTCTTTTGATTACGTAGTTAAACAATTAGATACATCCTACAAGATATGAAAATATTTCACCTGCACCAAACTACCAGTTCAGATTGCATTACCTCTTATCTGTAGCAAAGAGCCTTTACAGGATGATGGAGCCATGAAATCCATTATCCATGTGAGATAATTATGTACCATATCATTTACTTATTTAGGCTTGATTGCCTTGGGTTTTTTTTCCCCCTTCAACCAGATGGCTATCAGTTTAAGTCTCAAGCAGTTGTAAGACACTGTTCGAGCCTCCTCAGATACCACGTACGGACAAGAAGCTTTCCTGCCTTACGAACAGGAACATAAGCATACACACACTATACACACATACACAAATGCTTCTTACTATCATTATTTGGTTTCTTTTACAGATCTCAGATTCAGTATTAAAAAACAAAGCTTTACTCACGATGTTCCAATCGTAAGCTATGGTTACATTACCAGGTCTATCAGTACTTGGCAGAAAACACAGGTAACTGTTGGGCTTTAGTTTGGATATCAGAGGAAACTCAAAAACATTCCTCCTCTCTTTGCTGACTTCTCCTGAGTTCACTAGCAGCAAGGCTGAGCGGGTGACCTAACAGGCCTTTTCCTAACAGGCCTGTGCTGACAGGCTCACAAAAGAGAAGTTTTTGTGGATGAATTTCAACGGAAATGGGAAAACGCAATGCACAACAACAACAACAAGAATAAAGAAATTAAGGAAAACCAAAGGCACTAGGGAGATTGGCCAGTTTTTGCCACTTAAAAGAAAACTGACTCTTTTTTTGCCATTTAAGCATCTTGTCAGCAATAGATGAAACAAATGTTTTAGTATTATATATTTTTCATACTACAAAATAGAAATTTTATGTAATGTTACCATTAAAATAAAATTCACTAGTTGCAATCTCATGAAACATTTGTCGTCTGAAAAACGTGTATGGATTTACACATATATAAAGTCAATAATTCTTGAGTTTTCTATCATCACAATTAACTTCCAGAGTAGCAAACTTAACCAAGGATCTACTAATAATTCAGCAAAATAATAGATGGCAAGTGTGAAATCACCTTGCAGGTTGTAACAGTGCTTTCCAGTAATACCATTATAATTAAGAATCTGTCATCATTGCTACTACTTAAGACAAAGCAGTGCAAGGCTTTACACTTTCAGTCATAAAAATCAAAGCTACTTTCCAGGAAATAAGTTGTGTTCCTAGTTCCATTCCAGTAAAAGTTGTGGTCAGGAAAAGTAGCCTGTTGCATTCATGTAATCAGGTTTTTCTTATAAATCTAACAAACAGATGCATATACATAATTATGCTAGTATTGTCATTTCCCAGTATTGCTGAAAAATCGAATGGAGCCTGCCCTGCAGTCTGCAATTCTAGTATGCACAGACATTTCATGAGTGGATTCACAACCAGATAAACATGCCCTTTTTCCCCCCCAAAAATTAGTATTTCAACTCTATAGGACATTTCTCCTTATCACAGTAAGTCTACTACTAGAGAACGTCCCTTATTTTTAGTTCATTCTCTTCACTGTCTTCTTTACCATCTCTACTTACAATTCTCTCTATCACAGTCCTCTAAGAGCACAAGCAGTTAGAACAAATAAATGCACAAACTAACAAACTAAAAATCTCTTGAGACTTGTCAAGGCAATAATGCTTAGTACTGTGCTGACAAGGGTGGGATTACTTCATATTTTTGGCAAAGCATGGCCAAGTTCTCACTCTATCCCAATAAAACCAAACTCACTCTTGTTACACTAATTCAAAGCACTGCCTTAACTCTGCTAATGTTATCACTGCAGCTACTGGTTACACCCCTCAGAGCAGCAGAAAGTTTATTACTTTCTCCTTAGCAGACTTCACAGAAGAGGAAACAAATAAATAAGCAGCAGAGAGAGAAAAGCTTGATAAGAAAGGTGTTAACAAAGGGCGTCGCTGTCAAAGAGCTGTGCCACAGATAAATCTATAAATCAGCTGCATAATCCAATGAGACTACAGTGACAGCTCTAAAGCCCTAATGTCTGGACTTTATCAGGCAAAGACAGATCTAGGTATTTGACATTTTAATGAAGTAGAATTATTGCTGATTTGGGTGATCAAACCAAGAAGCCAGAAAGAGTGGACCAACCAGCAGCTAGCTGATCTTTTCAGCATCAGCCACTTAATAGTAAGAGAGATAAAGGCTTCACAGAATCCAACACTTTCTGCTTATTTAATACTTGGAGTATGGGATTGTAGTAGAAAAGTGCTCTCTATTTTAAAAGTCACTTAGGCTCTTTCTAATAAACACAAGGAAAAAAAAGAACCTATAAATTTGTACATCAGGTCTACATTTTAACTTCAATTCTATCAAACATGAAGGGTATGAGAAGTGTCCCTGAAATCTGACAACCTAAAAAAAAAAAAAAGAAACCTTGTAGTTCAGTTTCCTCTATCTTTGCCTTCTGCAGTGTATTTAAAAAAAAGGCCAAGGAAACAAACAAAATAAGTTTTATGGAATCTCAGCTTTGAGACACAAAGAAAAGCAGCTGAGCAATTTTTTTTAATCTTCATTTGAAGATTACCTATTTATACCAGAATGGTAATTTTCCTCCTATGATATCACAGCTACGGTTTATGAGATTAAACATCGAAAGTCTTCTAGAAATTCATGCTCTCTCAAACAAAACATTGAAGCAGATCTGTGTAAATAACCTAAATACAATAAACATTTTTAAAATATCAGTCACAACACAAAATATTTTATCACAACTTCACTAACTTCCCAAGCCTGAGGATTCAGATGATTAATTTCATATGTTTGCTTCCTATATTTGAGAAGCAATATAACCTCACATCTTCTGCAAGTTTCTTATTAGCCCCTGACTTCACTTTTTAAGATCTTGCAATGCACTTTTTTTTTTTAAAAAGGTCTGTGTGATACTCATGAGGTAAAAATACAGTGATCACTGGGCTTAAAGGAGCAGAAGAAGACAGCACATTAAGAAGAGGTAAAGGAAAAATACTGGAAACATTCTTCTTATGAGGTTCCTTGCATTTCATGCAGATTAATCTGGCTTTTGTTGGGCTAGCTTTTCAACCCCTATTATAACAAGAAGACTTCCTATGTTTTCTTCTGGCCCCAAATCTTACTAGGTTCATAACCCTTTCAGCAAACAAACATAAGTTTTACTAGTATTGGCATAAAACAACCCTGTTGAAAAGCTACAAAGGATTAAAGAGAGGCTCTTGCTATGAACAGCTGAAGAACCATCTTTAGCTTCTCAGGAAATAACTCATTTCTGAGCCTTGGGAGCACAGACGTAGGGACTGTCTGGCTTTTCCTCAAGTGCCAGTGCACAGGATAAGGTGTGAGGCTCCAAGATTTCTAAAAGCTCCCTAAGACATCGCTGAGGGCCAAATACACGCATGCTTATGCCAATGGACATTGTGAACTGAAGAACTCTAAGACTGACAGAGGGAGTGGAGGTACTGTAACACTACTTAAGAAAAAAATTTTCAATATTTCCAAAGGGAACAGATCTATATAAAGTTTTTTCACAACTAATGCAACAGCATTTAAATCGCTTTTCATTTCTTCTTAAATCCTGGGCAGTCATTTTAGCTGAAGGTTTATATGCCAGTCAAAACCAGTGCTACTTATTTCATTCTTGAGAAGCGGGAGTAGATATTGTCTGCTTGTGTCTTTTTTCATGTGGTGTCTTACATTCTACGATTCTGTTTCAAAATAACAACCGTTTATAAACTGAAATACCACTAATCCTTTGGTAAAAGTCTTAAGGTACGCAATTCATCTTGTTCTTACGTTTTGTAATCATCCAAGAAAAAAATACACCTTTCTAAAAGGAATACAAAGCACAATGTCTAAAATTTTCATCTGTAATCACTATTTTTTGCTTTTCCTGAAGCAGTGCATGGAGTAATTCCTCAAAAAGAATTGCGCTTAGTAAAAAGATTCTAATTAAGCAGCAGACCTTGCAAATGAAGAGCTTCAACAGAAACTTGTTGCACTATCACACTGGAAGATTAAAAAAAAAAGGTTCAGTTCCCTACATTTTATAATCATGAAGCAAAAGTGAACACTTGATTAAGCAAAAGTGAACACTTGATTAAAAACTAATTCCCATGCTTCTATGACAAAGAATCTTTTTTTTATTAAAAGACAGGCTTAAGCACATAAATATATAAAAAATGAAATAAACTAAGATCTGAAAAAATGAAAGAACATTCTACCTGATTTTTGTCTTACAATTCTAAGACCTGATTTTAAAATATTTGGAAATGCCATTACATACTGTTTAGTTTCTGAGACTACAATGCTCTCTTGTAACATTCACCCAAAGTTGCTCATTAAGCCCACTTACTTTTTTAGGTGGAGAAAAACCCAAAAACTAGCCCAGTTCGGCTTAAGGAGCACTTTTTGTACTTTAAAAATTAATACTGATTATATTCCTTCAAAGACTAACACGACCTTTGAGGGCTCCTCCAGCTACTCCTCTCAAACTACTGCCATCACCTCATCTTATTTGGCTTTCAGCCAGCTTGCTCTCATCCAAACTCATACCTTCATCAGGCACTGACAGAGGCAGGATCCAAAGAGGACACATGCAGCTGGGTGCCATCACAGCAATGCAATACTGATCCACAGAATGATAGACAACAAACTCAACAGGTTGTTAAAAATCAAATATTTCAGGCCTGCATCTTAAACCAAAGTTTTAACTTTTGCTATCCAACAAGAGAATACAACTAACGTAAACTTTTGAAGTAATCTGAATGACCAGAAATTAATGATCCAAGACACCTTATTGCATCTTATTGAGACCACACCTGAAAGCCTACAAGATTGCAGCCAGCTGCAATCTTAGTCTTCACTAAATATTTTTCTGGTATTTAATATATCAAATGTAATGTCCAAGACAACTATTTGCACTAAGTTGCATATTAATATTTTGAAGTTTTTGCATAGAATCATAGAACAGTTTGGGTTGGAAGGGACCTTAAAGATCATCTAGTTCCAACCCCTCTGCCATTTTCTTCATATAAGTTTGATTTCTAAAATTAAAGAGCAAGTACTGTAGAACTCTGCAGCTCAAAAATGGAGGAAAAGGCTCTGAGGAAGACTAGCAATGGCTCTGTATTTGGAAACTTATCAGCTACACTTTGATTATTATAGAAATCCTATTTGTACCATGTACTAAGTGAGAGACAGAAGTAAGTCAAGACCCATACACCCATCTAATTAATTCTACTGAAAAGCAGCTGGCAGAACTTCCCTGAATTAGCCTTCAAACACATACCTGTACGCGAACATATATTCTGAAAAAGGTTTTAAGCATTTCCAGCAATAGTCAATACATCTACCACCCATCACAGATTGTTCTAATCATGACCTTCATTAAAATACACAGCTCTGAGTTGAAATTGTTCTAGAATAACTGTTTAGGATTTTTAGATTCTGAAAAGCTTCAAAAACCTGTTGCTTACCAGTATTCATACATATAAAGCTATTTATTAACTGCCTCATTAATAATATTAATAAAGTAAGACACTTCACTATTTAAAATGGGCAAATCACACAAGCCCACATGTATTATACCAACACTGCAATGTGATATTTATTGTGCTACTGTTCATTTTAACGTTTGGCTCACAGAAGCAAGCATCTCACATTTCACTTTCCCTCATGACCACTTTTACTGGCATTGATTGTATCCTATATGCATATGAAATTCCATATGCATATTCCATAATTTATCTAGAACTAGTATCAGCACTACAAAGGTTATCCTGTCTCTCTTTAAACTTCTCCTCTTCTTCACTCCCTACACCCAAAAACCCGACACCTGTATTCTTCCAGTGCTACAAACTTGTTTTCAACAAATTCAGTGAAAGATTGAGCTACACTGATGCTCCCTCCACTCTTTCATTTATCTTAGTTGCAAATGTATAGATAAACACATGCCAGTAAAGAGGCAAATTTAAGTTTGTCCAGGTATTCTCCTTGCCCCAGTCTAATAACACAGCTAAGACTACCTATTTTTAAAATAACCTAGTAAGCACTTCTCTTAATGTTTAGCTTATCATACCCCCACCATTCAGCGGTCATTTCTTTTTCCCTGAATCCGAATCAGTATTTTTTTCCCAAACCAAGCTGTATCCTTTCTCTGTATTATCAGTACTTGTCATTCCATTTCATGAAATCTTATTCTAGTGCAACTACCTGTTAGTACTTCAGGAAGAAATATAAAAATCTTCTTTTTGTGGAAAACAAGACACTTCACACTCCAAAACAGGGATTATCTGTTTCAAATGACAATTATCCATCCATTCTTGCTATCATGCACTTAATAGTGTCACAGGGACAGCTTAAAGCCCTTCAGGTTAGCCTTACCAATGGAGCAGCATTTGAACACTGAGTAGGAGAAGAAGATTGACCAAGTCATTAAGGAAGATGAATCTGACCAAAATCTTCATATTGACAGTTACGGGTGGGCTTTACTGTAACTCAAATAAATACACATGCCTCACCAGACATCATCTGGGCACTCAACTAACAAGCATCACTCTTACACAGAACAAAAACCAGCTCATCCATACATGTTTGCATTCCCTTTACACCAAATTCAAGATCAGGTCATGCCTGAACAACATAACTAATTAGCACCATAATAGTAAAAAAATTTCACTGCTTGGTTCCTTAGGAACTATGAAAGAAATTACTGAATATATTTTCCCCAGAAAAGCAATAACAAATTCTAGGAATTTAAATTAGTTTAGTCGAATGTTTCCCAAAGTACTACTTTTGAAAATTAAGTAAAGGTAAGGCACAAGCAACCTTCCTCTTAAAGAAAATCTCATTATAGTATATTACTGCACAACTAAAAAGAACATAATTTATAAGAAAGTTTTGAAATATGAACAATTTTTAAAACAACATTGAAATGAAGTGGATGACCCTCAACTTTGCTCTTTTCACCAACACCAAAAAAAAAAAAAGTTTGGAGCTTAGTTTTTAATTACTTTCTTACATTCTTACCACCACTAAACTTCAAAGCCCATTTTCCAGCCAAGCAGTCCAACTGTTAGCTTAAAAAAAAAAAAACCATCCCAGTGCTTTTATCTCTTAGCTACTGTCTGCAAGGATCTCCTCCAAAACCCCCAAGTAAGGACTTTATGCATGCTCAAATCTTACATCCCATCCTGCATTCATTATTTCACTCCATTAACATTCCATGCAGAGAGCCCTTTGCTAGTTTTATGAGGCGAAACCACAGAATGTCAGGTTAACAAAGCCCTGCCGAGAACATTCCCCTCAGTAAAACTGTTCATCGGGAGTCTGTTTACACAGATTTGCAATGAATTATCAGCATTAAGGAGCTACAGGAAAATTAGAAAGGTTGGTAATAAAAATAAACAACTTATCTCTATGCCTACAATGTTGACTTCTTTCTTCATCACTGTTATTATCCTATCATAAAATTGTTTGTCAAAAGAAATTAAAAACAATTAATATACTCCCTACTAATTTAGCTCAGGTTTTATGTTTTCTTTTTCTTTTTTACTCATTTTGTTACAGTGTGGTAAAACTGAAAGGCTTTAAGGCTTGTAGGACATATGGAACTGTTCTGACTTAAGTTTATTGTTATATTTGTACCTGCAATCTATTTGATGATATGGATGACCCGAGTCTATATTTTAATACTCCATATTCATAAAATGATAATTAAAAAGAAGAGGCTGTGTCTGTAATTCTAGGCTCTGTCTCACCAATATTTAACGTAACGAAAAAAAGAAAGTAGTAGTTGTGGAACTTGCTGATGAATAACATTGAATAGATATTTAAGCTATTAATGCACATATCAAAACTAGTGTATACCTATGCATATATCTACAGTAATACATAGGCATAAGATTCACACCTACACATTTTATGTCATCAATACTCCCTCCATACCAACCGCATCCTCTGACCCGCCATGTCTGTATCTTGCTGCTCTACAAGCACCTCAGGTGCTCACACGGCTTTAACTGAAGTCCTCTTTATTAAACGGTTTCTTCCTATTTTCCACAGAAACTAGAATTCTTCACCTCTTTGAACAGGGCCATAAGAATACTTTTATTGAATATAACTGACTGAATTAAAAAAACCTATAGATTTGTATTTACAAAATAAATGTCACTCCTCTGGTAGGAATGAAATTAACTGATTAATTAGCCAGTGCTTTACCTGGCCTGCAAAAAGGGAGACATTAGATACTACCTTTGTTTTACTTTTAAGAAGGAGGAAAAGAAAAATCAGAAAACTAGAAATTAAATAAAAGCTACAATGGAAAAGAATGCTCAAGAAATAAAACAATGTGCTTTGGTGAAGTTTTGCATAATGATGTTTTTGCATAATGTTAGCTTTTAAAATTTTCTCTAGCTACTGAAATACAAAGGTTATAGAAATATAAGACGTTACTGAGACACGATGGAGGGATTCGGAAGCCAAATAACATTTAATGTAACAGAAAGTATAACTTCTCAGTAAACCTTCTTATACTTCTAAGCCACTGTCATTAAAATAACACTACTGCTATAGAAGCACGTACATAATGTTGGTTTGGGTTGGTGCAGGATCTACACTTTATCTAACAAACTGAAAAATTAATAGAATGGGAAACCGTCATGAAATGACAGTTCCCACAGGAATGTGAGCCAGCAGTGGGCATCCTGGTTTGTATCAGAAACCGTGAGAACAGCAGGACCAAGGAAGTGATTGTCTCCCTGTACTCAGCACCAGTGAAGCCACACTTTGAATCCTGCGTTCAGGTTTGGGCCCCTCACTACAAGAAGGAGATTGAGGTGCTGGAGCGTGTTCAGAGAAGGGCAACGAAGCTGGTGAAGGGGCTGGAGAACAAGGCTGGAGAGGTGGCTGAGAGCACTGGAGTTGTTTAGTCTGGAGAAAAGGAGGCTGAGGGGAGACCTTATCATTCTTTACAACTACCAAAAGGAGATTGAGGCAGGTGTTGGTCTCTTCTTCCAAGTAACAAGCAACAGGATGAGAGGAAATGGCCTCTAGTTGCACCAGGGGAGTTTTAAACTAAATATTTCTAAATATTACTTCACCAAAAGGAAGCATGTTAAGCACTGGAACGGGCAGCCCAGGGGAGTGGTTGAGTCACCATCCCTGGAAGTATTTAAAAGATGTGTAGATGTGGTGGTTTGGGACACAGTTTAAAAGTGGACTTGATAGTGTTAGGTTTACGGTTGGACTCTATGAAAGGTCTTTTCCAACCTAAACGATTCCGTGACTTTGTAATTCAGGGGAATTTCACAGCACTGTCTACTTTTAACCAAGGAAATATTTACACAGTTCATATACATCACTTCACTGTGGTTTTAAGGACAAATCCTGCTAATTTCAGTAATTCCCAAAGGAGAGATTTTCTACATTTTCTAAGGCCCATTTAAGCTTGGGAACAGAACTATTCTAATATTGAATTACCTGGTTTCAGTTAAGGCAGTTCAATAAGAATTATTTGCATGAGTGCTTCTGATTTGATTCTCGCTGCAAATCCTAAAAGTCGCATTGATCACAGAGTCCCCCATTCAAAAATCTCATTTACATGTGATACTAAGAAAACTCTGTAATAACTAAACCTCTAGTCAGTAGCAACACATTGCTAAAATACTATTATTTATTTTTTGCCCCAAAAGAGAAAAAAATTGTAAGGTTAAGGTCATAAGTAAGGAGGGCCATTTTCGCAGGGACACAGCTTATACAGTGGGAACTTAGAATAAGGACCACCTACAACAGGCAGCCAACTGCATTAAAAAAATCACTACCAAATACTTCCAAGCTTTGCAACATAAGTTTTTTGACTTCTAGTGAAAGGCCACCTCTTTCAGGCAACAGTCTGTTGTTGGTCCTGTAGGTGGTCCAAGACCTGGGTGGTCTGGTGATATTAGCATGGACAGTTTATTTCAGTTTTTACTATATTTAACTATCTCACATTTTATTCTTCTCGAGAAGGAATTCAAACTTCACTAGAACAAGAAACAGTCTCTTCTTTAAATCTTGCTTCATGAAGATTAACATGAGTCTCATGAGAAAATTGTATCACAAAACCAAAACAAACAAACAAAAATGTTTTACATCATTCTAAAATGAGATGAAGGACCCTAAGGATCCAAAAATCCTGGACACACAATATAGCCGCACAGTAGTTTGAAATCTTTAATGCTGAGGCTACTATAAATGTCCTCATACTACAGTTCAAGCATATCCACCTGGCAGAACTCTTGTGAGCATTATTTCTTTCTCACTAGTGTGGGATGTAAAAAGGAAGAGAGGGAATCAGTTCATGTGAGGTTTCTACTTCCAGTTGGCTACAATGCTTCTGGCACCTGGCTGAGCTCTGCTTTGATTTCCACTGTATGAACTTCACAGCCAAGCTGTTGTGCTGTGGAATTGTTTGAAACACAACCACACAATGAAGCGTTTCTTTTAAAACTGATTCCTAAGACATACTAGCATCCACACAAAAAAAGCAGCAACAACACAACTGCACTAATTACAGAACCCTAGCATTTATCCGAGTAACAGAGAATGATGACGTAGTGTCCAGATGCAGCTCACCCTACTGAAGTTTTTCAGAACCTCTTGGGAAGTACTGTCCAAGCAGTTTTATCCTTTATGTTTTACGTATCAGGTTTATCCTTTATTTTTCCCATCATACTGATGTTTCATTTTCCCTCTCCATGCTCTTATTCATTACACATATCAGACAGGAAAAATTAAAAATAAGTACATTGTCTTCATCATCAAAATACATAAAACTTTGCAGTAGACAGCTTGGCTGTTCCACGCAGTGCTATAAACATTCATTAAAGAGTCCAAGATTAAAATTCAAAGAATATTCTTGTAATATTAATTTTGCAGACTTAAGGCAGACACTGAAAAACACTAAGTGGTACCAGAAAGTGGAAATAAAGAACAGTAAGCGACCAAAACAAAACAAAACTAACCAAGAGTTTTGATCATTTCAGAAAACCCAATTTGAAGATACGAGTGGAGGAGAAGCATTTCTACATTTCTCTACAAACAAAAATGTGTTCTGATTTTTCAAATGTACTCTCCCTTTTTTCTAAAGAGAGAGAATTATATAGAAAATATTCCTCTCACAATGCAGAAAATGTATTATTGATGACAGAAAGATTCAACAAATACACTGACAAATTAATTAACTACTATTCTTATCTCCCAAGCTGCCCTCATAAAGATTAAATAATAATGTTGCTAAAGAGAGATGATGTTTTTCTCCTGTTTCAAATTAAGAGTCAACGTAACAACACAGATTATAAAAATCTACTTCATGATTTTGGTTTATTCTTAGCTAATTATTAATGCATTAGATGTTATAATGTGCCTCAAATCGACATTATCATTACATCCCCTAGGAAAAGGAATTATTATTATTGGCAAATAGATGTATCTTACGGGAAATAGTGGATTGTGGGTTAAAAATAACCATTATGCAATTCCCATTGAGTGCAGTCCTGCTCCTTTTGGAGATTAGAAAAGCTTAAGGTAATAAATATAAAATTTTTTGCAACATACTTGCTTCACCAGAACTTTTTAATATTTTAAATATTATTTTAATATCTTTAATATATTTAAAATACACTTACTTAAACTAGTTCCTCCGTATCAGCATTAATGCTGGTAAATTATGCAGTTCACAGAAGTTACCACAACGTCAGCTGGGACAATGGGCACACCCGAAGACAGATACTGACTTGGGAGACTTTGTCTTTTCTTCACCCAACACTGTACGGTTTCTGGTGTTTGAAGGGGGAAAAAATAACGCTAGAAAAAGGTCTGCATTTGTTTCACTGAAATGCATCTTAATCCGCTGAGCAGCCAAAAGCAATCTCTACTCTGAAAACTGAAGAACCACTGGACAGACAAAAATCCTTCCTTGACCCAAGGAGGAGCTCCAAATACTTCGTGTGAAATCTCACTATGGGATAGAAGCAGCATTTGAAACATGAAAAAGTACTTTTAAATATATCTACATCTTAAGCAATAAAAACACATTTAAAAACCTTCAGCCTTCAGTTGCAGAATTCTGCTATATTAGTGATTTTCATATGGAAAATGTATGAGCAGCATATGTAAAACTGCTCAAATCATTCTGCTGTTAAACAAACAAGCACATGCCTAGAGGGGACAGAATAAAGTAACTGGTCTCCTTATGATGAATAGCATTAACTTGCTTTGGCTTGCCAAGTCAGTAAGCGGTGTGAATTTAATGGCAATTAGCCGAGATCAAAGTTGAAGTTCCATGAAGAAAGTAGGTAGAACTGACAATATCAAAGAAGTGAAGTATATCATGGGTGACTGAAAAAAATTACTTAGATTTATTTAGAATGTTTGGAGCTGTTAATAGAAAAGGACAGATCCCTACACAATGTTTATTTTCCAAACAGTATTACTGATTAAGCAGATTTCTAAGAGACTGCTTTCACGGGTAAATTGGCAAAAAAACTGATAGTGAAGTAAACTGTTGTGTAATAGCTCCCATTGTGGACACACTGCTCAGAATGATATTTTCTCAAGAAATTCAACCCGGAGCCAAAGTCAAGCATTCTCCTTCCTACCTGGCAAACAATTTATCAGCCATTCAAAGCAACAGAAAAAGTTTGCAGGCATCAGAAGAAGGCAAAACAAGGAGAGAGTTGGTGTGGTTTATATGCAGTAGGTTTTAGGGACTACTAGTAATAGTAAAAAAAATCCTCTCATTAAATGTACATGTCTTAATCAAAACAGATATTTAAATATTATGAATTTAAATCATACACAATTCATCTGGTAAAAAAAAGCTTTGGTGTTTTAAGTGCTTAAGATGACATTCACTTCCATGTAATATCAGGAGTGTAATTCCTATCTCAAATACCAGTTACTTAAAAAAACCTACAGCATACTCACTAATACTTCATACATGAACGACTATCACTAAAAAATTTCAGGCTTCATGTAATACTTTCTGAGCAAGAGTCTAAACGTACTCTTAAGAACGCTTCCCAGAGCACTCATATGGATGGCAACATACATTTTTTACAGATGAACTGATACACAGAGAAGTTAAATAATTTGCCAGAACAAATAAGTTAATAGAAGAAAAAGGGACTAACACAACATAACTTTTCTACTGTAATCACTAGTCCTTTCTTTTAAAATAGGTAAAATGATAAACAACAAAACCAAGTAGCAATGCTGTTTGAATTAAACAGGTTAAATCTACATAGAAAGAAACGATCCAACATAATAAACAGTAATGTATTTTAGACCTCGACTTTCAGGGTAAGGACCCGGCAGTTCTTGGGCAATTAGTCAGTGAGGTCTACAAGAGATTTGCTTGAGCAAGGACTAAGTTTCTCAGAAGAACGAAGATAAGTGGTGTTACACTCTGCCCTAACCAGACCCATATTCACACTTTCCATTACTTATTTACATTCATCTTATGACTCTTTTATAGATCCATTAGAATAAGTGTGCTTTTACTTTTACTAATATTTGTTTAATTAAGTTAGTTAATTACAGCTTAACTGAAATATCGTACAAAAGACCTCACGCAGCTTTCAAAGTGTAGGCTGAATCTTAATCCTTTTTTTTTTTTTTTCTTTTAACTAGCAGTAAGGATGAAGTCAATAAATTGTCAATTAATAGCATACTTGCTTTGATGGCTCCTCAGTAATTTACTTTCATACCACTTCATAAATTTCTTAGCAAAACTTCTGGGATTGCTGATACAGTACCTCTGCCATGGGAAAACTTGGTTTAAATCTGCTCTGCTGCCAATAAACCAATAAGTCTAACTGGCTGATAATCCTCCCACACTACACTGTTTAGGTATATGCACTCAACCAGCAAAAGTTTAATTTGTTCCGCTAATGGCACAGAAAACTACTCAAACTTATTCACCATATAAATTTGAACTTCAGACTACTACTTTTTGTTATTCCTTAGGCAGAATATTCAGTCTTATTGAATGCTTTGTAATTCAGACTATTTCATCTTTTCTTTGATCTAAAGCATAACAATAATAATGGATGCTATCCGTAACTAAATATTAAACAAGACTTCACTGAAGAAACATATTAATAAGCCTTAGAAAAGTCTGAATATTATTTGCATTGGCACACTGATATGCCAGACATTCTAGCATTCTAAGTGTAACATTATTCTAAAACTACTTCACTAAAACCAGTGATGCTCACCATCTTTTACACATTTCAAGCTGCCATACTTAACTTTTGTCCAGGATTTCTAGTGGGATAACACATACCTTTACTGGGCACAGCCTATTTGCTTGGAAGATAATTTAATTTATAAAAGCACACTAAAAATTTAGTAAAGAAGCCATATGAAGATCAACATCAATTTGCTACTTAATTTTCTATTCCACCATACATAAGAACAGTTTGTCTGCATTTCCGTAAAAGACGTCAATTGCCCTGCACTGATACAGACAGAAACTAGGTAGGATCTGTCAAAAAACAAGTGTTTGGCTGGCGTTCTTCCTGGGGCATGGAGAAACAACTGGAGACTTTCCAAAGGGACTGAGTTATGGATAAAGAAATTAAAGAGACTGTCGTCCTGTTCCACTTGTAATCTTCTGGGAAACGAGAGCACCCATAGCTACCAAGATTTATATTTTCCCTTAGATGTAGCTCTGATGTATTTATAGGGGTAGGTCAAACAACATACCATGGATTGCAATATCATTTTTCTAAGCTTTCCTTGCAAATCTCAATATTACTCAGAACATCCTATTCACAATTCTAAAGAGAAGAGATATCTTGTTCTCTCCTTACACTTATACATATTCATGTACATACACAGGTACAGCTAAACATGAAAACATTTAGGAAAATTACTACAGCTGTCTGGTAAGTAATTAGGTATTCCCCTTTTTTCCAATTCTAATTAGGAAATCATCTCTGGCAACTCCAAATTCTTACTTTGGCATTCCAGTTTAAGAAATGAATGGTATGAAGAAGGCTTGATGTGTCTTTTAAGAAAACAAATAAAATTATTTGGAAAAAGAAAAGGAGTAGGACTGTAAGCTGAGCTACTATCACGGTTTAATTAGTTAAAAGAATTGTTTTTATTTGTTACATTGATTCTGCTTCTCTGAAGCAGTAGCAGTAGGAAGGCTTCTATGTTCTAATGCTGTTGAGAGTCATGGCCCTGTGAGGTGCGATCCCCAAAACTACTATCCACCAAGGCCAGGTCAAAGGCTTGGGAACACACCAAGAACAGTCCTACATGCTGGCTGCTCTCCTATGAGCCAGTAACTTTCCCTAGAAAGAGCATTAGGAAAAAAGAACATACATAGATATCCGTATTAGACCAAAGTGGCAGAACTTTGCTTGCCTCACATCAGAATGCATCGCAGGAACTTAGATGTTGTTTTATTCCTCAAAGCCAGGACCAAAACGCCGTTGTAACTGATCCTGAGTTATAGTGGCTCCCAATCTAACAGCATTCACATGCAAGTGTTTCAGTATGGGACCTCACAGAAAATGAATGAAAAACATCTTGTAACTTTAGCATTACCTCATGCTAATTTTGTACAAGTATACTTTAATTACTTATTTTATGCTCTTAAAACCAAATGTTCTGGAGTCACTTGTTTGGGTATATTCACACCTCGATATACAGAAACTATTTATTTGAGCCTGCTGAGTTTCTGCCATTTGAGAAGAACTGACAAACTGTGGCAGCTAAAGCCAAATTGAGCCAAGCCACAGTAAAAAGTACAAGGGTTAGTGCATCCTTCTTGCAAACAGCCCTCCATCATACACTTGAAGCAGCCCATTAGAGTACCTCAGTGAAGAAGAGCTATGCAAATGATCCCAAATACTCTATTTTAACTGTTTAAGACAAACACTCCTCTTCCTGGCCCTATCTCCAATGCCCCTAGTACTACCGCTTCGCACAAATATTAGTGAAGACCTTATCCAACATACTGCTACCTTTAAGGTGGATTATTCTTGACTCTCAATTTTCCCATTAACAGGAAGGAAGTGACAATCTCTGAGTTTGTACCTTAATTTACTGCTATTGTATAGAAAACACCCCCTCCTTCCATAATGACTTTGAGATAGTGAAGCTTCACTGCTAGCTGTGAAGACAAGGAACCTGGCAATGTAGTCATCTGCAAGAGATTGTTGAAAGCTGCAACAACCTGACAGACATCCTTCCAATACGTGGCTTTTATCAGCGATTGCACTCCCACACCCTTAGTGAGCACACAGGTAGCATCTTCTTTTAAACTGCTACTCAAACACATTTTATTTTGATATTTTACAAGTCTACAGGATTATTACTCCCGTGTTACCAGCACAATGAAAGTTAGAGAAAAAACTATGTTTATAACAAAAAAGATAAGGTCTTAAAATAAAGTTGGAATAATCTGTGCATTAAAAGCGTGCAAAAATCAGATAAATATTCTGATTTTTAGGTCCTAAATGTTCAAATGTCTCTTGAAAGTCTCAAATAGAGGATGCAATGACTAAAATACTAACCTTGGTTATCAATTAAATGATTACATCTCCTTTAGACTAGAAGTGTAGACAACAGCTAGCAGTTGACATCTCACTTCAACATTTTACAGCTGCTCTAAAGCCAAGACTTTAGACATTTGAATGCATGCATGCATCTTATTTTCCCAGGATTTCAAAGTCCATGTCCAGGCTGCTGCTCAGCCATTATAAATGAGTAATTCAAGTAGGGCATGACTGCTTCTTGTATTAACTTGATAAAGATGTTTCACTCGAAGTGCATCAACAGTTGTGTTAAGTCATCCATTTCACAGGCTTATACTTATTCTGTGTTATATTACCAGTGAAGAAATAAAAAGTATTATTGGCTTCAAATTACTAAAGTCTGTGCACTAAATATAATAAGTATTATGAAAGTTATTACTATATTTTTATTAAACCAGTTTTCAAAATGCCAAAATATAATCAAATATACCTTAATTATTTTCTCGTTTTTATTTAAAAACAATTTTATCAACTGATTGCAATCTGCAGTTAAGTCTTATTTCATTAGTTTAGACATGCAACTGCTTAAAGGATGATGTGTACATTTTAGAATACACACATCTGCTTTCCAAAAAAAATCCTACTTGGCAATAATTTTCATGTCTGAAAAAATACTAATCCAGGACTTCGCCTAAAATACTTTTCAAATACTACAAAGTCATATTGAACATTTTTCATTTTCTTGTATGAATTTTCAGGTCACAACCTAGAGAGATTTGCTTGATACCGAATTCCTCTCTTTCTTATAACAAGAGAAACATTATAAGAGCGCTCAAAATTAGAGGAAGAAGAAAATTCATGCTCTCCTTTCAGTAATTTATTTCCTTTGAACAGATAAACAAATGTGAACATAGCTACACTAAGTAGAAAAAACAATGTGTATATATAATGTATTCAAAACCCAGTGAGGAAAAGATATAAAGATATTTAAAAAATGATGAATTATATCTGACTGACTGCCCTCTATACCATAGAAAAATACAGAACAGAAAAGAAAAATACTATGCACTCCATAACTTTGCTCAGTAACATTGAGCCAAACACTATTTATCACTTCACTAGATTTAATCATATTTTCCCTTATTTTCCCAATGAAAATTGTTTCTATTTACATAATTTCCATTATTTTCTCCATTTTGGGTGGACAGTTCTAATATTATACTTTGTATTGTATTTAAGCAATGTTTCTGTCTCGTTTAGTTTGTTTTATTCCGGAAATAAAACAAGCATAGGCACACACCTTTGAGGGCAAGGGGAGGAGAGAAGAGGCAGTCAGCCTCTCGTTTATTCAGATTATTATTCCAATATCTAACATTAATTATCAGATTATTCTCTATTTTCATTTATGTTTAGTATCACATTATTAGTATATGGTCTTTTTCCCCCCTCTGGCGTGATGGTTAATTACCAACACTGACATTCAAAAAGACGTGGCTGAAACTCCAATGGGTCTGACTCTCTCCATGTCCACCTTCCTACATGCAGTGGGCTATTTTTCCATGATTTCTGGACATGAAGCTGCATAGCCAAAGCTACTTCTCCAGCTTGGCACCACTCCCAGGCAAATGGCTCAAGAAGCTGTACAGTGACAGACGACAAACTTAGACTAAAAGTGGAAGAGTTGGCAGATGCAGGCAGACTCTTGCTGTGCCAATTGTACAAGCTCACATATTCATTTGGGAGTCCCCAACCCTTCAGATCTCATTGCTGAGGAACCCATTCCTCCGTACATAAACATGCAACGTTCTCATCACATTCAGATAGTACAGCCCCAAAATGAGTTGGTACTCTGCTTACAGACACAAAGAAGAGATTTTCTAAATCTATTGGGGAAAATAACAGGTTGGGGTTTTTTTTTCAGATTCACCTATTCCATCTTGAAAATAAATTTGGAATTAGGAAAACACTTATGAAAATCAGATTGTGCATTAATTTGCTGTGCTCTAAGTGGTGTTCAGTACCAATAATTAGCAGTAGAAGAGTGTTTGAATGGGCAGTCAGAGCTCAAGTCAGCAAATTACTTATCTCTCCAGCAAATGTTTCTGTTTTAACTGAACTGCCTGAAAGATTAGTGCAACACGCAGAATTCTCTATTTCAGACTACTTCAGAAAAACAAACTTTTTCCTTTTCAAAATGCCTTTTCCTCTACTGAAGAGTTTAAACCAGATTAAATTTCAGAATTAATTGAACTATATACCCACTATAATCCTATCATTGCATTTCTCAAACAGATTTAGTACTCCACGTGATACTCAGTATGTCAAGACATCTCAAATACATGGTATTTATGTTTGAAGTTGCTGTACTTAGAAATCTGTTCTACAGAGATAATATGAAATGCTTACATCATATAAGTAGACTAACTTTAACTATTAAATAGAACTGAAACGTTATACAGTGCACCATTTTCCTCATATCATTTCAGAGTATTCCTGCCACCTTAGGTTACAAATACATGCACAAGTATCTTGCACACAGTAGTTCTATCTCAGTGGACAGGTAAAAAGAAAACGAGATCAGCTCATACATCACAGAAGTAATTAAATAGTCTAAAGGTTAATGGTTCCTGCAATACTAATTTTTATACTGTTTGCAGATTTTTGATAAAAATAAAGATAAATTTTCAGAAGCTTCACGGTATATGAAGGAAATGAAACAAATTTATATTTTTCCAAAGCAGGATATCTTAAAGATAATCTGTCTAAATCATTTTCAGTTTGGTCCACTATAGGAAGATGTCTTAGCATAGCGCTCATCACTGGGAATATCTACTGCAGAGCTGGACCTTGAAAATTATTGAGAAAAATAATTTTAGATTTAGAAACAAATATATCTTTACACCATAATTTCCACATTAAAAGTAATGTTGATATGTCATTTAATGCTGTTTTAATGAAATGTTCTATATTTCCGTTCACTAACCTGTTATTTAATCACTTGTTAGTAAAATTTAGAAACCAAAATTGACCTGGTCAAAATGCATTTATATTTTACCACCAAGAGTCTACTGATTTTCAACGATATGTATTTCACACTTTATTACAAAAAAGAGCCATGTTATATGAATTACTTAGATCACCAAAGCAGTAGTGGGAGGAATATAATTCAATTATAAAACCTGGAAACAGTTTAAAAACCATCTGAAAGTAAACAGTTACAGTCCCTTATGCCCATGTCTGGGAAGCATCCCAATGGAAGTTAAAGATTCCATGGCATTTTTTCAAAAGGAGTAGGAGCTATCCCAATACTTTGGCCAACATATATTTTCTCAATTAAAAACAGATATCCATGTCCAAAGGTATGTGTCAGCAATTGCTGAGAGCATATGCCTGTCGTGCTTCCAAAACTATCTGCACCATCAGCAAGTATCTAGTCACCTTGCTAAACAACACTTTCTCAGATGCCACAAGTGGAAAAGGTGAATATATTTTCCTAAATACATGAAGCACAGAAACATTGTCCTATACTGTTACAGAAATAGAAGTTATCATTTGAATAGCATATTTTGATTGGTTTTTTTAAACACCAGAATCGTTAAATATGACTTCGGTGGCTGTATGAAACACTTTGATACTGCTAGATTGTAAAGTGAACAGAAATCCAACTGAACACATGCATACACACAAAATAAAGGTAGCAGAAATAATCTCTTATCTGCTACTGCTTAACTATTACGCATTTAATGAGTTAAAAGGTTAAAAAAACTCAATTTTTTTAATAATATGGGGGTTTTGAGTTACTTTCACAGAATTTTCTAGGTTACACTGCTTAAAGAGAAGGTAAGGAGATTTTGATCATGCACTTACACAGTTAAAGCCTGCATATCCCACATTACCTACCACTCAAGAGCTCAAACCTTCATTGCCAATAATGACGTACAAACTCCTATTCCTAGGACTACAAGATGACCTACATGACCTATAGGCAGAACACTGTTACTCCGAGTCAAAAGAAAAGAGAAAGGCAAATAAGTTTATAAAGAAAAGGTTATAAACCCAGGCGACAATCAGGCTTTCCAACTTCCTCATTCAACACATTTCCTGGTACAATGTCTCAGGCTCCTGCTACTTGGAGTTCAGTCTCTATCTTCACTGTCCAAGTTTTGTTGTTATTTTGCTATATTACCAAACTCTTAAGCGTAACTACTAAGAAAAAGAAAATCAGAAAAAGGCAAATGCACATCTTTAGCTAACAATATCACTCCATTGATTTTCACAGTGCAGATGAACAGTACATCTCGAAGTCAGGCAGGCTGGAAAGAAAAATAGACATATTTTTGATGAACTACCCAGACTGACTTCCTAGCAACTGGTAGGACAAGAGTGTAGGGTTTTTTGGCTTTTTTAAATCAATTTTTCAAATACTCTTTTACAAAACTCAGAACCCTATTTGGTCACAAATTTTAGAATTCTAGGGTACATGTATTGCTGAAAGATTTATGGCATATTGAGAGAAACTGAATGCAATGTAAGCAGAGAGATCAAAACACTGCTTCCCCCAAGAGGATTTGCAGAATCACTTGACAGAAAGCTGGACAAGCTGCCTTGTTCCTGCATTGCACAATTACCTTTCTATAACCAGAACTTGCTGCCAGAGTTATGCAACCCACTGGAAATCATCTTAATCAATGCAGTATAGTATGTCCCTCCCTGATGCTACTCCCATGAACTTCACAGTCATAACTGGAGCCAGTAGTGTAACAGATAACACTTGAGGACACATTTACTTCCTCTTAGTACTAAGTGACAGATTCTTGTAATACAGTGGATACAGAGGTGGTTCAGGTCTGGAAAAGTATCGGATCCTTAACCTGGCGGTAGGGCACAATTTATTGAGTTGTGAGGGTAATGCAGGAGGATTGAGTACACACAAACTGGTAAATGCACAAATGAAATGTATTCAAAAAGAGGCTTTCACTTGCTTAGATAGGTATTAACCAAGTTGCATTTACCACTTATCAACTTGCTCTTCCCCACACCACTCTCCTGTCCTGAGCTGCTCAGCTGTACCAGCACCTGCTGCCGCCCTTGAGCTTGTGATAAAATTAAAAAGAAGTCAGACATCTTGTTTACTACAATCAACAAATTTCAAAATTTTAAGAGAGAGAAAGGGAGGAAGAAATTGCATTACGACAAAACGCTTCTGCCCAAAAGTTGTGTCACTTGGAAAGCTGCTAAATTTAGCCTCAGTTTGAGCAGTTGATCTGCTGTTTTTAATCCAATTTTCAAAACTGCAGGACATTATTGAAAAAGTCTTACAAAAATATATACTTATGTGAATTTAAACTCATCTTACTCGAACAGAAGACTACATGAATATTGCGTTTTTGGTCAGTTATACTAACAAGCATTCATATTTTTCCAAGGCAAAATATGAGTATAAGCCAGATTTTAAAAGCAATTAAGAGGACATAAAAGTTATGCGCTGCAAGAGCACATTTCTCAAAAGACCAGAGTCCTGGCAACTATCATAATCCTTTTGAAATTGCTCATATTGAGATTAAAGATCACTTTGTTCCTCTCTTCCCACAACTAGTTGGTATGGTAAAAAGATCAGTCCCCTAGTTTTATATGTAACATCTTTAACATTTGCTCTCCTTTCTGTGCATGTGGTTAAATGTAACATTTTGAAATCCCAAAGTTCTGAGAAAAACATAAATCCTTGTCCACAGCTGCTGTTTGACTCTGGAAACACATGCATTTTCTTTTCAAGCATCTACCATCAAAAAATCCCAAAGGACTTGAACTGGAGAACACCTGCATCTCTTCATTTAGTTCCAATAACAGAGTCTAAAATTCAAAATTACAAAAATAGATGCTATGTTCAGCTGCAGTTACATTCTGCCCCTAATTCCCGTGAACAAAAATGCTAAGAGCATGAAATCATTCAGGCAAGCTCTGTCATCGAGAGGATAAGATTTTTTGCACCAGAAGCCCAGTGGGAACTTGATAGAAAACTGGTAACAATTACAGATAAAGTACATAGTGAAATCCTCAGGGACAGAAAAGGAAATGTAATAAGATAGATGGGTATAATTTTTACACATTTATGCCCAAACCACAAATGTGAATTGTCTTTAATTACTCTAATGTATAAAGCATTTTTACTCCTTCATTTTGCCAAATCTTTCCAAAATACTTGAAATTTGTTTATGAATACTCTTTTAAAAGGTTGTTTATTATTTTTATTAGCACAAGCACTCCCTTAAATTAAAGCTGAGAACTTAAAGATACCATTGTTCCAAATTTTCAAACCAGACTTTGCAGTATCCCCAGTCTAAGCAGTCAAAACTAAATAAAAAAATATGCCAATAACAGGCTCTATCTGCAAGAAAGACAGAGTTTGGGGCATATATAGGTGTGTATGTATAAAAACAAACATGTAGGAAATCTCTCATCTCCTTTCAAATAAGTTCTAGCAAATAAAAATCAGTTGGTTTATGATAGGGAAAAAATAATGTTCCTGCTGATACAACATTTATGGCACCTTTCTCATGTTTGAAGATATTTCTTCAGTCTTAAAAATATTTTTACCTTATAAATTCTTTTTTCCCTTTTCTGGAGAGGTGGGGCAGGGCGGAGCGATCTCACCTAAACTTACAAAATCCTAACACCTCTGGAAGTTTAAGAAAAACATCACTTCAATAAAAATTACCAACTTCTACAAGTTTTACTTTTACAATGCTTGCTCTTCAGCCTCCATTCAGGTTTCACAAACTAGTGAAGTCCTCTCACTCTGACTTTGCTCCACTGGGTATATCAATTTACCATATGCAAGCCTGATATTAATACAGGTACTTTTGTTTACTCCTTCATTTCACTGCTGCATTACTGAATATTTAAGCTGATCTCAAAGAAATCTTTATTAATTGTTTTTACTTTAGTTCCTCTTGATTTATATGTAATAAAGCTCTCCATATGCCAGCTGTGCACGCACTCCCAATTATTCAATATTGCAAACCAAACAGAGCTTAATCAGCTCACCTCATCTATTCAACAGCTGCTCATAATTAAATACTAACACCAGCATTCATTTGGAAATCTCCCCATTTCTCTCAAAGGCCAGGTGAAACAAACAAGCTCTGCAGCTTGCTCCAAGGGTTTGTAAAGCCAGGGTTAGTTCAGAGAAGCAGTAAGAAGACCTTCCCAAGCCCAGAGGTAATGGAATAATCTCCTCTCTTGCAGTTATTTTATATGCTGCAGTTTAGATGAAGACTACAGAGCATATCCACTGATCTTTATAACTACGCACAGAGATAATTGGGGTAGCTTTTTATAGAACAAAAGTATCCAAAATTGAAAGCATGACCATACAGACTTGTATTTAAGGACTAAATAAAATCATATTTATGTGCCACAGGTGAATTAGTTTTCCATAGTGGTAATGACACTTCATGCACCGAAGAATAAAACACTCCTGCTAAGTAATCATCAGTCAGGATACGCAATTATTATATGCAATGCTTACTTTGCCTGTATATTCTATACATCACACACTTAAACGCTGCCCTTCTCAGAATTACATTTTACAGAGGTTTGGGGTTTTTTTTTTGGTTTTTTTTTTTTTTTGCTGGTTATACTCCACCTATATGGTCCTACTAGAACCCTACTTTTTTTTCCTTTTTCTCTCAGCAGCAACAAGTGAAACAGCAAGAAATAAAATGCTTTATCACTCAAATTGTCAATACACCCTCCATCTTTGCACAGCCGCCTACAGACAAGCAGTGAAAGGAAGCTGCACAACCATCCTCATCACCATGGATCATATAATTCCAGTAGTGCAAGAACAGTACACAACTGATGACTCAACAGGAAGAAACGTCACCTATCTGTTCTCCAGGTAAATAAGCCATGATTTATTCAAGAACCTCATGCCATTTGCACAACTTCCTCCTTGGCATTTTATATCAAAACAACTACTTAGATTTTAGAACAAACTCTTCTCCATTCAACTTCGCAGATGCATAATAAATTAATGAATTACTCTTACTAATTTTTACATAAACAAAAAAATTTAAAAAATCACTTGCATAGGTGTTGTATTGTATTCCAAGATCCTCCAGAGTATCCAGAAATGCACCTTCAATCCATTCTCTTTGTTTTACACACACACAAAAATATCATTCTGCTTAAGTACTTGCAGCTTTGTACAACTCCAACGCGCTCCCCTGCCTCGCTGCACAGTGCGACCAGCAGCTCCACTGCCACTGAATCCTGGGCTAGGGTTAGAATTGTACTGAGTTTATTCGAGTGCTGGGTGACAACTTATCCAATCACATCAAACTAACTGCTGTCTCCCTTAACCCATTTGAGAAATCATGTGTGCATTTTGAGAGCAACAGCTCTACAGCTATGTGTATATGTACTTTGTAGAGTTAGTGGACTCAACCAACCCTGGCCTTATCTCCAGCAATCTGATAACACTGAACAAATCTAGATTATTTTTCTCACCTCTCCTGGACACTTTTTTTTATTCTCTCTACAAGCACACCGCACTGCTCTCTTCACTCTTTTCTGTAGTTCAAATTCCTGTTCCAAAACATCATATCTAACATTATTAGGATCAACCGCTCAAACAGCACAACTTCCATACTGCAGAATCCTCTCGAACAGTACAGCTTTAAATAACTCTTTTACTCCCCTGAGGCTTAAGTTGAATTTGCTGTCAAATTATCCAGTATAGCCTTCTTAATTCCCAGAAGTGACTGTAACTGACAGCAACAGCATTTTTGTGCTCTCAAAGCATTTCATGTCTTCTCTCCATGTACTGTTCACAGCCGTAATGAGAACACCCACACCTCACCTAATGACTCAGTTCCTTCAGCAAGTATTCAAAAGTGAAGGCTTGAATTATCTCCCTCATTCTTAGTATAGAATGTGCAATTATTTAATGTTTCCTAGTTAAACCTATACAAAAACCCAAACAAACACAACAACAGGAACTCATTTGCAGTATACTATTCTTCATGTTCTCTGGGACCAAAACTTTCACACATCAGCTTTTCCTTCTCATTTGTCATTAGTCACAGGTGCCACCCTGCAGACACAGAAAAGCAGAGCTTCTTCAGAGTCTGAGCATGCAGGTTAGCATCTACCACTGAGAACATAAAACCAGTACAATCTTCCTGAGACACTGACGGGCAGGTAAAGTATCCAGTAAGCTTTCAGTTCTAAAATCTTAGCCTTTTATATGTATCTCCATTCATGTACAAAACAGGCACCACAGACACCTGTCTTACAAACCGTTTTTCTGCCTCTCCAAGTCCTTGCATATGACTCTGGCCAGTATTTCATTTGTCAGTGCCTTAATTCTCATAGGCATCTCCTGTCATAACCTGTCAAGTACTCTCTACTATCCAATTGCATTATTCATGATGCTGATGAGACAAAACATTTGTGGTCACCAGGACCTGTAATGAGCAACAATTTTTTAGTATGGGTAAGTATGCCCAATTCCTTTACAACATAATGAATATTCGAAGACAAAAATGAGAAAACAACCCTGGAAATACGCTCAAAAAAAATGGATCAGAGATTGTTGAATCATAAATTGCTTTTCAGCAATATATTAAGTTCATGGCTTTAAAACAATTGTTAAAAAAAACATTTCCAACATACTCTCCAAGAAACATACAAGTACAGTTACTGATGAAGTAACTTCACAATTGCTAAACAGTGCTTACAAATATTTGCTTTGCATAAGAATCATATATTGCTTACATATGCACATAAAAATTAAAGATGGTAATAAATTCACTGTTACCTTTCATAGAATCATTAGGTTGGAAAAGACCTTTGAGATCAATTCCAACCGTACCTGCCCACTACTAAATCATGTCCCCAGGCACCTCATCTACCCAACTTTTGAACACCTCCAGGGATGGTGACTCAACCGCCTCCCTGGGCAGCTGTTCCAGTGCTTTATACCCCTTTCTGTGAAGAATTTTTTCCTAATGTCCAATCTAAACTTCCCCTGATGCAGCTTAAGGCCATTCCCTCTTGTCCTATCACCTGTCACTTGGGAGAAGAGACCAACACCCACCTCTCTGCAACCTCCTTTTAGGTAGTTGTAGAGAGCAATAAGGTTTCCACTCAGCCTCCTCTTCTCCAGGCTAAAATCAGACTAATTACATTCAACAACCATTACACAAGAAAGAAATTGAAGAAAAAAGAAAGCACTTTTCAGTTTACTTTTGTGTTTCAGAATACTGAGGTCAGCTAATTCCTTTAATTTCCTTAAGCTAGATGCTCTTAGGGTTTTTTTTTTTCCCCTCGTATTTGATTCCACTCAGTGTGGCAGCAGGATAACTCTTAAGACAGAAAAGCATCATTTTTTTACAATGCAGCCTACTGACAGCAAAACATAGATCCCTGTGTATTTCACAAACTATCTTACGGTTATTTTAAAGTAGATACATATCAAAATTGTCAGCGTATCTTAAAACAGACCAATACTTTGTTTAAAGCCCACAGAAACCATAAGCATGTCAGGTAAGAGTATTTATGCCCACAAAGTCAACAACATCCTTAAATTTATCCAAGTAACTCTCCAAAAATAATAATAACCCGTTTTGCATTTAAATCCACCATAACATGAAGTCTAATGACATCAAATGTGTTCTCTGCAGCATTTTAAAGATCACCTTATTATGAACAAATTTTGTGATTAAAAAAATCACCATTTCATTATAAATTATGCTGGACATTTATATGAATGATTGTGAATTCAGTAACTCAACTTCTGTATAACAAGCTCAACCTGACTGATACAGGGGAAGAAAGAACAAAATATTTTCAACATGGATCCTACCCCCAAAAAAGTTGACAAATGGTTCTTTCTAAATAACTTAAAATGGCAACCAAAGTCAATGAACCATTCCTTATTGAAGAAGACATACATAAAATTTCTGCTTTTAGTTTTTGAATCTCACAGTGAGCTGAAGTGAAGTTCTAATGTGTGCAGTATGTGAAAAAGACACTTTGGCATTTGGCACTTTTTATATCAAACCCTTCTTTTGAAAATTACATTGGATAGGAAAAATGTAATGTGATATCAGCTTAACAAGAGTTTTGCACTTACCAGAATTATGGCAGTAGTCCATATACTGTGGAATTTGGACTGTAAAGGCCACCAAATCTGGAGCTAAAAGAGATTCTGGCTTTCTGCTCTCATTGAGCCATTTGCTGCTGTGTAAGTCCCTGGTGTCAGAAGGGCCTTGAATTAAAGGAATCAGCTTTTCCTTTCCACCATCACCTAAGATAAAATTCAGACTCCTTACAGCTTTTACTATAACAAGATAAATATTCTACATACACAAATAATCACTATTCCAAAGAGAACAGCTATTAACATTGTAAGTACAGAATTAGAAGAGGAAATAAAAAGAGCACTCTCATATAAACTATTAAACAACTTCCTTATATTATCTTATAAATGTCTTTACATCCAGAAGGATTTCAAATAAAGTGATCAATTATCTTTAAAATATTAATGTTTATACCAACTTTATAAAAAATTATTTTTAAATCATGATAAACTCAGTTTAGACTTAAATAAACTACATTTGTAATGTTCTTGACCTTAGCTGCTTTTAAATATAAGTAGATCATAGACATTGATTGGAAAGGTCCCTGCAAGTTCTTGAAGAAAAATTCATTTATAGAAATTGAAAAACTATTTATCACAGAGCCCTCAAAACCTTCACAAGCAAAATACATACTTATAGCATTAATGGTAAACGAGATATTAAAAAATAAACACATCAAAATTATGCTACCAATAAAGAAAAATGCAAATATTCCGTGCAATATGAAAATGCTGAGTTATTCCAGTTTCTTCAGCACTTTTAGATGAATATTTGTCTCAGCAGAAAAAAAAAACCACCTTTGTTTTCTTATTCAGTGTAAAAATTGACTATATCAGGGCCAGAATGGATCATCTTGGCATACTTAATAATAAAAAATAACAAAACAGAAAACAAAAAACCCTCTCTGATTCATATGAACAATGAGTAAATTCTTGTTTCAGTAACTCTCCTTGTAAAAAGCAAGTCCAGTTCTCTTATACAGGCAATAAAGTTTTACATGCTCCAGCTGCACATACCTGGGGCTTTGGCACAAATTTTTATTGATCCCACGGTCCCAGAGGCACATTTGACCAATGATGTGCTGCAGTACTTCAATTCAACGTTCTGGATGGAGCCCTCAAGAGTTGGCAGGGGATTCTTAGATTTCACACCTAATAAAAGAAAACTGCAAATGTACTAGCCTGTTGAATTTAAATATTTTTATATTCCTTCACCAAGGCATTTAAACTTAATTATACTTTAATTATCTACCTTAGATGTTCTTACAGCTTTTCTGTTGTGATTCACAGTTTTTAAATGGAAATGAGAGAATGCTCTATATGGGCATTTTAATACTAACAGTTATGTATTAAGCATATAGAGATACTGTGAGGAAAACACACAAGGCCACTCAGAAATTGCAATAATAAGCATGTATATATACACATACAGTTTTGGTTTTACTTTACAAGTGGCACCTCAACTACTCTTTTATGCTTTTATTCTGATCCTTTTATTTCAAGATCTTAAAATGACTGTTTTCAGCTTACATTCAGACAACATTTTATTCAGTAGCAATGTTAAGCATTAAAGGCACAAAAGGCCAACGGCACACTCGCCATTTTTCAACAGAAAGTGGAGTTCAAACCTTGCCTTGGATCACAAGTGGAAATAAGTTTTGGTAGTCTTTGCTCAGCCCTCATTTTTGCATCCCAGAAATCTACTGCACTGATTGAAGAAATAGGTGCTATTGATTACCCCTTCTGAAGAGCTGTCTAGAACCACATTGGCAGCAGCAGGGGCTCTTACAAGTCAGGGCTGAGATATGTACAGGATGGGGCATGATGTGATTGAGAGCTGCCTTGCAGAGAAGGGCTTGGGGGTGCTGGTTGATGAGAAGCTCAACATGAGCCGGCAATACGTGCTAGCAGCAGAGAAGGCCAACCATATCCTGGGCTGCATCAAAAGAAGCGTGGCCAGCAGGGCGAGGGAGGCGATTCTGCCCCTCTATTCCTCTCCTGTGAGACCTCATCTAGTGTTTTGTGCCCAGTTCTGGAATCATCAGCATAAGAAGGATATGGAGCTGTTGGAATGGGTCCAGAAGAGGCTACAAAGATGATCAGAGGGCTGGAGCACTTCCCACACAAGGTCAGGCTGAGAGAGTTGGGCTTGTTCAGCCTGGAGAAGAGAAGGGTCCAAGGTGACCTTATAGCGACCTTCCGATACCTGAAGGGGCTACAAGAAAGCTGGGGAGGGACTGTTCACAAAGGCTTGTAGTAACAGGATGAGGCGGGATAGGTAAAAACTGGAGAGGGGCAGATTTAGGCTTGACATTAGGAAGAATTTCTTCATGATAAGAGTGGTGAGACACTGGCACAGGTTGCCCAGGGAAGCTGTGGATGTCCCATCCCTGGAGGTGTTCAAGGCCAGGCTGGATGGGGCTTTGGGCAGCCTGGTCTAGTGGGAGGTGTCCCTGCCCATGGCAAGCAGGTTGGAACCAAATGATCTTTAAGGTCCCTTCCAACCCAAACTATTGTACGATTCTGTGATATGTTGGCAGAGCTGGAGGGCAGCCACCAAAACAGCCCCCAAGCATGGGTGGAGGAAGCCCACCCTCCTCTTCTGTACAGCACTGCCCACAAAAAAAAAAAAAAAAAAAAAAAAAAACCAAAACACCAAAAAAAACCCCATAAATTTACTTGCAAATTAGAAAGAAATAGTTTCAACACCTGTAAGAAGTATGAAAGGAAAAACTAACAGAAGTTACCATTTTTTATGGGTTTTTTTTCCCCTCATACAAAAGTGACTTGGAATTTGTCAGTTAAAATTGGCAAGCAGCTTGTTAATTATGCAAACATTAGTATAATTATGAAATCGTTTCCTCACAGATGTAACAGAATTTGTTCCAAAATCCATAATTGTGCAAGGAAAGTATTATGGAATATCAAGTTAAAAAAATTTAAAAGTATTTTGATACGTATTTAAAGATAGTTACACACATTAAAGAAATATAATATATTCTCTACAAAATGAACTCATCAGTTTTCTGCACAATCTGTGAAAGACTTAACCCAAAGAACAGCCCTTAATGTATTTTAACTAGTAAGGAAAAATTCTTTAAAAAACGATAGGAGACAAGATTTAGGATTAAACCTGGTAATTACACTTAGTTCACTGTCTATTCCAGTTTCTAAACATTTAAGAGTATTTGGTAGTGCATATAAAATCATGCGGTAAAGCAAATTTCTTAACATGTATTTATTAAATATTTGTTCTGGTAAGATATTAAAATAATTTTAAAACAAAAAGTACTTTCCAAGGTAGGAAGAGAGAAGCAGCATGCAAATGGACACATAGCATTCTGTGAACCAGACTGCCACGCGAAAGAAGGCTTCACATTCTATGCAATACTTCTTTACCAAAATTTAACCTCTCCACTGCGTTTGAGGTATGCCTAGCTTTTTCCTGACTTGCAATTCAGGAAGGCTTCAAGCTCAAAGAATGCTCACTGTGACACATTTGTGTGCCTGCCACTACAACACCCCATCAGTTCTCAGTCCAACAGGTCAGCTTCTCAGTCTGAAATATCAGCTACCACGTTTTAGTCTCCTGAATACCTTCTCATTCCCAGTCTTGCCCAGGGTAAGCTTCTATTAAAGCTGAAAATCCACTTTGATCTAAGGTGTGGAATCACACACAATGCATGGATTTGAAAAAAAACACATCAGGTATCTGTAGGCATTTACCAGTCTTGGCTGTGCTTCCTCACACGTCCTATAAACTTGTGCAAATAGAGGCCATTGTGTTGGAAAAGAAAAAAGAAAAAAAAAAGAAAAAAGAAAAGAAAGGAGGGGAAAGTATGTTTTTCCCCTGTCTTCTGCCCATTTCAAAACAAAGATCATAAAAACTTTG